>NW_006207942.1:368129-385307 GCF_000334495.1 Tupaia belangeri chinensis
AAATGGAAAGCAACTGTAGACACCAGAGACAGTGTGAGAGGAGGGTGGGAAATGGCAGAGGGTGAGAAATAGGGGGAAAATATATATACATATATATATATGAAACAAGAAATGGAAAATTATTTGTTGATGATAACATGTATGATTAAGCCACTATGCAGTGTATTCTGGATGGAAAATTACATTTTGTATTCTGTGATGATGTTCAATGAATGAATGTAAAATAAATTAATAAAAGAAAGAAAATGGTTATAGATACTGGAGACAATGTGGGAAGAAGGTGGGAAAAGGAGAGTGCAAGGAAAGAAATTGAGGAAAAGTAGAGAGGCAAGACATTTGTGGGACACAGATTATTAGCTGTTGATGATAATGTTTTGTATCCTCAACTGGACTGGTGTGAAGTATATTCATGTTGGGTAAATTCAACTCACAAGTTAAGAAATGTACAGTGATTAAATGTATAAAATAAAATAAACTAATAAAAAATAAATTTGTTTTGGCTTTTGGTTAACTCCATTCACGTAACACCAAGGATTTAAGTCAACACCTAAAGAACCTAGAGAATACTTCTCTTTCAAAAGGGGTCCATGTATGGAACCAGGAGATGGCAAGGTAGTTAAGGTGCTGGAATCCCACATGGCTGACTGCAGTTCAAGTCCCAGGTCTGGCTGTTTACTTTCTTACTTTCCTTCTCTCTCTGTTTCTCTCTGATGAACACCTGCACTAAGCTAAATTTAATAATAATAGTAAATAAAATCAAACAATTAATTTTATAATGAAGTCAGTTTTTAAAAATTTTTGTTTATTTTAATTTGACCAGAGACAGACAGAACAAGAGAGAGAAAGACAAAGTGAGAAAGCAAGTCACCAGGTCCGAGACTCAGACCATGGTCCCCCATGTGGGAGTCTAGCGTCCTTAACCCACCACACCACCTGCTGGCCCCCAAACAATTATTTTTCTAAAGGAGGAATTAGTATTAGTTTAGGATGAAGACTATTATACCACACAAATATTTATATAAATGTAGACACACTAGTAAGTTCCTTTCTTTCTTTTTTAGATTTTTGCCATAGGGCATGTGTGCTCACTAGGGAGACATGGAAAAGGAGAGGCAGGGAGAGGAGGAGAGAGAGGGAGAAAGAGAGAAAGAGAGAAATGACTGCCCAGGGGAGATGGCCATGCTGCAACTCCTCCTCTATTTTCCTCTTTGGATTTTTGTCATGCACACACATGCACCCAGCATGTTTTTCAAGCTGCTGGGTCTAGGACTCAAACAGTGAAGTCAGCCATGTAGGATCCAGTACCCTAACCACCACACCACCTGCTGGCCCCCTAAGCACCTACTTTTCTTTCTTTTTTTTTTTTTTGGAGAGGTTTTCGCTACAGGGCACGTGCACTTGCCAGCCAGACAGAGAGAGACATAGAGACAGAAAGCGAGAAATCACCCCCCAGGGGGGATGGTCACACCGCAATCCCTTCTCCTCCATTCTCCTCTCGGGATCTTGGACATGCACGCACACGCGCCCCACGTGAGTTTTAAGCCACCGGGTCCAGGACATGAACCAAGGTTGACTATGTGGGAGTCCAGCGACATAGCCATTACGCTAACTGCTGGTTCAAAACACCTACTTTTCAAGGGCATTGAATAGTTCCCAGTTTGGAACTATAAATAACACTCCTAATGAAGACCAATCACTTTACACAAAGCTTTGCCAGCATTTTCAATTATCTCCTCAGTTATTACTTAGAGGGTAAAAATATATTCTGAAGTCTCTCAGCGCCATAGTGCATAAGAACACTGCTTTCTGTGGCATAGCTGGGGTTGTGCATCATCCCTTTTTGTTTTAAACTACTAGGGCCAGCAGGTGGCATGGCGGCTAAAGTGCTGGACTTCCATGTAGTCAACCATGGTTTGAGTCCCAGACCCACAGCTTGAAACTTATGGCAGGCGCATGTGTATGCATGCCCCAAATCCCAAAAGTAGAATGGAAAAGAAGGGATTGAGATGTGGCCAGACCCCTCCTGGAGGGTGTGTTCTCGCTTTCTGTCTCTCCAGTGAGTGCACAAACCCTACAGCAAAAAAAAAAAAAAAAAAAAGAAAAACCACAAACAAACCAACCAAACAAACAAACAAAAACTTAGATAACAGTGAGAAACGAATTATATCTGATTTTTGCTTTGATTTTATTTCATGTAAAGCTAAATTACTTATTTGTTTTTATGTGCTATTTTGGTCTCTTCTTGAACTATTTATCCACTTACCCATTTTTCCCTTATATAGATCTTAGGTATCTTTCTTATTGATTTCCATGAAATTTATAAATTATAGAAATTGGGGCCGGCAGGTGGCGTGGTGGTTAAAAGCACTGGATTCCCATATGGAAACCATCCCAGATGTGACGGCTTTGTTTTTTTCTTTTCCTTTTTCCTTTCCCTTTCCCTCTCTCTCTCTCTGGTCAAATGAGAAAATAATAACAAATAGAAATAAATAATTCTTTGTCGTTCATACAGTTCTTCTAATTTTTTCTCCCCATTTTTAGTATTTTTTTCTTTTTAACGAATTATTTAATATAATTTTATTTATTCATTCATTTATTTTGACCAGAGAGAGAGACAGAGAGAAAAAGAAAGTGAAAAAGCAAGCCACCAGGTCCAGGACTCAAACCACAGTCAACCATGTGGGAGTCCAGTGCCCTTAACTACCACGCCACCTGTCGGCCCTTATTTTTTGTTTTTGTTTTATTTAAAGTTTCTTTCTTCCTTCCATGAGCAAGAGACAAATAGATAGTCAGCACTTTCAACAGGGTCTTAGTATCACCCCCAGCTTTAGGCAACCCGAATCACGAGCATGTGAGTGTTTATCATACTTAGGGAGGTCTCTGAATACAAACCCAGAACCTTCTCATGAAGGACATCCCAGCAGTGTCGAGTTTTTTTACTGCACCACCATCTGGCCCCCCCACTCTATCTTTTAATTCTCTCCACCCTTACCTTCTTGAGCTTTTCTATCTCATTTTCATCCTTTTTCACAGTCTGCTCCCACATATGTACTTTATCCTGGTCTTCTTTCAGTTGGTTCTTTTCAAAATCCAACTGGATACCCAAGCGAGTCTTCTGATTCTCAAATTCCAACCTGTGGAGAGAAAGGGAAACTAGGTCCAGGCCTCAGGGACTCAGAGTTACTGTTGAATTTTAGTAACCACTCAGTTCACCAATACAAAGCACATCAACTGTCTCCTAAAGTTGGAAAACTAAATTTCTCTGTTTAGCCCTATGGATGTGGTACAAGGCAGGAGATTAGACCAAATTCCATTAACCCCCCTTTAAAACTGATGACTCCAGCACACTCCTACATTCCTAGAAAGAGGCACAAAATGGTCCATCTGAATCCACCAGCTTTGATAATTCCTATTTATTAAGCTTCTATGTACTTTACATATATTATCTCTAATTCTCTTATCAACAGCTCCAAAGTTGGCATTATTATCTTAATTTTACAAATAAGAAAACTTAGGCTAAGAGGTAAAAGATCCTGCCTAATGCCACATAGTTAGCAAATGGCACAAATATTGGAACACCAAAAACCCGGCTCTTTCACATATACTAACACTGCAATATAATGTGGAGGGTTATGAGGATTGGTATTATCAACCTTACCACTTACTACAAGTAGTGTCATATTCAAGTTAGTTATATTCTCTATGCCTTGGTTTCCTCATCTGTAAAATGAAAATACTACTACTACTTACCTCAGAGTTATTGGCAGTTTTTTTAAACAAGTTAATGTCTGCATGAAGTCCTTAGAACCATGCCTGGCACAGAGTAACTACTCAATAAACTTTTTTTTTGAGAGAGAAATTTTTGCTGTAAAGCATGTACACTTGCTGGAGGGACAGAGAGCAAGAAATCACCCCCAGGGGGATGACTATGCCGCAATCCCTTCTCCATTCTTCTCTCAGGATTTTGGGCACATACACACGCACCTGGCATGAGTTATAAGCCACTAGGCCTGGTACTTAAACTGTGGTCGACTACTTGAAGTCCAGTAACATAACCATTACGCCATCTGTTGGTCTCACTACTTCATAAATTTTAGTTATCATCACCATTGTTAGGCATACTGGCTGCACTCAGTTCATCTTTGCCCAAGGACTGTGACTTTCCAGCATCACAACCTCTCTCCCAAGATTCCCGAGCATAAGGGACAGGGTGTGGGTAGTATTAAAAACATATAGAAAATACTAGATTCCTGCTATTGTACTCCTTCCCATCTCTTCAAAACTGAAGGAGTATGTAATCAGCAACACCGATATGAGCAGGTCAGGCAGGACTAACTTACAACTGCCTCTCCAACCCCCAATATGGTATGATGGATGCTGCCAGATATCATGCTAGCAGCTTAAACCTATTAGTCACTATAATCCAAATGGAATGTAATTAACTATAATTTGGAGCTATGCAATTTAAGTCCAGTTTCCTAAGTATGACTCATAAAGCCTTCTGTGATCTGACCCCTGCTGACCTCTCCGCCACCCCTGCCTTCCTTCAGATCCCATTTTTACACTCCAGACATTCAAAACTACTTAGTATCCAGAACAAGGCATGATCTCTCACACCTCCAAGCTGTTCTTGCTACCTGGAACTCCCTTCTTCTGTCACTGCCTGGCTGGCTAAATCCAGTTTCATCACTCCTTATTCTGTAAAACCTTTCCTGGCAGTTCAAAGCAGGCTCTCAGTTTCTATTACATTTTGTTGGGTTTCTCCCTTTATGGACTTTAGATGCAGAGTTATTTATAGCCCACAGTTGGAACACACTTATTATCACTGTTTGTGCAAGACCCTTCTCTTGTTCTCACTGTTTCAATCCCTGATTTCCACTCCCATTACCCTCCCTAGAGTAAACATGTACCACAAACACACAAATACCCTTAAGTATGTATCCTTGGAAAATGTCATTGTTTTTAAATTTATACAAATGTAATGGTGTTGTAAATCTCATTCCTTTTCAGTCAATATAAGATACATAATTTATCCATGGTAAGGCCTGTTAATTTAGTTCTTGCTTTGAACTGCTATAGTTTCCCATAGTCTGTATATTCAACATATTTAATGTATACTTGTCCCTGGTGATTGCCATTGGCATTGCCACTAATGTCCCACTTCACAAATTATGCCAAGATTAAGTCCAAATGTGTCTTTTTGTAAACCAGTGATGAGATGCTCTCTGGGATACATACAAACGCACACACACCTATATACTACAGAAGATATATGTACACTCACCAAATACTGCTGGATTATTTTTACTTTACATTCCTCTGATTAAGAGAATGAACATTGGGGTGAGCAGGTGGTGTGGTGGCTAAGGCTCTGGACTCCCACATGGTTATCCATGGTTCAAGTCTCAGGCCCAGCAGCTTGAAATTCACACCAGGTGTGTGTATGTGCGTGCCCAAAATCCTGAGAGGGGATTATGGCATAACCATCCTCCTGAGGGATGATTTCTTGCTTTCTGTCTCTTTGGCAAGTGCACACACCGTATAGCAAAAATTTCTCAAAAAGAAAATATATTGAATATCAATTCCTATAATTCTTAACCATTTGAGCTTCTTTCTTCATGAAATGCCAACTACGCTCTCTGCCCATTGTTCTATTGGACTTCCCGTCATTGTTTTTATTTTCTCTCTTGTTCATTTGCAGTTTCTTGAAAATTTCCTTTAAATTTTGTACCTACCTTAATTATACCCTCAATCACATTGTTCCGAAATTATTGATCTACCTCTTTCCCCCAGTACTCTATAAGCTCTCTGAGAAAAGAAATAGCCTTTGATTCTGATTCCATTCTATATCCCAAGCCTGGCCTGGGGGTAAGAGAGCGATCGATATTTACTGTAGTGGTGAAAAGAGAGAACTGCAGCCTGAGGCCCAGGATCCAGAGACTATTTATCTCTAATTCTCTTATCAACAGCTCCAAAGTTGGCATTATTATCTTAATTTTACAAATAAGAAAACTTAGGCTAAGAGGTAAAAGATCCTGCCTAATGCCACATAGTTAGCAAATGGCACAAATATTGGAACACCAAAAACCCGGCTCTTTCACATATACTAACACTGCAATATAATGTGGAGGGTTATGAGGATTGGTATTGTCAACCTTACCACTTACTACAAGTAGTGTCATATTCAAGTTAGTTATATTCTCTATGCCTTGGTTTCCTCATCTGTAAAATGAAAATACTACTACTACTTACCTCAGAGTTATTGGCAGTTTTTTTAAACAAGTTAATGTCTGCATGAAGTCCTTAGAACCATGCCTGGCACAGAGTAACTACTCAATAAACTTTTTTTTTGAGAGAGAAATTTTTGCTGTAAAGCATGTACACTTGCTGGAGGGACAGAGAGCAAGAAATCACCCCCAGGGGGATGACTATGCCGCAATCCCTTCTCCATTCTTCTCTCAGGATTTTGGGCACATACACACGCACCTGGCATGAGTTATAAGCCACTAGGCCTGGTACTTAAACTGTGGTCGACTACTTGAAGTCCAGTAACATAACCATTACGCCATCTGTTGGTCTCACTACTTCATAAATTTTAGTTATCATCACCATTGTTAGGCATACTGGCTGCACTCAGTTCATCTTTGCCCAAGGACTGTGACTTTCCAGCATCACAACCTCTCTCCCAAGATTCCCGAGCATAAGGGACAGGGTGTGGGTAGTATTAAAAACATATAGAAAATACTAGATTCCTGCTATTGTACTCCTTCCCATCTCTTCAAAACTGAAGGAGTATGTAATCAGCAACACCGATATGAGCAGGTCAGGCAGGACTAACTTACAACTGCCTCTCCAACCCCCAATATGGTATGATGGATGCTGCCAGATATCATGCTAGCAGCTTAAACCTATTAGTCACTATAATCCAAATGGAATGTAATTAACTATAATTTGGAGCTATGCAATTTAAGTCCAGTTTCCTAAGTATGACTCATAAAGCCTTCTGTGATCTGACCCCTGCTGACCTCTCCGCCACCCCTGCCTTCCTTCAGATCCCATTTTTACACTCCAGACATTCAAAACTACTTAGTATCCAGAACAAGGCATGATCTCTCACACCTCCAAGCTGTTCTTGCTACCTGGAACTCCCTTCTTCTGTCACTGCCTGGCTGGCTAAATCCAGTTTCATCACTCCTTATTCTGTAAAACCTTTCCTGGCAGTTCAAAGCAGGCTCTCAGTTTCTATTACATTTTGTTGGGTTTCTCCCTTTATGGACTTTAGATGCAGAGTTATTTATAGCCCACAGTTGGAACACACTTATTATCACTGTTTGTGCAAGACCCTTCTCTTGTTCTCACTGTTTCAATCCCTGATTTCCACTCCCATTACCCTCCCTAGAGTAAACATGTACCACAAACACACAAATACCCTTAAGTATGTATCCTTGGAAAATGTCATTGTTTTTAAATTTATACAAATGTAATGGTGTTGTAAATCTCATTCCTTTTCAGTCAATATAAGATACATAATTTATCCATGGTAAGGCCTGTTAATTTAGTTCTTGCTTTGAACTGCTATAGTTTCCCATAGTCTGTATATTCAACATATTTAATGTATACTTGTCCCTGGTGATTGCCATTGGCATTGCCACTAATGTCCCACTTCACAAATTATGCCAAGATTAAGTCCAAATGTGTCTTTTTGTAAACCAGTGATGAGATGCTCTCTGGGATACATACAAACGCACACACACCTATATACTACAGAAGATATATGTACACTCACCAAATACTGCTGGATTATTTTTACTTTACATTCCTCTGATTAAGAGAATGAACATTGGGGTGAGCAGGTGGTGTGGTGGCTAAGGCTCTGGACTCCCACATGGTTATCCATGGTTCAAGTCTCAGGCCCAGCAGCTTGAAATTCACACCAGGTGTGTGTATGTGCGTGCCCAAAATCCTGAGAGGGGATTATGGCATAACCATCCTCCTGAGGGATGATTTCTTGCTTTCTGTCTCTTTGGCAAGTGCACACACCGTATAGCAAAAATTTCTCAAAAAGAAAATATATTGAATATCAATTCCTATAATTCTTAACCATTTGAGCTTCTTTCTTCATGAAATGCCAACTACGCTCTCTGCCCATTGTTCTATTGGACTTCCCGTCATTGTTTTTATTTTCTCTCTTGTTCATTTGCAGTTTCTTGAAAATTTCCTTTAAATTTTGTACCTACCTTAATTATACCCTCAATCACATTGTTCCGAAATTATTGATCTACCTCTTTCCCCCAGTACTCTATAAGCTCTCTGAGAAAAGAAATAGCCTTTGATTCTGATTCCATTCTATATCCCAAGCCTGGCCTGGGGGTAAGAGAGCGATCGATATTTACTGTAGTGGTGAAAAGAGAGAACTGCAGCCTGAGGCCCAGGATCCAGAGACTATGTCTTGTCATCTCTGTCTTACTTCCATCTCCCCTGCCCTCCTCCGATACTGAGCACAGGAAAACCTGACACAAGGTTGTTTTCTCTTTTTGTTGAGAGGTTTTTGTTACAGGGTGCATGCGCTCGCCAGAAAGACAGAGAGCGACAGAAAGTGAGAAATCACCCCCAGGGGGATGGCCACGCTGCAATCCCTTCTCCTCCATTCTCCTCTCGGGATCTTGGGCATGCACACACATGCACCCGGCGTCAGTTTAAGCCACCGGGTCTGGGACTCGAACCACGGTCGACTACATGGGAGTCCTGCGACATAGCCATTACACTAACTGCTGGTCTCCGTAAAACCTGACACAAGGTAATTACCCAAGAAAGGTTTGTTGGGGACCAGCAGATGGCATAATGGTTACATTGCTGAACTCCCACGTAATCAATTATGGTTTGAGTCTGGGAACCAGTGACTTAAAACATACTGGGCATGTGTGTATGCATGCCCAAAATCCCAAAGGGAGAATGGAAGAGAAAGGATTGTGGCATGGCCATCCCCCCTGGGGGCGTGATTTCTCACTTTCTGTCTCTCTAGCGAATGCCAAGTGCCCTATAGCAAAAACCTCTTTAAAAAAAAAAGAAAAAAGAAAGAAAGGCTTGTTGAATGAATGAACTAAAGTGAAGAGAAGCTTATTTTGGCTGGCTACTCTTCCAACCTAGAACTTTATTCCTCCAACCCTCCCCACCTACTAGGATGACAATAAAAAAAGTAAATACTTTTGGTCTTAGTATTATGCTAAATACTTTAGACATTATTCCATCAGATCCTTCCAACAATGAATGCCATGAGATAGGCATCATTATCCCATCTGACAAAAATGGAGGCTTCAAGAGGTCAAATCACTGCCCAAAATAAGTTGTGGAATTGGAATTCTAATCCAGGTAAACTAAGTTTAAAGCTGGCACTCTCAGTATTTACACTATGCCATACTACCTCCCTAGTCTCCCTAATTCTTTAACACCTACCAACAATAAACTCTCATAGTTCTAGAAGCTGGTCCTTGCCTTATTATGGCATCTGACTTTCCCAGGATATCATGCTGGAGGCTCAAGGACATCCCAGTCCCTTCTAAGATACTTGCACCTACCGCTTCTTGGCAATTTCATTCTGACGTTTCACCTTCTCTTCTTCAAACTCCCGGATGTTGCGCACACCAATCTCCCGACAAAATTCTTCAAACACCTCATCCTCTACCTGAGGGGAGAATCCAGGGTGGGCAGAGGCCCATCTGGTCAGAGTTCTGTTTCTACCCCAAGTCCCAGGCTGCTGTTCATACTGGTGTGAGTAACCCACTACCAACCTGGTTCATCTTCTCTTTCAAGTCTTTCATCTCCCTTTCTCGGCTCTGGATGATCCTCTTGATGTCATTAATACGAGGCCCAAAGTTGGCTAGCTCACTCTCCAGCTTGGACTTTTCCTACAGGCCATGGGTTGAGAGGACAAGAGAGACCAGGATCCTTGCTTTACTACCCTGATCCAAAGGGCTAGCTCCCCGGATGCGGGGAGATCTTGGCATAGCACCTCTGTCTGGTAAAGACTCCACCACCTCTCGCTGGAGCCATGTAATACATGGCTTTCTCCCTGGCCTCCAGTATGCTTTTAAAGAACTGAGCACACAGTGAACATCACTGGCCGTAGGTCCACAATCCTTTACCTATAACCTCGGGGGCCAGACATATTTTAGAATTCAAACTTTGAGTTTAAAAAGAGGTAAAATTTTATATGTATACATACAAATATTTATGTACACACACATATACACACATCACATATTATATAATGCCTCCAAGGTGGTCTGGGGAAGCACCCAATAATTTAAAAAACATTAATATTCCCAGAATACTCTTCCTATCCACAGGGACTAAAATGCTTGTAGCTCACTTTCAGAAGTTCAAATATTTGTTGAATAAATAGATTATTCTAATAATAGTACCTAACACTAACTAAGCACTTACTAGTCTGTTTTACCAGTATTAAGTCATCCAATCTTCACAATGACCAGATAAAGCAGATATATTCTCTCATTTTACAGATAAAAATGAGAAAACTGACACTGAGAGGTTAAGTAACTTGCCTAATGTCATACACATGTCAGAGCCAAGATCTGAACCCCTAGCTGTCTGAGTCTATGCTATGCTTGGTTCCTTGAAGCAGACTGGGAGAGTGGAGAGTGGAACAAGTTCCCCATCCCCTAAGAAACCTAGGCCAGAAATGTGAGGATGGCCTTTAGAGAACAGAGCTGGCGGCCAGGCCTCCTCACCTGCAGATTCAGGGCTAGATGTCGTGTCTTGGTCTGCTCTAAGTCACTTTGTGAGTATTTGAGCCGCATCTGTAGTCCATGGGCCTGAGACTGTACCTGACGCAGTTCTGCCTCTTTCCGCTTTGCCTTCATCTGCTCCTGGAGAGGACAAGAGCCAGGTGATTAAGAAGGTAGCTTTAAGTCTTCCATATTCATCCACTTCCTGTCAAAAGCCAGGATTTTGTTGTTTTTTTTTATGGATGAATAGTACTCCATTGAATATATGTGCCACAGTTTTTCTAACCATTCATCAGTTCGTGGGCATTTGGGTTGCTTCCATGACTTAGCAATCGTGAAACATGCCGCAATAAACATCAATGTGCAAGCACTTTTCCGATAAAGTATAACTTACTGCTGAGTGAAGCAAGCCATGCTATGAAAGAGAGGCATTGTATGTCCCCACTTAATATATACCGTGTGTCTGCACTCTATGACTGAAACTAATTGTCTAAAGGATATAGAAACGCAGTATATAGATGTAAATACCAGATATAGTGTGTGTGAAAGAGGGTCTGAGGAAGGACATTTGGGGGAGGGACAGGGGGAAAAGCATTAATGGCACAGAGAGGTGAGTTATTATCTGTTGAAGATCTTTGTGGTTTTATCGACGGTGCTGGGGAGAGGTGTTCACCTGT
Organism: Tupaia belangeri chinensis; assembly: GCF_000334495.1. NCBI lineage: Eukaryota > Metazoa > Chordata > Mammalia > Scandentia > Tupaiidae > Tupaia > Tupaia belangeri. The sequence continues at coordinate 379,552 of NW_006207942.1, forward strand.
TGAAATATCCATTTTGTAAGACAAATAATAATGTGATTGAATGTATGGAAAAAATTAAATGAAAATAAATAAATTAATTAATTAAAAAAAAAAGAAGGTAGCTGACCTGGGCTTAGGACCCCCATTCCTAGAGGCAGTGCTGCTGGTGGCTTACTTTCAACTCCTCTGTCAACCGCTCCTTCTTCTCTTTCAACTTGTCTACTGCTTTCTCATCCCAGCGCCGTGCCTTGGCCTTCAAGTCACTGGCCCCACCAGAGATCACTCCTGACTTCTGGAACAGGGTCCCATCCAGTGCCACTGTCTATATACAGTAAGAAGAGAGAAGAAAAGGTGGAGAAGCTGAACAAAGAAATTTCCAATACTGAGACTTCCCAGCTCCAATATGGTCAAGGGAATCCACACCTTGTGGCGCTGGTGGCCTCCAAAGGCAATGCGGCGGGCATCCTCCACGTTGTCACAGACAAGGGCATTGCCACAAGCATACTGCAGGGCCTTTTTGATGTGAGGTGGCTCATAGCGAATGACATCAATCACTAGTTTGGCCCCCTTCAGCTCCCGGAGTTTCTCATCTGTAGGTTTCACCTGTGGGGAGAAGCTCAGTTAATGGCAGAACACAGAAAGTCAGGAGAAAGGGCCATAAATACTTCCCTGACCCCATCCCCACAAGCCTCACCTCCAGGTAGTCAAGAGGTAAGAAGGTCTCAGGCTCCCCACGCTGCTCCTTAATATACTGAATACAGTCCCGGCCTGTCTTCTCTGAGTCCACAATAATGGCATCCATGTTCTTGCCCAACACCTTGGTTACAGCAATCTGATACTTCTTTTGAGTGGGCTGGCAGAGGTCAATGAGGCGACCATACTGAGTAAAGGAGAAAGAGAAAATTGAAGCATGAGGCTTTGGGGAGCTGGCTCAGGAATCCCTATTCCCAGCTCAGAAAGAGGGTAGACCAAAATCTGTATGAGGAAAAGTGAATACAACTGTATTGCCTAGTGTTCAAAATAGCCCACTAGTTCTAAACCTATGTAATTCTACCTTATATGAACAGGAATGGAAGTACTCCCTAGACTAGTATTGCTGCCTGTAATTTGGACCAGTAAAGAGGCCAATCCTAATGTCCTTTCCAAACGTGGAAAAGTTTGGATAAGAGAAGGCAGGCAAAGGAATGAATTGATAGGTTATGTAATTAGGGAAACCCAATATTACATTAACACCTTAAGAGAGACTCAGAACAAGAAATGATATTGCTTCTTAGAGCAATTATATCATATGCCTGAAAAATGGAGCTATTTTCACCAAGACCAATCCTGCTTTTGGAACTTGCAAGACCAAATGGAAGTCTGTAAACCTGAGTGGACTCAGTATGAGAGACATTTTCATGACACATGATGACGGACCAGACTAACTAATAATGAATGACTGAATGGTTCTAATAATGTACCTGTATCGTTACTTATTTCCAGGGGGCATGTGCACTTGTCAAAGGGGGTAAACGCTCAAGTACTCCCCACAATAGGGCATGATCACACTGCAATCCTCTTTCCTCCATCCCACTAGGTTTTTGGGCATGCATGCACAAGCACCTCATGTTTTTCAAGCTACCTGGGCTGGGATTCGAAACAGTCAGCCATGTAGAATATAGTTCCCAATGAACAGCATTTTTTTAAAAAAGAATTATTTTATTTAACCTTATTTATTTTTTTAAATTTGACCAGAGAGGGACAGAGTGAAAGAGAGAGAGGGCAAGTGAGAAAGCAAGTCACCAGGTCCAGGACACGAACTGCAGTTGGCCATGTAGGAGTCCAGTGCCACCTTAACCACCGCACCACCTTAACTACCACGCCACCTGCCGGCTCCCCCAATGCACAGAACTGACCCTGTACCAGTATCTTTTGACTTGTATAATTAATATTTTTTTTTGGGGGGGGGAGGTTTTTAGCCATAGGGCACCTGCACTCGTGAGAGAGACAGACAGACAGAAAGTGAGAAATCTCCATTCTTCTCTCGGGATCTTGGATATGCAAGCACATGCACACAACATGAGTTTTAAGCTTCCAGGTCCCGTGCGCACAAAGTCCCACGCCGGGCCAAAGTTTAAGCCACCAGGTCTGGGACTCGAACTGTGGTCAACTACATGGAAGTCTAGCAACACAGCCATTAATTACACCAACTGCTGGTCCCTGTATAATTGTTTTGATGGAAAAGATCTGTGTTCAAAGACCAGGGTGGACTACGACATCATGAAATACATATTTGGTCTTCCTCTCTAGTACCTGGTGCGTAGGTCCCAAAATACTTGTCTTTAGTACACTGAAGAGATGACTGGTGGCTGGTGGCCTCTACAGGGCTTTAGGATGGAGACTTGTCACCCAAAAGACTAAGTAAGACCTGATTAGACAGTTGGGACTTTCAGACTCACCCCTCTCAACCTCTAGGGAGGAGAGAAGGGCTAAGATTGAGATTTTACCAATGGCCAACAATTTAATCAATCACGCCAATGTAACTCCATAAAGAAACAAATAAAGGGGCCAGCAGGTGGCATGGTGTTTAAAGTGCTGGACTCCCACATGGCCAACCACAGTTTCCCAGACTTGGTAGTTTGCTTTCTCACTTTCTCTCTCTGTCTGATGAGTGCCTGTGGCATAATAAACTAAAAGCAATAATAATAATAAACAAAATTAAATAAATAATTCTTTAAAAAAAGAAAAAGAAACAAATCAGGAGCTTCCAGATAGCTAAATATGTGGAGGTAACTGCCTGGAGAGAGCACAGCAGCAGCTCCATGGCCTTCTCCCATACCTCACCCTATGCATCTCTTCTGCCTGGCCGTTCATCTGTATCTTTTATAATATCCTTTTTAATAAATGGATAAACAGAAGTAAAAGATTTCCCTGAGTTCTGTAAGCTGCTCTAGTACCTTATTAAACCCAAGATGGGAGTCATGGGTACTCTGATTTTAAACCAAGTCAGGAGCACAGATGCCAACCTGGGACCTAACTCTGACATCTGAAGTGGGCAACAGTATTGTGAGGCTAAGTCCTTAACCTGTGGGATTTGATATTTCCAGTTAGAAAGTGTCAGAATTCAAATGAAGTACAGGACACCCAGCTGGAGTCCACCAGAGAACTGTTAGGTATGTGCGGAAAACTGCATCCACATCTGGTGTCAGAAAAGAAGTGCTGGCTACACGAAGAGGAAGAAAAGTGCTCTGCTTGTCTGGTACCTCAGAGAGGAACAAAAACCTCACACTATTCTGGCTCCCAAGCTATGAAGACTTCAGGCAGTCATGTCTGAATCCTAAATCATCTTTCTAAACCTCACTTACCATTTCACAGATCACTACCACCCAGGAACTATGCCAGATACTTTATATAAATTATCTCAAATTCTTACAAGTAATCAGCAAAATAAATATTTTACCAGTTTCCTTCTCCCAACTCTCCAAAACCAAGCATGGTTCCTTAAGATCCTTAAGGACAAAGACTGAGCCTAATTCATACTTATAAGCATGGTTCCCTAAGACCTTCAAGGGCAGGGACTAACCCTAATTCAAACGTATTTCCCTAGGATTCCCCAGAGGAATGATCAGGATAAAGATATTTGGAACCAAACTAAGTTTAACCCAAGGACGGGATAACAGATAATATTGAGGGAACCTGGGAACTAAGGATTTGGTGAAAGAGGCCAAGAGACCAGGAGACCTGATAAAGTCCAGACTGTCCCTAAAAGTTGATGGGCCAGTTGCCATATGGCACGGGAGCTGATATGGAAGACTCATGAAGCTATTCCCTGGGAGAGTAATTTCACCTCCACATTCCCTCCTTATTCCAAATGCTTCCCTTGTTTCCCATTTCCCAAAGAGGAATATACACAGCAAGACAAACCCTTCAGGAAGATATATTTGGTGTGATGAAAGAATATGAGCTTAAGAATTAAGAATAAGTTGAGTTTGAATTGTAGTTCTTCCACTTATAAGCTATGTTGCTTTGGGCAAGTCATTCAACCTCTGAGCCTGTTTCACCAGCTGTAAGAATGGAATTAGTAACTCTGTCCTCCTAGGGTCACTGGGAAGATCATGTGACAGTGACTGTAAGAGTAAGTGCTCAGGAAAGGAGGTCCCTCTCCACACTTACCACAGAGCCAGGGTAAAGGCGCTTGATGCTTTCCATTATCTCTGCCTTTCTCTGCTGGCGGCTACTCTCCTGGCGGTCAATGCGGGCATCACCTAGCTGTTCCATCACCTGGTTCAGCTCTTTATTGATCTCATCAATACGCCGCTTGGCCATCTCAACCTCCTCTGTCAATTCGCCTTCTAGCTTCTTCTGCTCCTCTAAGGACTGCCTACAAAATGAGGGAACATGGGAGTTATCCTGGCTGATCAGAAAATATTCTCGGCTGAGAGGAACTCTACAAATCCTGCCTGGAGAAGGGTAGGACAATAGGGCCACAACAAGCCTAGAAGTAAGGATAAAGGCCACAGAACCACATACTTGCTAGTGGTGATGTATTCCTCCAATTTCTCAATCCGCTTCTGATTCTCTTCAATCTCCCGCAGCTTTTGCTTGATCTTGGCCTAGGAAATAAATATATTCCATCATCAGAGGCTGAGCAAGTTAACTCAAATAGGGCCCGGGTTTACACCCACTATGTGCCCAGTCATCCAAGAGCCCAATAGTCTAGGACAATCTGTCACTTATGCAGGAGGCCTACTAAAGAGCAGACACACTGATGATGTTCAGTTTGGGCCTCCTAGCTGATGAGGGCACCAGAACCTCTCACAGGTGTTCCCCTTAGCCCAGGCTATCTGTCTTACTAATCATGGAGGCTCAAACTGAGGCACAGTAAAGCTTCACAGGCCTTCCTAGACCTATTTCTTCATCTGTAAAATGTAGATAACCTCTACTTCATAGAATACACATCAAGAGCTTAATATAGAGGAGCTACTAATGTTAACACGTACGGCATTCTAAATATTTCAAAGAGGTGCTTAGCAGAATGCCTGGAAGTCTGTCAGTTCTTGGGACACTATAACTTTATATCATTGTCATTATTACTATTACTGATATTAGAGAAGCAGTAAGTGAGGTATTTTTGATAAGAGTTGGGGCTTTAAAGCTAGAATGCCCTGGTTCACATTCTGGTTCTGCTATTTAATAATTATATAACCTTAGGCCAGCTCCATGGCACAGCGTTGCTCACAAAAAGCTAGATCCCACATAGCAACCACAGCTTGAATTCCTGGTTCAGTTTGCCTGAAACATGCCAGACATGCACACGAGTGACCAGGATCCAGCAGGCTAGAGACTGAGGAAAAGGGACTACAGCATAATCAGACCCCATGAAAGGTGCACACCTTTCTTTCTCTCTTTCTCACATGCATATGCACATGCTCTATCATGAATAAAGGAAAAAAATTTAAATGAGTGAACACAAGTAAAGAATAGTGCCTAGGGGGCTGGCAGGTGGCATGGTGGTTAAGGGCACTGAACTCCTACATGGGTGACCATGGTTTGAGTCCTGGACCTGGTGGCTTGCTTTCTCACTTTGCATCTTTCTTGCTCTCACTCTGTCCCTGTCTGGTCAAATTAAAATAAATTAAATTAAATTAAATATTTTTAAAAAAGAACAAGTACCTAGCACATTGTAAGTGCTCAACAGATATAATCTATTCTCATTATCATTAAGACTATCATTACTTCCTTTTCTCTGGACCATCACCCCTAATCTTGCCTACCTCTGTCTCTACTTTCTTCCGCTC
>NW_006207942.1:385347-388274 GCF_000334495.1 Tupaia belangeri chinensis
TCCAGCTCCTGGGCTAAGGTAGCTGCTCTCTTACTGGCTTCTTCTTTCAACCGGTGGTATTTCTTTACCTGTGTTTGGGACAGAGAAAGAGGACAGGGATGACCACATCAGCCCATGTCAGCCCAGCAGTCTTCTCACTAACCCCTTCCAGGGCTTACTTGATTCTCCTCTAGGGTCAAGTCTCTGCCCTGACTCTGACTCTCCTCTTCCATCCGCTCTTCAAACTCCTGCCGGGACTTCTCCACTGACAGCATCTCCTTCTCCAGCTCATCCATGTCACCCTTACGCTTCTTATAGTGCTTCTGAGCATTCTGCAGAGATTTCTTGGCTGCTTCCAGCTTCTTGATTTTATGGGAGGTGTTCTCCTTGGCTTTAATGTACTGAGGCCGCTTCTGGTTCAGCTCTGAGTCCTTCTCCCTTTTGTCAGAGGAGAAGGGAAACACACGTTAGCACTGTGGAAGAGGGAGGGTCCCCATGCTTTTTACCCAAAGAAAGGGAGACCTGTGCTCTTTTGGCTCTCTGAGTAGCACCATGATGGTTGGCAAGAATAAGAACTTTATGAAGGCAGCAAAAAGGGAGACAAGAAGAAAGTGGTTGATCCATTATCTAAAGAGGACTGGTATGGGGACCAGCAGTTAGCGTAATGGCTATGTCGCTGGACTCCCATGTAGTCGACCACGGTTCGCGTCCCGGACTGGGTGGCTTAAAACTCACGCCGGGCGCGTGTGCCTGTGTGCCCAAGATCCCAAGAGGAGAACGGAGGAGAAGGGACTGTGGCATGGCCATCCCCCCTGGAGGGTGATTTCTTGCTTTCTGTCTCTCTGTCTCTGTCTGTCTGGCAAGCACACATGCCCTATAGCAAAAACCTCTACAAAAAAATTAAAAAAAAAGAAAGAAAGAAAAAAGGACTGGTATGACGTGAAAGTGCCTGCTATGTTCAACATAAAAAATATTGAGAAGGGACCAACAGTTAGCGTAATGGCTATGTCGCTGGACTCCCATGTAATCAACTGCGGTTTGCGTCTCGGACCCGGTGGCTTAAAACTCACACCGGGGGCATGTGCCCAAGACCCTGAGAGGAGACTGGAGGAGAAGGGATTGCGGCGTGGCCATCCCCCCTGGGGGGGTGATTTCTCGCTTTCTGTCTCTCTGTCTCTGTCTGTCTGGCAAGCACATGCACCTATAGCAAAAACCTCTTAAAAAGAATATATTAGGAAAACACTAGCCATTAGTACTCAAGCAATCAAAATTGTGTCTGATGGCCTTAAGGGTCGTGTGTTTGAAGTGAGCCTTGCAGATCTGCAGCATGATAAAGTCGCATTTAGGAAATTCAAGCTAATTACTGAGGATGTTCAGGGCAGAAACTGCCTAACTTCCATGGCACGGATCTTACTCATGACAAAATGTGTTCCATGGTCAAAAAATGGCAGACCATGATTGAAGCTCATGTCAATATCAAGGCTACCCATGGTTATTTGCTTCATCTTTTCAGTGCTGGGTTTACTTAAAAACGTAACAATCAGATACAGACAACCTCTTATGCCAGCATCGGCAGGTCTGCCAAATCCAGAAGATGATGGAAATCGTAACCCAGAAGGTGCAGACAAGTGACTTGAAAGAAGTGGTCAATAAACTGATTCTAGACAGCATTGGAAAAGACACAGAAAAGGCTTGCCAATCCATCTATCATCTCTATGATGTCTTCATCAAAATAGAAAAAATGCTGGGACCAGCAGTTAGCGTAATGGCTATGTCGCTGAACTCCCATGTAGCCAACCATGGTTCGAGTCCCAGACCCGGTGGCTTAAACTCACACCGGGCGTGTGTGCATGCATGCCCAAGATCCTGAGAGGAGAATGGAGGAGAAAGGATTGCAATATGGCCATCCCCCTGGGGGATGATTTTTCGCTTTCTATCTCTTTGTCTCTTTTTGTCTTTCTGGCGAGCGCACGCGCCCTATAGCAAAAACCTCTCAAAAAAATTGCAGAAAAGTAAAAATGCTAAAACTTCTCAAAAAAAAATTGCAGAAAAGTAAAAACGCTGAAGAAGCCCAATGTCAAATTTGAAAAACTCATGGAGCTTCTCAGTGAAGGTAGTAGCTCTGGAAAAGCTACTGGGGATGAGATGGGGACCAAAGTTGAACAAGCTAATGGATATGAATCACTAGTCCATGAATCTTTTTGTTTTTTAAGATTCATTCATTTATTTACTTAATTCCATTTGTTATTATTTTTTAATTTGACTGGAGAGAGACAGAGAGAGTGAAAGGGAAAGTGAGAAAGCAAGCTACCAGGTCCAGGATTCGAACCATGGTCAGCCATGTGGGAATCCAGCGCCCTTTACCACCACGCCACCTGCCAGCCCCCCAAGAATATGTTTAAAGTTCGGACTTTGAGGGCCAGCAAGTAGTGTGGTGGTTAAGGGTGCTGGATTCCCACATGGCCAATCACAGTTCAAGTCCTGGAACTGGTGGCTTACTTTCTCACTTTCCTTCTCTCTCTCTCTCTCTCTGTCCTTCTCTGTTCAAATTAAAATAAATGAATAAATAAAATAAAGTTCAATAAAATAAATAAATAAATGAAGTTCAGACTCTGAATAGTGACAAATAAAAAGTCCTATTTGTGGCAAAAAGAAAAAAAAAGGGAGACCTGTACCTCCCAGTAAGCCTCAGGGAATTGCCTAAAAGAATAAGTGTCAGAGCTGGTGGTTGGTGTGGTGATTAGGGGCGCTGGACTCCCACATGGCTGACCATGGTTCTAGTCCCGACCCTGGTGGCTTGCGTTCTCACTTTCTCTCTCTTTTCTCTCTCTCTCTGTCCCTCTCTGGTTGAATTAAAATAAATAAATAAAGTTAAATAAAATAATTATTGGGACCAGCAGTTAGCATAATGGCTATGTCGCTGGACTCCCATGTAGTCGACCGTGGTT
>NW_006207942.1:388693-394071 GCF_000334495.1 Tupaia belangeri chinensis
ACTGCTGGTCCCAAAATTAAATAATTCTTAAAAAACAAAAGAGAGAGAGAGAATAAGTGTCAAATGCCCCACAGATTCTCCAAGTAGGTTCAGTCTGACTACTCAAAACCTATGGCTTCAGACTGGCATTGTGGCTAACCTAAAAGACAAAGCTTCCAGGGCCAACAGGCGGCATAGCGGTTAAGGCACTAGACACCCACATGGTCAACCGCGGTTTAAGTTCCAGACCCAGTGGCTTGAAAGTCATGTCAGGTGTGTGTGCATGCATGCCCAAAATTCCAAGAGAAGAATGGAGAAGAGACTATGACGTGGCCAGTCCCTCTGGAAGGATGCCATTTTGCTCTCTGTCTCTCTGGCAAAATCATATACAGTATAGCAAAAATCTCTCTCTCCCAAAAAAAAAAAAAAAGACAAAGCTGCCACCTCTGCCCCAACACTGGCCATGTCAGGCCAGGCCCCTCATTAACAACAACCAGGAACATCCAATGTTTACTTAGTTGTCCTCTGATCTAATCTTCAAATTTTTGTCCTTTAAACTTCTAGCTTCAATTCTCTTCGAGGAAGGCCTTTCCATCCCATACAGTGGATGGACCCCTCATCATTTCCTCTCACTTGGCAAAGTCACAACCACTTTCAAGTTTCCCCTCTTTTGAGCTCCTGTCTACCGAGCGCCTAGGTACTTAAATATTCTTATTGTCTAAAATGCAAGTCAGGAAATATACCTAGTCTGGCTATGGAAAGTCGGAGGGAAAACAGAGAAACTAGCATTGGCAACAGACTGTAGGTTTAGAACAGCCTTAGCAAACAACACAGTCCCTTGGTTTTGTACAGCTACAGGCCCAGTTGCCTCTTACTTGATCTCCTTCTCAATCTGTTGCTGCTCCCGCATCATTTTGCCCAGCTCCTTCTTCTTCTCCTTCAGCTCATCCTCTACCTTATCCATACGCTTTTTGTCCTTCTCGATCTCCTTGTTCTTAGAGGCCAGTTCTTTGTTGAGCTTCTCGATTTCCACTTCATTATGGTACAGTTTAAAAAGCTGTAGCTGCACTTGAGCTCGCACCACCTCGTCCTTCAGGCGCTGGTAACGGTCAGCCTGTTCAAATAAGGGAATGAAGGAAATAGTGTATCAGTAAGGCACTGGCTCCATCCTGGCCCGTCAGACCCAAGAAGTGCCCTGGCCACCTACCTCTTCTTTCTCCTGTTTGGCCTCCTTACGTTCAGCTGCAATGTTTTTCTTGCGATGATAATTAAATTGCGTGTCCTCCTCAGCCTTCACCATTTCTTTCTTTCGCTTGTCATACTCCTGAGCCAGCTCCCCAGAGCGACTGATCTCTTCAAATAGAGCTGTCCTCTCTTTGGGGTTTTTCATGGCAATGGATTCCACAGCACCCTAATAAAGGTCAAAATACTCTCCCATTTAGACCCTAGCCAGGCCAGTTTCCCCTATCTATTCCCACTCATTCATTTAGTAAAGGTTCACTGAATGCCCTCCCACGCTGGGTGCCATATTGTACACTGGCATTGAGGACATATTCTCTACCTTTTGAGGAACAAAGGGAGAAGAGACAGACATAAATACAACACAGTGTGTTATATGCACTGACAGAGAAGCAGCACAGATAAAAGACTAAATGAAGTTTGGGGGTAATATACTAGTAAGGATGTCTATTTGGAAAGGCTTCCAAAGTTCACATCTAAGCTGACCATGAAAGATAGAGAAAAACTAACCAAGAAAACAAGAAAAAAAAAGGTCTATGTAGAGGGAAATCAATATACAAAGGCCTGTAGGTCAAAGTAAGCTAGTGAATTTGGGGAACTATAAATTAGTTTGGAGTCCAAGGCTGGAGGGGAAAAGTACGGGCAGTTAAAGTTAGTAAAGTGGGCAAGAACCAGATGATAGTGCTTCTTGAGTGACAGACTTAGGAGTTTGGATTTTGTCCTAAGGCAATTGGTTCTCAAACTTCAGTAAGCATGATAATAACGTGGAGAGCTTGGTAAGACACAAACTGCTATGCCCCACTCCCATGGGCTCTTCTGAGTCAGTAGGTTTGTAGTGGGGTTTGAAATGTGGATCTCTAACACGTTTCCAGATGTTACTAATATTGCCAATCTGGAGACTACAATTTGAGGACCACCATCATAAGGCAATAAGAACTCACTGGGGCCAACGGATGGCATAGCTGTTAAGTTGCTGGACTCCCACATGACCAATACCCTGGACCCAGTGGCTTGAAATTTATACCGGGTGTGTGTGTACCCAAGATCCCAGAAGGGACTGTGGCATGGTCATCCCCCCTAGGAGGTGATTTTTCACTTTTCTTCTCACTGTCTCTGTCTCTCTTTCTCTAGCAAGCACACATGCCCTAAGGTAAAGACCTCTAAAAAATGATTAAAAAATAAAAAGAAATCACTGAAATGCTTTAAGGAGAGAAGAAAGAGAAGTAGATTTATGCCCTCATAAGATGAACCCGGTCTAGGTGAAGAACTGAAAAGGGCCAGACTGGAGTCAAGACAGTCCACTAAAAAATATGCTATGTTAGTTCAAGTGAGAAAAGATGAAGCCTGTGATGTAGCAAATTCAGTGGGGATGGTACAAGGGATGGCCAAAACAGATAACCAATAACTGTTTGAAACGCCTACCTGGAAGACGAGGAAGTTACGAGCTTTGATAAGAATGCCCAACTTCTCTAATTCCTCACTGTACTCATGTAGCTGGACTACTTTGTTGTTGATCTTGTACTCAGAAGAACCCCCTACAAGACAATGCATGAGTCATTGAGGATCAGGTTTCCCTCCCATTCCAGCCTACTAGTTTAGCCACCTCCCAGGACCCAAGGGGAGCCTTCTGGCCAGCCTTACCCACCTACAATAACGCGGGCAAAGGTGCGGTCCTCAGCACCCTCCTCAGAGTAGACCATGCTGACAAAGGCCCGATTGGCAGCTGGCTTGCCCACAGGAGCTCCATGGATCAGGTCCCGAAGGGTCTTTACTCGCAGGTTGCTGGTTTTCTCACCCAGCACAAAGCTGATGGCATCCATGAGGTTTGACTTACCTGAGAAAGAAGAGTATAAAGCAGAGGAAGGAGAGTCAGTTAAAAGGGAAGGAGAGAGAAAAAGAAATAAAAGAAACATGAAGAGAAATAGGAATGTACCCTAATGACTCAGTGTTCAGACTAATGGAAACAGAAAACACACCTTTGAACCCATAAAGACTGAGCCTGACCAAAGCTCTGAATCAATAGCTTAGGAAAATCAGTCCCTTTACAGTTAGTACTTATTGCAACCACAAATATGAACCCCATCTAAGGGACTGATATAATCACAGAACAAATTGTTCTAAAAACCTTCATGATATGAGTAAATGTCCACAGTAGGTCAAACAAGCAAGATACAAAACTGTGACTAGCCACGGCTGCAAAGTAGCAACACAATGCTCTGCAATGTGGAAGCCATGTGGGAAGGTCCTAGGTTCATGTCCCAGGGTCTCTCTGTGCATACCACGTCCACACGTGTGTGCCCATGATCCTGACTAACTGAGGCTGGGGGTAGGTCACAGAGTGAAGACCCTGTTGGGAGGGTGCCCTGCCATGGAAGAAATAATTGTTGTTTTTGACATAGGGTACCTGCGCTCCCCAGAGAGAGATGGAGAGAGATAGAGAAGGGAAAAGTGATAAATCACCCCCTTCCAAGGGGAGACGGTCACACCACAATCCCTTTTTGGGATTTTGGGCACCTATACACATATACCCAGTGTGATTTTCAAGCCACCAGGTCTGGAATTAAAATTGTGGTCGGCATGGGACCAGCAGTTAGCGTAATGGCTATGTCACTGAACTCCTACATAGTGGACGACGGTTTGAGTCCTGGACCCGGTGGCTTAAAACTCACGCCGGGCGCATGGGCGTGCGTGCCCAAGATCCTGAGAGGAGAAGGGACTGCGGCGTGGCCATCCCCCCTGGGGGGTGATTTCTCACTTTCTATCTCTCTGTCTGAGGGCGAGCACACGCATCTTATAGCAAAAACCTCTTAAAAAAAATTGTGGTCAGCCATGAGGGAATCCAGTGCCTTAACCACCAAGTTACCTGCTGGAGATGGAAGAAATAAATTTAACACATAGACATACACACACACACATCTCTGTACATTTTGAGCTTGATCATGTTAAGAACAAAAACAAGAGCCAGTAAGTGGGGTGGTAGTTAAGGCACTGGACTCCCACATGGCCGACCATGGTTTGAGTCCAGGAACTGACAGCTTGCTTTCTCACTTTCCTTCCCTCCCTAACAGCTCACTTTCTCACTTTCCCTTCCCCGCTCCTCTGTTGAGCACACATGCCCTATAGCAAATTAAAAATAGTAAGGGGCCAGAAGGTGGCATGGTGGTTAAAGTACTGGACTCCAACAGGGCCAACCGCAGTTCGAGTCATGGACCTGGTGGCTTGCTTTCTCACTTTCCCTCTCTCTCTGTTTCTCTCTGGTGAGCATAAGTGCCTAATAGCAAATTAAAATAATAATAATAATAATAAAATTAAATAATAATTTTAAAAAACAAGTAACAGGGGCTAGAGGGAGAGGGAAATGCAATATGAAGGAGGTCTGGACATCTATTGCACACACTATGAATGTATTTAATACTAGTGAACTGCATCCTTAAAAACTGTTAATTTGCAGGCCAGCAGGTAGTGTTGGTTACAACACTAGACTGACACATAGCTGACTATGGTTTGAGTCCTTGCCCCGGCGGCTTGAAAATCTCCCTGGGCATGTGTGCATGCAAGTCCAAAATCCCAAGAGGAGGATGGAGAAGAGATGGAAGAATGGCTATTCTCCTGCTGTGGGGTGATGTCTCACTTTCCTCTCACTGTCTCTCTCTGTCTCTGTCCTCTGCAGCAAGCGCATGCACCCTATGGAAAAACCTCAAAGAAAAAACCTGTCAATATGATAAATTTTGTGTTATGTGTATTTTACTGTAATTTTAAGTGTTAGGAGCCAAACAGTGATACAGCAGTAAAACATGACGCTTTGTGAGGTAGACCCAAGTGGAAAGGTTGCCAGTTTGTACCCAGAGACTGCCCTGTCTACCCCAGGAAGAGGCATGCCCATGACCTACGTAGGCTGGCTGAAACTGAGGGAGAATTGTGGCATCGAGACCCTGTTGGGGTGTCTGTCTCTGTGTCTCTCATTCATAGTGGAAATAAACGTTTTTTAAAAATTAAAATTTAAAAATGGGGGAGATAGGCAGTCCATAGCCTGGTGGTTAAGGTGGCTAAATCCCACGTGGCCAATTGTACAATTTGAGTCCCAGACCCAGCAGCTTGAGAAACATACCAGGCGCCCATGTGTACATGCCCAAAATCCCAAAAGGAGAGAGCAATAGGGA
>NW_006207942.1:394084-395863 GCF_000334495.1 Tupaia belangeri chinensis
CATGCCCCATACAGGATGCTTTCTGGCCCACCCACCCCCTTCTCTCTGGCAAGTGCACCTGCCTTCTGGCAAAACTAAGAAAAAGAAAAAGTGGGGGATTGGGCCTGCTGCCTAGTAGTTAATGAAGTTGGATACCACATGGCCAACCATGATTAGAGCCCCAGTCCTGGAGGCTTGAAAAACATGCTGGGCATGCCCACAGTCCCAGTGGAAGGAGATGGAAGAGAGATTACAGCATGACCACACCCCATTGAAGAGTGCTTTCTCGCTCTCCCTTTTTCTCTCTCTCTGTCATTCTCTGGCAAACACATGCGTCTCTAGCAATTAGAAAAAAAAAAAAGGACATACACAGCATTATTCATAAACTATTTTGCCAAAAATATTTAACCTGAATCTAACCAAGTCTTTAGATCTACGTTCCAGTTTCTAGGAAAACAGTAGTTAAAGGAACATGGTAAATAACTCCATGAGAAAACATTAAGACAAACACAGAATGTGGGATATTCGCAAGTCAATATCCAAAAAGAAAGAGTGGAAGAATGATTCCAGAAGAGAGAAATTATTATTGAGACATAAGCAAATGCAGTATATGAACTCTGATCAGACTCTGGTCCCAAAAACATAAAGACATCTTGAAAATCAATTAGGGAAGCTTGAATAAATAAGAACTGGATAATTGATAATACAAGAGAATTAATTTTTTTAGTTGTGGGGCCAGCAGGTGGCGTGGTTGTTAAAGGCACTGAACTCCCACATGGCCAACTGAGGTTTAAGTCCTGGTGGTTTGCTTTCTGATTTTTCCCTCTCTCTTTCTCTCTCTGATCAAACCAGCAAATAATAATAATAAAATAATTAAGTTAAATAAAATAATTATATATATATACACACACACACATATATATATGTATATGTTGAATTAGTAAATGAGCAAGAAGAAACACACCTCCCAGGCAGAGGAATTCCAAATACCTGAAGGGAGTATACGTAACTCCCCACCCCAACTTTAAAATGATTAAGCAAAATTTACATATATGTTAGCAAATTTTCCCAATAAGAAGAATGGGAAGAGGGGAAGGTATAGCAAAAAGACCAAAACCACATGAAAATGCAAACAGTATAACAATGATTGCTTCTGAAAAGGAAGCTAGGTAGTTGAGGAGAGTCTTCTTTTTACTGTATATCCTTTAGGAATTTTTGAATTGTATACTATGTGCATGTATCCACTATGCATATAAACAAAGTTTTTAACATTAAAGAGTGGCCATCTTTTCAGCAGTGGATTTAGTTTCTACTTTCTTCATTTTAGGATTTGAAGAAAAAGACATGTTTAAAATGACTGCGGTTGGAGGATGAGGAGAAATAGTTTAATCTCTATAAATTCTATCTCAAGATTCTCCTTCCACAGAGGCCACTAACTCAAACACATCATATGATATTAAATTGAGGACCTGATTTGCAATGCCTTTCTACCCAACCATAAAAATGGCAGCCCAGGGACCAGGCGGCATAGTAAGGTTAAAGTGCTGGACTCCCACATGGCTGAACACAGTTCAAGTCCCAGACCCAGTGGCCTGAAAAAAAATCACACTATGTGTGTGTGCCTGCCTGTCTAAAATCCCGAAAGGAGAGTGGAGAAGGGATTGTGGAGTGGCCACCCCAGGGGGGTGGGGGGATAGCTCACTTTCCCTTCTCTCTGTCTCTCTCCAGTAGGTACTATGGCAAAAACCAGGAAAAAAAAAAAAAAAGGCAGGCCAGATGCCTCTGTGGGGGGGGGATTAA
>NW_006207942.1:396033-404666 GCF_000334495.1 Tupaia belangeri chinensis
TAAAATTAAATAAATAATTCTTAAAAAAAAAAAAAAAGAGCTTGGGTTCAAGTCCAACAGACCTGGTTCTAAACTTAGTTTCACTATTTCACTACTACTTAGCTGACCTTCTATTCCCATACCTGGAAAAAAAACAAAACACTGTGACTCATAGATCTAAAAATGATTTGGCACATAGTTCTCTGTTGGAGTAACAGGAGCACAGGCTTTGAAATTATGACAAGCCTAGGCTCTGATCCAAAGCACAGACAAGTTAATGCAACTCTATGCCTGTTTCTTCATGTACAAAACAAAGTTAATGGTACCTCTCCTAGGGTCATCATGAGAATTTAAATGTAAAGGGTACCAATAAAGTATTTGACACACAGCATGAGTTTAGTAAATGACAGTCTTGTACCAACACAAATTGAACTTTTAGTTCTGTTGCCCTCACCATGGCAGGACTAAGCGCATCATGCAGAATGAGGAGTCAGCCTTTTAAGCACCAATTTCCCACCTCTGGAGATCTCCCATGCTGTCCAAAAATGGCAAAACCATCTCACAATGAAAGGCCTCTGCACTCACAATCATTCAATATTATAAACATTTGTATAATACACATTGTGAGTTGAACACCAATAAAATGTTTCAAGGAACCTCTTTAGGACACTGGCAGACCAGTGATGAAGATACAAAAACACATCATGAATACAAAACCGAAGAAAATATATATTAATGTATACCAAGTGTGTACTGTGTTACAGAGGAAGAGCAATTCACTAAGGGATAAGCAAGGAATGCCTTGTAGAGGTTAAGTCCTAAAGAAGTGGGGGTGGGGGCAGTCAGGCCAAGGGCCATTTGGGAACAGCTGTGTACACAAATTGACCAATGTTGAGGGGACTGAATGCCACCAAGAAGTGCATCCTGGCTACTTCCACAGAAGCCACTACTCCAAACCCTAAGAAACTGGATGGAACTCATGCATTAGCCCTCTAAGCCAGTGGTTCTACAAAGAGGCAGGATGGGAAAGTGCTTTTGTCTCCCCCAGGGCCATTTGTCTAAAATGCCCAGAGGGCAATGTCTAAAAACATTTTAGACTGTCACACCTGGGGAGAGAGGGTGCTACTGTAACCTAGTGGGTAGAAGTCAGGGATGCTGCTAAACATCCTACAATGCTCAGGACCAATCCCACAGTAAAGAATGACCTCACTGGGAATATCAATAGTGCCACAATTGAGAAACTCTCTGCACGAGGCAGAGAGCCAAATCCAGGCAAGACTCCAGGGAAGGTATTTAATATGAGCTACTTCAGCAAGCGCAGCCTCTTGAACTAAGAAATGATCCAACTACACCTCTGGGGTGGAGGAACACAGGATTCCCAATGGACCACTTCCAAGGGCAGGTGAGAGGAATCCACAGTGTATCTATCATTTAGAGAGGGAGGGAAAAGAAAAGCCTTACCTCACCACCTCCCTCCTTCCCTCCTTCTTACTTCCTTTCAAAAAAATGGCAAGGTCTCTGGCTATGTCCCCATCCTCCTGCTTCAGTCTCTCAGCTGGGATTATATAGACATGCCACAACATCTTTGCGCTGTCTTAGAGAGTCTGGCTATGTTGCCTAGGCCAGCCTGGAGATCCAGATTCTTCTGCCTCAGTCTCCTCAGTCTCCAAAGTAGCAAGAACAACGAGCCACCATACCCAGCCTTTAGGTTGGACGGGGAATCAAATCCAGGCCTCTCATGTGGTCCCAGTCTGAGCGAGGGCCACCGCGGCGTGGCTGCCGAACCCCCTTTCCAAAGACAACACTTTTTATCACATCAACCTGTCTCATCTCTGGCATGGCATTTATGACAACCTAAAATTATATTTCTATTTCTTTATCTTCTTTCCCCTCTAGAATATAAGTTCCGTATGAGCATGGACTTGATTTAGTCTATTCTCCACTGTTTGCACAACTTGAACAACTGATGATAAACAGTAAAGCATCCAACGAATTTAGTAAGCAAATACATTCTGGTTTCCATAGAAGGAAAGGAATGAGTTCTAGGCCACTGCCTCTGGAGGGAGTGGCGGGGGCGTCTCAAGCGCAGGGTCCAAAATTCAAAAGTGCCTCATCAGTAGAAGAGTCTAAAGGAAAGAACTGGGGTGTACCAATGCGAGGCCAGAGGGGGCGCTGCGCTGAAGCAGAAGTGCAGTTTGGGACTGGAGACTTCTACCAGAGGGCTACTAGCTGTCCCACATTTTCCGTAGGGGTCAAACAAGGAAGGGAAGCCAGATCTGGGCCGAGCATTGGCGGCAGCTGGCAGCGGGAATCCGGACTCGCCTGTTTTGGCGGGAGGGGAAGAGGGTGGGGTAACGTAGAGTTTGGCCTGTACCACTCCGGCTGGCTGAAGCAGGGGCCCCGCAGGCAACTGACACCTGGGAAAAAGGTTCCAGGCAGAGCAGCACAGCGGGGAGATGTGGCCAGAGCCGAACTCCAGCAGGAGGGACAAGGAACCCGTTAAGGTTCGCAAGGTTTCAGGTTGCATGAGCTGGGTTATACTACTTTGACAGCGGCTGGGGGGGGGCGGGTCGGGACGTGCGCAGAGCCGCAGCCAGGTTTATCTTACCGGAGCCATTGGGTCCGATGATGGCGGTGAACCTCTGAAATGGTCCGATAATCTGTCGACCCTTGTACGACTTAAAGTTCTCGATCTCAATCAACTTCAGGAAACCCATGACGGTAGCGGCGCAGGCGGCGGAACCAGAGGCCGCGCCTTAAGCCTGGGAACTGAGGTTAGCCCGCGCGGGAAACGTCGCAGTGCAGGCTGGGCAGACAGCAAGCATCGCGAGAAAAAGTCCAGGTCAAACGGGATTTCTGACTTCCGGCGCGAGGGGGACCTGGGGCGGGGACTTTGGTCTGTCGTAGAGATTTGTTGATCTGTTGTCAGGGAGCGAGCTTACTGTAGACATTTGGGCCCCGCCCCTTTTTGTTGCGTGGCAACAATAAACCACTGCTACTGCAGACCAAGTTGTAGAGTTAGTGCCTAGAGGACACGGAGCTGCTTTTTGTGATCCAAGAAAGCAGGAGGGACCCACGCTTGCTGAGAGTGAGAAGTTACAGCAGAGTATGCCCCCCTCCCCCGGGGCCAGAAGGTGGGAGTTCAGCTGTGGCTTTAGTCTGGCTGGACTGAAGTGAACTGAAGGCTCAGACAAGGACAAGATCAGGAACTGGAAGGATCTGGGGGAGCTAAGGGCTGGACGGGAAAGCAGGGGCAACAGAGAAGATTCATTGTTAGGCGAGCTCAGACTTTGCTGACGGTAGAGTGGGACTGGAGGCTGGATGGGATGGGAAGGGCGCTAGGACTACTTCCGGGCGACTGGGAAACAGGCTGGGGAAGACTGAAACACTGCCCCATCCTCTACCCACCTCCTGTTTCTCCAAGCAGAGTTCACAGAGTGCCGTTGTAACCCAAGAGCAAACTTGGACCTGGATCCAACCAAGAAGCTTCAATATCGGAGTTCTTTACTAAGAAAGGTATTTCATGTGAGCCACCAGGAGTCAATGTCCTCAAACCAATGCTCTTGATCTCGATCCTTCCCTCTCCCCTATCTCTGCTTTCATGCCTCTCCCCATCCCATTCCCACTGCTCCATAACCTTCTACCACCTTTTATTTCTTTCTCCCATTCCTCTTCCTTCTCTGCTCTCTGTCCTCCACCTCCTCACCCACTACTTGTCCTCATTTCTCTTCCTATTCTATGCCCCAATATCTCTCCACTCTGTTGCCCACCATTTTTAGAGAGATTTTTGCTATAGGGCTATTTGCTCACCAGAGAGACAGAGACAGAACATGAGAAATCTCCCTCCAAGGAGGTTGGCCAGGCCGTACCAATCCCTTCTCCTCCATTCTCCTCTCGAGATTTTAGACACCCATGCACATGCACCTGGCTAAGTTTGAAGTCACCGGTCTGAGACTCAAACCGTGGTGGTCCACATGGGAGTCCAGTGACCTAACCATTATGCCATCTGCTGGTCACACCATTTTTATCTCTCCCTTCATCCCCTCATCTCCCTACTATCACCTTATCTGCTCATTACTAAGTCCATGGCCTTAGCAGTGCAAGAAGTTTAAAATGCCTGCTGAATCTTCCCCTTCAGTGATTTAGTGACAGAGAGAACCAGTAGTTTGGAGTTGGTGCCATTCTCAGAATTAAACATGGAAAAGATCTTGAGGTTACCATAGTCATTCTGTTTTTTTTAAGAATTTTTTTATTTTATTTATTATTATTATTATTTTCAATGTTCCACTTCCAGGGAGATGGCCACACCTCAATCCCTTCTCCTCCATTCTCCTCTCAGGATCTTGGGCACACACGCACATGCACCTGGCATGAGTTTAAGCCACTAAGTCTGGGACTCAAACCGTGGTCAACTACATGGGAGTTCAGCGACATAGCTATTACACCAACTGCTTGTCCCTCTATAGTCATTCTTTTAACTATTTTTAAAGTGATGCCTGAAGACTGGGAAGAGCCCTAAAGACTTAGGGCAAGTCCAGGAAAGTAGGAAAACTTGATTGTTGGAATCTAATAGGGGGGCCATAAATGAAGTTCAGTTGGGAGAAACAGGATCAGACCAAGGGGTTACAATAACCAAAGGATAGCAGTCTCATATAATTCACAAGGAAATATTGTTCTATTTTAAAAGATGAGATGAGGGGGGCCCAGCTGGTGACATGGTGGTCAAGACACTGGACTGCAGGGCCAGCCACAGTTCAAGTCCCAAAACTGACAGCTTACTTTATCACTTTCCCTCTCTCTCTGTCTCTTTCTGGTGGGCATGCATGCCTTGTAACAAATTGAAGAACGATGATAGTGATACATAAAATTAAATAATTCTTCTTAATAACTTTAAAAATAAAAGATGAGATGGAACTAGGGTAAAATATTTTATTGGATCCCTATCTCATACCATTTACAAAATGCAATGCCAGAGGATTTAAAAACTTAAATGAGGGAACCAGCAGTTAGTGTGATGGCTATGTTGCTGGACTCCCATGTAGTCGACTGTGGTTCGCATCCTGGACCCGGTGGCTTAAAACTCACGCCGGGCACGTGTGCATGCATGCCCAAGATCCCGAGAAGAGAATGGAGGAGAAGGGATTACGGCGTGACCATCCCTGCTGGGGGGTGATTTCTCGCTTTCTGTCTCTATGTCTCTCTCTGTCTGTCTGGCGAGCGCACGTGCCCTATAGCGAAAAAAAAAACAAAAAAAAAAAAGATATATATATATATCAAGAAAAACAAAACTTAAATGAGGGCTCACTCAGCAGTGCAGCAGTTAGGCACTGAACAGAGGAAGCCAGGTCCACAAGGCCAACCAGATTTCAAATCTCATCCTATCATCTTCATGCCAGGTGCTTGCATGCCCAGGATCCTGGTGGGATGGAGAATTAGAAGAAAAAGGATTGTAGTATGACCTGGCTCCATTGGGAAAGGGGAGAATGTGCACCTACGTGCTCTTTTTCTCTCTCTCCCATGCCTGCCCTCTAGTACAAAAAAACGAGAAAGAAAAAACATTAGAGATTTTAGAAGAATATATAGGAGAATATCTTTATGAACTCAGGATAGAAAAGGATTTCTTAAATAATAAAAATGACCAAGGCCAAAGGAAAAGATAGATAAATCTAACTACATTCAAATTCATCTGAATTCACCATAAAAGGAGTGAAAAGATGAATAAGTGCATACAGAAAATTTCCAAAATATTGATAATGTTCTATTTTCTGAATTCTAATATATAGGAGAATATCTTTATGAACTCAGGATAGAAAAGGAATTCTTAAATAATAAAAATGACCAAGGCCAAAGGAAAAGATAGATAAATCTAACTACATTCAAATTCATCTGAATTCACCATAAAAGGAGTGAAAAGATGAATAAGTGCATACAGAAAATTTCCAAAATATTGATAATGTTCTATTTTCTGAATTCTGGAAGTTCTGAGGTTCATAGGTGTTCATTTTGTTATTGTGCTTCATAATTTACATGCATGTTAACAAGATTCCATCGTATGTATCAATTGTTACGTTTAAATTATTCCATACTAATAAGTGAAAACACAAGTCACGAATTTAGAGATGACGTTTGCCACATTTAAACTATGAAATGATTAGTGTGTAGAATGTATATGGAACTTCTAAAATTAATAAGAAATGGAAACAAACAGCTTGATTTTTTTTAATAAAAATGAACAAACTACGTCAATGGGCACTTCACAGAGAAGTAAACAAAGATGGGCAAAAAACCCAAAAAGATTGGAAACCTCATTTGCAATAGGAGAATTCTAATTAAAATCAGCAACTATAATTTGATACCCACAACGTAGCAAACATAAAAGCCTGAAACATCAAGTGTTGGTGAGGATGTCAAATGACTGAAAAATTTATTTATTTATTTACATTAACCATTGTACATATTTTTTTTTTTTTTTTTGGAGCTTTGGGCACGTGCACTCACCAGAAAGACAGAGAGAGGCAGAGAGATAGAAAGCAAGAAGTCACCTCCCAGGAGGGATGGCCATGCCACAATCCCTTCTCCTCCATTCTCTTCTCGGGATATTGGGCACACACGCATATATGCCTGCTGTGAGTTTAAGCCACCAGGTCCGGGACTAGAACTGCGGTCGACTACATGGGAGTCCAGTGACATAGCCATTATGCCATCTGCTGGTCCCAACCATTGTACATCTTTACAACTTGCAACATGGCTTTTCCCAGCATGCATACAGTACATGTCAATCAAGTCAAAGATATTACCATATAAGTCATCGTCAACAGATAACTTTCCATTTTTGTGTCTGTCAAATGTTTTTTTTTTTTTTTCAATCCTCTCCCTTTCCCCCCATTACCTACTCCCTTCTATATAGTCTCTGGTATTTATGCTTACCCTCCCTCATATTATACCTGAAATTCTTATATACTATTATGAATATGTAAATTGGTACAGTCTTCTTGGAAAACAACTTAGCATTATCTTGTAAAGTTAAATGTGCATATACACTATGCTCTTTGGAGAAAACTTTCCTAGTTGTATATATAAAGCTCTTTTTAATCTGCAGGTTTCTGTCTTTTTTATCTCTTGCAATTAAAAATGAAAATTTGGGGGCCAGCAGGTGGTGTGGACTTCCACATGACCAACCGTGGCTTGAATCCCAGACCCAGTGATTTGATACTCATGCAGACATGAGTGTGTGTGTGCCCAAAATCCTGAGAGGAGAGTGGAGGAGAAGGGATTGCAGTATGGCCATCCTCCCTGGGTGGGTGTAGGGGGGTGACTTCTTGCTTTCTTTATCTCTCTCTCTCTCTCTATCTCTCTCTCTCTCTCTGGGGAGCACACAAATCCTAAAGCAAAAAAATCTCTCTAAAAAAGTGAGAATTTAAGGGGCCAGCAGGTGGCATGGTGGTTAAAGCCAACCATAGTTCTAGTCCCAGACCCAGCAGCTTGAAAATCACATGGGGCACGTGTGTGTGCATGGCCAAAATCCTGAGAGGAGAATGGAAGAGAATGGATTACAGCATGTCCATCCCCTTGAGAAGGTGATTTCTCACTTTCCCTCTGTCTCTCTCCAGCTAGAACCCATACCCAATGGCAAAAAAAACTTAAAAAGAACGAACGAAAGAAAGAAAGAAAGAAAATCAGTGGGTTTTTGTCTTTCAGAGTCCTGGTCTCTCTTGAACCCATTTCAATTAGGCTTTCACCCTCACAACTCCAACAAAAATGTTCTTGTCACACACACACACACACACACACACACACACACACACAAATGCTCTTGTCAAAGTAATCAGTGATTCTCATGTTACCAATTCAGTCACTACTCAGCTCTTAGTTCATCTGTCACACCTTGATCATTCTCCCAAACGTACTTTCTTTACTTGACTTCTAAGATAAACATACATTCCTTGTTTTTTTTTTTTTTCTCCCATCTCCCAGCTCACTTCTCCTTAGTCTCCAGTGCAGTGGCTGCTCTGCTTGTCAAAGTAATCAGTGATTCTCATGTTACCAATTCAGTCACTACTCAGCTCTTAGTTCATCTGTCACACCTTGATCATTCTCCCAAACGTACTTTCTTTACTTGACTTCTAAGATAAACATACATTCCTTGTTTTTTTTTTTTTTCTCCCATCTCCCAGCTCACTTCTCCTTAGTCTCCAGTGCAGTGGCTGCTCTGCTCCTTGTCTCCCCTGGGGTTCATCCATATATATTCACTCTCTCGGAGATCTCATAATCTTGTAGCTTTAAATTCCTGTGTGGGCCAGCAGATGGTGTGGTGGTTAAGGTGGCTGGATCCCACATGGCTGATTGCAGGGTTCAAGTTCAGGACCAGCATCTTGAGAAAACATAGTGGGCAAGTTTGTGTGTGTGTGTGTGTCCAAAATCCCTAGAGGAAATGAAGAAGAAAGGATTGCAGTATAGTCATCCACTTGGAGGGTGGTTTCTTTTTCTTTTTCTTTTCTTTGAGAGATTTTTGTTACAGGGTGCGTGTGCTCGCCAGAAAGACAGAGAGAGACAGAAAACGAGAAATCACCCCCGGGGGGATGACCACGCTGCAATCCCTTCTCCTCCATTCTCCTCTCAGGATCTTGGGCACACACGCACATGTGCCCGGTGTG
>NW_006207942.1:404678-408801 GCF_000334495.1 Tupaia belangeri chinensis
CCGGGGCGGGGCCCCAAACCACGGTTGACTACATGGGAGTCCAACGACATAGCCATTATACTATCTGCTGGTCCCTGGAGGGTGGTTTCTTACTTTCTCTCTCTCTCTCTGGCAAGTGCACATGCCCTATAGCAAAACTAAAAATAAGAAAAAATTCTTTGTATCAATCACAATATGCATAAATTATGGTAAGGTTATAAACAACCCAAAAATCTCAGCATCTCAGCCACCCCATGGCCAGTCACATGGTTCAAATATCAGCCCCAGTGGTTTGAAGAACATGATGGGCATGTGTACATGTGCCCCAAATCCCAACATGATGGAGAAATGGAGAAGGGATTGCAGTGTGACCCAGGCCCCATTTAGGGGTGTTTTCTCCCTCTCCCTCCCTGTCTCTGACAAGCACATGGACCCTTTGGCAATTTAAAAAAAAAAAATAACAACAACACCTCTGGGCCAGCAGGTGGTGTAGTGGTTATGTCGCTGGACTCTTACATGGCAAACCCATGGCAAACCATGGTTCGAATCCTAGACCTGTTAGATTGAAACTCATACTGGGTGCATGTGCATGTGTGCCCGAGATCCCAGGAGAAGAATGGAGGAGAAGGGATTGTGGTGTGGCCATCCCTCTGGGGGCTGATTTCTCACTATCCCTCTCTG
Organism: Tupaia belangeri chinensis; assembly: GCF_000334495.1. Classification (NCBI taxonomy): domain Eukaryota; kingdom Metazoa; phylum Chordata; class Mammalia; order Scandentia; family Tupaiidae; genus Tupaia; species Tupaia belangeri. The sequence continues at coordinate 405,339 of NW_006207942.1, forward strand.
TCTCTCTCTATCTCTCTCTTTCTCTGGCAAGCACATGCACCCTAAGGCAGAAACCTCTACCAACAACAACAAAAAAATCAGTTTATAAAAACAAAGGATTGTCTCTCACTCATGCATCTCGTCCATTGTGGCCTGGCTGCCTTTCTGCCAGTGTCATCATGCCAGGATCCAACAGTTACTTGGAATATCACCAGTGTCTTTCATAGCAGAGTGGCAGAAAAAGTTGCTATCATTTCATGGTTCTTGGTTTTGCTGGGGAGTGACATTATCAATTCTCTCATTGCAGAGGACAAAGCTAAATTACAATGCTAACCTCAAGGGCAATGAGATAGGAATGTATAATCAAAGAGAAAAGCAAATATTTTTGAACAAGAAAATTTACTGGGTTGACTCTGTAGAATAGTGGTTTAAAGTGAGCAGGAACCCACACAGCCAACTGCACTGTTCAACTCTTGGCCCCAGGAGCTTGAGAAACACAGTGGACTTGGGCAAGCCAGTGGCATGATTGTTAAGGAGACTGGATCCCACATAGCCAACTGCACGGTTCAAGTCTTGGATCCAGTGGCTTGAAAAACATGCTGGGTACATGTGCATGTGTGCCCAAATCTCAAGAAAATAATAAAGGAGAAGGGATTGTGCTTGGCCATCCTCCCTGGGGTAGGGGTGGGGGATCGTTTTCTCTCTCTTCCCACCCCCTCTTTCTTTCTTTCCCTCTCCAGCAAGCACATGCACCCTATAGCAAAACTAAACAACGGCAACACTCCAGGCATATGTGCATCCATGCCCAAAATCTCAACAGGATGGATTAATGGAGGAGAAGGTATTGTGATGTGACCACACCCCATTGGGAGTGCTTTCTCCCTCTCTCTCTTACTGTGTCTGACTGGTGAGCACACATGTCCTCTGGCAATGAAAATTGTTAAAAACAATTATCATACCATTTGTATGCTATCAACAGATGTCTAATAGACCTTTATGCCTAAAACTAATCTCTTGACGCTCCCCTAACTCCATACTTAATTCAACCCACTCAGATTATTCAATTGATGGCAACAGCCCTCTGATTGCTCAGGCCCAAATCCTTGCAGTCATTATTGATAACCTGTCTCACACTGCACATCCAAACCATAAAGAAGTTCAGTCAGCTGTCCTCAAAATATATCTGGAATCTTACCACTTTTTACTACCTCTGTTGCTACTAAAATGGTATGAATCACCATCATCTCTTGCCTGGAGAACTGCAATAGCCTCCTAACTGGTGTCCCAGCTTCGAGCCTTCCCTGCCCTCCCCACAATACGTTTTCTTTTTTTCTTAATTCTTATTCTTACTTTCTTAAACATTTGATCACTATACATCATTTGACTTGGAAAGACAATTTACCCAACATGAAATACACTTCAGACCAGACCAGCTGAAATGCTCTATAACCATTATCATCAACAGGTAATAAACCATTTCTATGTCCCACAAACGTCATGCCTCTCTATTTTTCCCTCCCTGATTTCCTTCCCTATAATCTTCCCCTCTTCCACCCTCCTTTCATACGGTCTCCAGTGTCCATAACTATTTTCACTGCTTTTATGTCTTCTAATCTTTCAACATCTACCGTAGAGTGTGAACAGTTGGTACATATTAAGTGCAGACATACAATGTCTCTCTTTGATAGCCTGACTTGCTTGACTCAGCAATAAATCTTCCATATTTGACCACTTTTTATCAAATGCCAGAGTCTTGTTTTTTATGACTGAATAGTATTCTATAGAGTATAAGTACCACACTTTTTATTTCTATTTTTTGGAGAAGTTTTTGCTATAGGGCACGTGTGCTCAACAGAGAGACAGAGAGAGACAGAGAGACAGAAAGCGAGAAATCACCCCCCCAAGGGGAATGGCCACACGTGGATAGCCACACCGCAATCCCTTCTCCTACACTCTCCTCTCAGGATCTTAGGCACACATGCACACACGCCCAACGTGAGTTTAAGCCACCAGGTCTGGGACTCGAACCGTGGTCAACTACGTGGGAGCCCAGTGACATAGCCATTACGCTAACTGCTGGTCCCAACACTTTTTCAATCCATTCATCTGTTTGTGGACATTGGGTTGCTTCCATGTCTTAGCAATCGCGAATAATACTGCAGTAAACATTGATATGCAAGCACTTTTCTGACCGAGCATTTTCCTGTCCTTTGGGTAGATAACCCAGGAGTGGAATTGCTGGATCATATGGTAGTTCTATTGGTAAGTTTTTGAGGAACCTCATATTGCTTTCCACATTGGCTGGACCAGTTTACATTCCCCCACAACCCCAACAACACTTATCATTTCTTTATTTTTAATTTTCATTCTAATAGAGGTTAGGTGATATCTCACTGTGATTTTAATCTGCATCTCCCTTATGCTGAGGGATGTTGAGCATTTTTTCATATGCTTTTTGGCTGTTTGTATGTCTTCCTTAGAGAGTTTGTTGTTTAGTTCATTTTCCCATCTTTTAATTGTGTTAATTTTTTTTTTTCAGATAAGCCACTTCTGTTCTGTGTGTATTCTGGTTATCATCCCCTTATCTGAGGCATAGTTTACAAAAATATGCTCCCATTCCAAGGGTCGTCGATTCACACTAATTACTGTGTCCTTTGCTGTGCAGAAACTTCTGAATCTGATGTAATCCCACTTGTCTATTTTGGGGATTATTACCTGTGCTTTGGGAATCTTATTTGAGAAGTCTTTGCCTGCCCCAATGTCTCCCAGAGTTTCCCCAGTGTTTTCCACCATTAGTTTTATAATTTGAGGTCTGAGGTTCAGGTCTTTGATCCATTTTGAGTTGATTTTTGTTAATGGTGAAAGATGGGGATCCAGTTTCATCTTTCTGCAGGTAGATACCCAGTTTTTCCAGCACCATTTGCTAAAGAGGTTTTCCTTTTTCCACTGCATTGACTGGTATCCTTTGTCAAAGATAAGTTGGCTGTATATTTGGGGATTTTTTTTTTCTGGAGTCTCTATTCTATTCCATTTATCTACCTCTTTTTGTGCCAATCCCATGCCATTTTGACCATCACAACCTTATAATATATTTTGGGGTCAGGGAGTGGGATGCTGTCCACTCCACTATTTTTGTGCAGGATTGCTTTGGCAATAGGAGGTCTTTTGTGATTCCAGACAAATTCTATGATTGTCTCTTCTAGATTTGTGAAGAGTCTTTCTAGTAATATGATTGGATTTGTGTTAAATATGTAGATTAATTTGGGTAGAATTACCATTTTGATTATATTAATTCTTCCAATCCAGGAACATGTGATGTCCTTCCCCTTTTTTGTGTCATTTTCAATATCTTTTTAAAGATTTTCATAGTTTTCTTTGTAAAGGTCTTTGACTTACTTAGTTTGGTTTATACTTATGTATTTTTTTTTTTTGGAGAGGTTTTTGCTATAGGGCGCGTGCGCTCGCCAGACAGACAGAGAGAGAC
>NW_006207942.1:409480-410866 GCF_000334495.1 Tupaia belangeri chinensis
GTGTTTTTAGTGCTTTTTTTTTTTAATTTCAAGAAAAAGAGTTTTAGTTTTTATTTCCTGAAACTTTTCTCTTTTTTTTAAACTTAATTTACATTCATTCCTTAAGCATCATCACAGCATACAAAATGTGATTTCCCATCCAGAATATACTGCATAGTGGCTTTATCATGCATGTTATTATAAAAAAATTTTCCATTTCTGGTATTTCTTTTTACTCCTATTTCTGACCCTCTGTCCTTTCCCACCCTCTTCTCACACCATCTCTGGTGTCTACAGTTGTCTTCCATTTCTTCCCCACATACACACACTGTATTGATCACACAATTTCTTAAATAATCTAACTGCTTTCAATAGCAAGTTCACTTGGTACTATTAAGAAAACCAGTTTTGACATAAATCAAAGAGATGCTGGGACCAGCAGTTAGCGTAATAGCTATGTTGCTGGACTCCCATGTAGTCAACCGCGGTTCGCGTCCCAGACCCAGTGGCTTAAAACTCACGCTGCGCACGTGTGCGTGCGTGCCCAAGATCCCGAGAGGAGAATGGAGGAGAAGGGACTGCGGTGTGGCCATCCCCCGTGGGGATACATATATATAACTTTTCCTACTCTCTTCTCACACTATCTCTGGTGTCTAAAGTTCTCTTCCATTTCTTCCCCTCCGTTTTTGTTGATCACATAATTTCTTAAATAATCTAACTACTTTCAATAACAAGTTCAGCTGGTAATTTCAAGAAAAGCAGTCTTAACTTTAATAAATCAAAGAAATGCTAAGAAACTTTGCTTAATACTTAAAGCCAGGAGACAGGTTAGGATTCTGTTCAGATAGTAAGTACATAAACCTATCGACAGCTCAAGACAGTACAAAATTCTTTAAAACTGGAAAACAAAGCCTAGAAGAAAATCAGCGATGTTTTAGCCAAAAGTCTTTTTTTAAGAGAGATTTTTGCTATAGGGCGCATGCGCCTGCAGTAGAGACAGAAAGAGACAGAGAGACAGAAAGTGAGAAATCACCCCCCCCGGGGGGGGGCGGGAATGGCCCTTGCAAGGATTATCCCTGCAAGGATAATCTTGCTGGGTACAGTATTCTTGTCTCTTTTCTTCTCTTATGAAGGATAATCTTGCAATTTCTTTTCTTTTAACACTTTGAATATATTTTCCCATTCTTTCTGTTGTTTCTGATGACAGGTCTGCTGTTAGCCTGATGGGATATCCTTTGTAGGTCACTTGCCATTTTTCTCTTGCCAATCTTAGTATCTTGTCTTTGTGGTTTTGGACAGTCTGGCTATAACGTGTCTTGGGGAAGATCTTCTTGGATCTATTCTATTTGGAGTCCTTTATATTTCTTGGGACTAGATCTTTGAGTGCCTCTCTAGGTTTGGAAAGTT
>NW_006207942.1:411741-413928 GCF_000334495.1 Tupaia belangeri chinensis
CGTTCAATCCTGAAATGACTAGTTTGCAGAAGCCATGAGGAATATTCTCCTGAAGGCCTGCCTCCTGTCTCTCCTGCCACGCTAGCTTGTTTTCTGGAGGTTGAATTATCAGTAGGAAATCTTCATGTCTCTTTCACCCCGAAATGACTAGTTCGCAGGAGCCATGAGGAATCTTCTCCTGAAGGCCTGCCTCCCACCTCTACTTAACGTATTTTATACATTTTGTGGCTATGGTAAAAGGGATTCCTTTCTTCAGTTCTATCTCAGTCAGCTTTTTATTTGTATATAGAAATGCTATAGATTTTTGGATATTGATTTTGCCACTTTACTGTATTCATTTATTACTTCAAGAAATTTTTTTGGTAGGAAGCGTCTAGGCCTAGTGGATCTCCTGGGGACCTAGAGGTAGGAACATGAAGAAATTAAAAAAAAAAGAGCCTTGGAAAATCTACATCCGAGAAGATGATTGTAGCATTCTTACCATCAATTTAACCAATGATGAGGACCATGAGCCCATTGTGGCCAAAGCAGAAGCACTGAAGAGAAGGGTCAAGTATGTGTTGATTGATTCAGACTCTGAGGATGGATATGTCTGCAAGAAAAAGAAAGCTAAGGTGGCTAAGATGAACATCAAAGATAATGTTCTGAATAAGATAACTGAAAATGGCAAGCAGCCTGTCATCCTGGAGCCTCCAATACTTATTAGTGATGATGAGGATGACAACATTAATTTGGAAGGTCCTATACTGATTGAAGAGGATTCCTGTGATGAGGGCCAAAATTTCACTAAGGGAAAAGCGCCGAAAGCACCGAATATGTTAGCTGTCTCCCAGCCAACTTGCGATGTTGCTGAGCAGGGTCTTGGCAAAAGTCCCAGCCCAAAACCAAACGATCGTGAGGCTAACTCGGAGATAACAGGTAAAAACCTGCCAACTAACGAAGAGCCTGCACCTGTGGTGGAACAACCGAGGAAGAGGAAGCAGAAAAGCAAAAATATATGTGTGGAACCTGCTGTTGGTGAACAAAAGAAGCGTGGGCCTTTGAAGAAAAAAGTCAGCCCTGCGAAAGTTGAGAAATGCGAGACCAAGAAACATCGGTGCAAAATACCTGGATGTTTCTTGATGGATATTGAAAACTTAAAACAATACTCTGGAAAGAATTTCAAGCAGAAGAAGGATGAATTGGTTCAGAAGTTTTACAACCTGTTCAACAGTTCTGTCTTTGATAAAAAGGTAGAATCAATGAATAAGCATTTATCGAGTACCCGCTATATGCCAGCACTCTTGGGTATCATGGCGTATGCTAACATGCACACTTCCTGCTCTTGAGAAGTGTCAATTTAGGTGGAGCGGTGAGACATGCATATGTGAAAGGGAATGTTTATGGATTAAAATGTATGGGACAGACTGTTACCATAGGAGATCAACCAAGGGAGAGATCGCTGAGAGCCCAAGCAGTCAGGAAAGAAAATCCAACATGGTGCACCCGGAGCTTCCCAGGGTCACCCCTTGCCATAACTATAAGATTAACTACAAGATTCAGTATGAATGTACCCAGTGCAAATCCAGGATTGGCCGCTACACCAGGTCACTGAACACCAACCGCTTTATCTGTGCCATATGCCGGGGGCCTCTAGTCATGCTGCCATTAACTTGGAAAGACGGCAATGAAGGGTTGCTCACAAATTTACTGTTGAATGAAAGATTAGGGGCCAGCAGGTGGCGTGGTGGTTGAAATCAACCATCACGTTTGAGTTTTGGACCAGGCGGCTTGCTTTCTCACCTTCCTTCTCTCCAGTCTCTGGTAAGTTATAAATAAATAAAATTAAATAATAAAAAAATTAAAAATTAGATTAGAGAGTAACATTAAGAATAGTTAGCTCGGGGGACCAGCAGTTAGTGTAATGGCTATGTCGCTGGACTCCCATGTAGCTGACCACGGTTCGAGTCCCAGATCCAGTGGCTTAAACTCACGCCAGGCACATGTGCATGTTTTCCCAAGATCCTGAGAGGAGAATGGAGAAGTGATTGCAGCGTGGCCATCCACCCTGGGGAGTGATTTCTCGCTTTCTGTCTTTCTGTCTCTCTCTGTCTTTCTGGCGATTACCCTATAGCAAAAACCTCTCCAAATAAATAAATAAAAGCGCTGGTCCGGATTTGGTAAATTCTTTCAGGTTTTGTTTGAGAA
>NW_006207943.1:0-842 GCF_000334495.1 Tupaia belangeri chinensis
ATCTCTTGTGTTGGTACAACCTTTAGACAATTAGTTTTTCACTTATTTTTTTTTCTGTTTCTATCTCTCTGTGGTGAAAGCAAATGACCTATGGCAAAAACCTAAAGAAAGATGAATTAAACTCTTACCTCAGTGAAAATAGAAATTACTTGTAAAAAATTCTACCTTTTACATCCTGACTTTATACTATGCAATTTTGCTTACATATATACTTAATATAAAAAATATCTGTTTTTATATGCTCATTTGTTTTATGTTTGTTCAAGCAGCAGTCCAATTAAAATAAATGAGGTGGTGAATATGTATACATAGTTGAACATTGTTTGATGAGAGAAACGTATTTTTTAAATATAATATAATTTAATTTTCATTTTAGATAGATTTTTTCTATAGAGCCTGTGTGCTTGCCAGAGAGATAAAGAGACAGAAAGCTAGAAATCACCCCCTGGGGAGATAACATTGTCACAATCCCTTTCCTTTCATTCTTCTTTCAAAATTTTGAGCTCACATGTACATTCACCAGGTGTGAGATTCAAGCTGCCCGATCTATGAGTCAAACTGCACTTAGCCATGTAGGATTCCAGCAATATAAACAGTGTGCCACCTGCTAGTCTCCATGAAATGCATTTTTAGGAAATTTTGTCTTTGTGTGAACATGATAGGTTGCACTTACACAAACCTAGATAATATTGCACATTGCAGATGGAATATATATGGCCTAAACTATTAGCTTATTGAACCACTATCATATATGCTTTTCATCATTGACTGAAATTCCTTGTATCTTTATGGAGCACACGACTCTTTTATATATATATGTCTATACCTATGTGTGAGTGTGT
>NW_006207943.1:1295-1949 GCF_000334495.1 Tupaia belangeri chinensis
CAGGCAATAGATGAGGCAGAATATTTATACAACAGGGGACAGCAGATCATGTAGTAGTTACAATGCTGGATTCCCTCATGACCAAACCCAGTTTGAGTCTTTAACCAACTGTCTTGAAACTCATGCTGGGCACATATGCATGCATGCGCCCCAGATCCTGAGAGAATATAGAGAAGAATGGATTGTGATTTGGTCATTCCCCCTGTGGGATAATTTCTCACTTTCCCTCTCACTGTCTCTCTCTGAGGGAGTGCAGGTGTCCTATGGAAAAAAAATTCGAGGGATAGTTACTGATCTAAGGGCTTTGCTGTCCCAACTAGGTAAACATGTAGGCTAACACTGTGATAATAGAGCATAATTCCTAAAATCACAAGGTGATTAACAAAAAATGGGAAGTATAATCCATGACAATGGTCATAAATCTAAACATTATGTTTTGTTTTGTGTTCTAATCGCAGAGGCATTCAAGATTAATCACATAGCACAGTGAAGATTTAATGGTATTTAGGCAATCACCAGATATATGTAAAAAATTACAAGGCTATTCTGACAGAAATTGTGACTTGAGTCCCAAACCAGATGACTTGGAAAATACATGAGGATTCCGTATGTTGTGCAAAATTACGATAAGGGGGGAAATGGTGCAGAAGGCAT
>NW_006207944.1:0-237 GCF_000334495.1 Tupaia belangeri chinensis
ATGAATACATTTTCTTCCTGTTAAACCATGCGGTCCTAGATCGAAGTGACTGCTCTCAAAACAAAGAAAGAAAATATTTTAAAAACTACACAAGTCAAGGAGTGCTTACTATTGGCTTTAGAACAGAAAAAAGCCTATCACCTCTCACCATGAAGCCCTGCCCACAGCCATCTTCTGATCTACTTAGTTTAAGAACAAAGAGCCACCATGTATTACACATAGAGATACCTGAGCAAC
>NW_006207944.1:339-662 GCF_000334495.1 Tupaia belangeri chinensis
TAAGTCAACCAGGGTTTGAGTCACAGATCTGGCAGTTTGAGAATCACACTGAGTACATGTATGTGTACGCTCTAAACTGAGAGGAGAACAGAAAAGGGGTTACAGCATGGCCCTCCCACCCAACGGGTGATTTTGTTTTCTCTTTCTTGCTCCCATTGTCTGTCTCTGACAAGCACAGATGTCCAAAGACAAAAACCAATAACCAAAATAAAAAAAAAAGAGGAAACAAACAAACAAACAAACAAACAAAAAGTTTCACCACAGACACTATCATAAATGCACTAGGATTCCACAGCCTTAATGGGAAGGAGGGCTTCACGACC
>NW_006207944.1:734-1209 GCF_000334495.1 Tupaia belangeri chinensis
GTCCTCAAGAGGCTAGTCTAAGAACTTGCTCGCTTCTTCCAGGTCTCTAGGAGGCAGGAGCACATTCCACCTAATGGCTAGATATACTGGAATCAACTGCTGCTCCATTTTCTTTTTCTGTATTAATCATCTAACTTCTATATGCTACATAAAATAGTAAAAACAATAACATGTCTTAACAAGGAAATTCACAGTACGTGACATGTGAAAAGTTCAGAATGAAATAAAACAGACAATGGGGTTTGAAAATACTGAGAGACACTTGTAGGTGATACTCTCAGGGAGGAAACAAGAAAACAATTAAAAGCAACCTTTTGGCAGCCCACTCAAAAGATCCTAAGCTTGGAACTAAATAACTAGTAAGAAAAAAGGGGGTCCTCATACCTACTTTATTGCTCAACACAAAGGCCAAGAGCACCCATGGTATTTAGAATAATTAAACCGCACAGATATTTTATAGATTTAAAATTTAGTC
>NW_006207945.1:0-777 GCF_000334495.1 Tupaia belangeri chinensis
TTATGAAAATGATGGTGATTACCTGAAAACATTATATAATATATGTCCTATTTTATTTACTTATGTATTTATTTAATTATTTTTTGAAGAGGTTTTTGTTATAGGGCACATGTGCTCAGTGGAGAGACAGAGATAGACAGACAGAAAGCAAGAAATCACCCCATCAGGGGATGACCATGCTGCAGTTTCTTCTCCTACATTCTCCTCTTCAGATTCTGGGCACTCACGCACAGGAACCTGGCATGAGTTTTAAATTGCTGGGTATGGGAATCAAACTGCAGTCAACTGTGGGAGTTCAGCGACGAAACTGCTACGTGATCTGTTGGTTCCTATCTGCATGCCACAGTTTGTGTGTCCATTCATACTCTGATTTGGGTTATAACATTTGGGTTATTTTTACTTTTTGAGCAGTAATTCTGCTATGGATATTGGTGTACAACTATCTTTTGAGTACCCAGTAGTATTTTATATCTTTAAAAATTTCCAAGAATTTGATTAATGAATTGATCCAGAGTTCTGAATTTCTCCTGTAATCTTAAACCCTTCAGTGAGATTTTGAGAATTAATTACTTTTAATGTTATAATTTGAATTTCTCCTCAAGAGTACATCTTAGGTTCTTATACAAGTAGCTTTATTCTCAAAGGAATTTGTTTTTCTCTTTGTAGTTTAAAAAATAAAGGAGATGCCAGTTCCAAAGTGGAAGTGGCTACTCTATCAGGGCCTTACAGAGTAACTAGTGCTCTTAGCACTGCAGATTCAGGGACTGATATTTTCTC
>NW_006207946.1:0-222 GCF_000334495.1 Tupaia belangeri chinensis
GACATTTTTAAGTTCTCAAAAATAGCACACTCTTCGCCTCAGTCTCAAGCTGTAGCTGGCTGCCGAGCATACGCGCTCCAGGATTTTCAGTGCTCATGGCCACCATCAACATCGCTAGAGTTCCTCAAGACTCATCTGTGCCACCCGCCCACCACACATTCTGCCATCGTAAGCTGCCATCATAGTGAAGCTCGCTAAGGCTGGTAAAAATCAAGGTGACCC
>NW_006207947.1:0-852 GCF_000334495.1 Tupaia belangeri chinensis
TTTTTTTTTCTTTTTGTGTTCTAACAGTTTCTAAAATCAGTTTATTTCAATTGAAAGAAGACAAAGAATTGAGCAACAGGCTTAACTGCTGTTAACACAGGCTGTGGGGTGCCACTGTGAGATGCTGGACGCTATGTGAAAGACTGGAATTTACATCATGGGCTCACTCAAGCCCCAGTGAGCTTTTGGCTGGCTGGCTTGAGTGCTTATGAAGGCTGGATGTTGGGAGATTGTGTGCATGGTGGGGGAATGCAGCATCATGAGACCCTACCAAAGATGCCTGTCTCTTTCTCTCTTCTTTCTAGAGAAAATAAAAAACAAAATTGATCAAAAACAGAGAAAAATACTTATCAAATCTCATATATTAGCTTCACATTTTATTGTTAATTTGTGAAATAAATAGACATGATTTCATTCAGGAATTGAAGGCAAAGGATTTTCTGGTCTGAGCATAAGGTTGTCTTCACAGTTTTCATAATGAAATTTTACCTGGTATTTCCTATTTTCTCCCTCAGTACTCTATACAAAGCACATAAGTCCTAATTTCTTTAACACATTTTCCTATACTATTAAAATCTTTCCTGGATGCTTTTGACTCCCAACATTATCTCCCCATTTCTATCTCTTATAATATCCTAAAGTTCATTTACAATCTTCCTGAGATCCCAAAAGAATAGTTTCTAAATATTTTATTCTTCATGTATTTCAATATTTGAAAGTTGTTCCTACTGGTGACCTCCATGGTATCATTCCTAAGTTTTTAGAGGAGGAACTAAACATTTAAGGGATATTCTTTTTTTAAGAATTATTTTATTTGACTTTATTTATAAATTTATTTTAATTTGATCAGAG
>NW_006207947.1:933-2489 GCF_000334495.1 Tupaia belangeri chinensis
TGAGCCACTGTTGACCATATGGGATTCCAGCACTCTTAACCACCACACCACTTACCAGCCTTTTAAGAGATATTTAAAAAGCGGGACCAGCAGTTAGCGTAATGGCTATGTTGCTGGACTCCCATGCAGTCTACCGCAGTTCACACCCCAGACCTGGTGGCTTAAAACTCATGCCAGGCGCATGAGCATGTGTGTCCAAGATCCCAAGTAAAGAATGGAGGAGAGGGGATTGTGGCATGGCCATGCCCCCTGGGTGGGGGGTGATTTCTCGCTTTCTATCTCTCTGTTTCTCTCTGGCTGTTGAGCGCACTATAGCAAAATCCTCTCCAAAAAAAAAAAAAAAAAGAGAGATTCAAAAAGTTTGTATAAAAGTAAATTTAATGTATAACTTTAAAATGGTGCAAAATTTTAAAAATATTTTCAAAAATGTTTCATAATATTCATTTTCCATGAACTTTTTAGAGATCCTTCGTATTCTGGAATCTAAGGGTTACATTTAATCATATAGCTTCTTGAAGATAGGCTCAAATACAGGATTCCAGGAAAAGACTAGAATCTGAACATGAGTTTTCAAACTTTCAGTGACATGTAAAAGTGGGGAATCAGTGAGCACCACGAATACGGATTGCACACTGTATTAGATTTTTTTTGCCAACACTCTCTTATTTATTCCTACAGTGGTGCCACGAGGTAATAGTGTAAGTATTTTACTGATATTTAAATTTCCACTGAGAAATGTGTATAACTAATCCACATCACAAGTAAATAATACATTATTGAGATTTGAATTCAGGCCTGTATGACTCAAAATCTGTTGTTTTTAGTATAACCAATAATATCAGGAGACTAAGGAATATATTCATATTCTATTTTCTTCCCAGGTATCTACAGCATGCAAATCACTGGATAAACATTCAATTATGAATGAATAACAATTTCCATTATAATTAGCATATACTATGCATCCTAGCAATGATCAGTATGGAAATGCTATCCTCACTATTCTGCCTTGCATTTGCCTCCATCTCTCCCCTCACAATGAGGTTCTCTTAATTCTTGTGAAATATTTTAGCAGGTGAGTATTTTGGAAAAATAAGAAAGAAAAAAATAAAATTAACAAAATAATTGGAAAGCAAATTAGAAACTGATAATCTACAACTGGATTAGTCACTAATTTGTTCTAGTGGGAATTGATGTAAGCTCTAAATTAGAAATAATGACAACTATTTAAACAATTTCCTACATTCAATTTTGCACATCAAGTGAGATACTATATGATAAATCCCTTTGAAATGTAGGCAATAAAATCAATATATAATTTCTATTCATTTTTAAATACCATTTTAAAATATTATAACACCAAAAATTGTTATTCTAATATAATAATACTAAACTTGGAAATGTTTTTGTTTCTCTAAGTTATGCCACTCATAAACAATTTTATTATAGGGGTCCAGTAGGTGGTGTGGTGGCTAAGGACACAGGACTCCCACATGGCCGACCACAGTTCGAGTCTTGGACCTGGTAGCTTGGTTTCTCACTTTCTCTCTCTCTCT
>NW_006207947.1:2684-3005 GCF_000334495.1 Tupaia belangeri chinensis
CTATAGGGCGCATGTGCTTGCCAGACAGACAGAGAGAGAGAGACAGAGAGACAGAAAGCGAGAAATCATCCCCCAGGGGGGATGGCCACGCTACAATCCCTTCTCCTCCATTCTCCTCTCGGGATCTTGGGCATGCATGCACACGCGCCTGGTGTAAATTTAAGCCACGCGAACTGTGGTCGACTACGTGGGAGTCCAGCAACATAGCCATTACGCTAACTGCTGGTCCCATGACTCCCACATTTTAAGAGAACTGAGTTATAGAGAGTTAATTCATTAATTCAATAGTGTCTAATTACTAAAAGTATTCTAATTCTGCTA
>NW_006207948.1:0-1339 GCF_000334495.1 Tupaia belangeri chinensis
GCAGAAAAAGCATTTGATAAGATACAGCATCTCTTCATGATCAAGACTCAGCAAAATCGCCACAGAAGGGTTATTTCTCAACACAATAAAAGCTATCTATGAAAAACACATAGCGAACATCATCCTCAATGGAGAAATGCTGAAAACTTTTCCACTAAAAATGGGTACAAGACAAGGATGTCAACTTTCTCCACTGCTCTTAAATAAAGTGCTAGAAGTCCTGGCCATTGCAATCAGAAAAGAGGAAAAAATAAAAGGAATTCGAATAGGAAAAGAAGAGGTGAAACTCTCTCTATTTGCAGATGACATCATTGTATACATAGAAGACTCAATTTTTCATGAAAAAATTTCTGGAAATAATACATGAATACAGTAAAGTTGCAGGATACAAAATTAATATCCAGAAATTTATAGCATTTCTATATATGAACAACAGGCAGACTGAGATAGAACTGAAAAAAGTTGTTACATTTACTATAGCCATAAAAAGTATAAGATACTTAGGGATAACTCTAACCAAAGAAGTTAAAGACCTTCACAAGGAAAAAACTATGAGAAGATAAAAAAAGAAATTGAAAATGACACAAAAAGTGTTCTAAAAGATATAGAAACACAGTATATAGGTGTAAATACCAGATATAGTGTGTGAAAGAGGAGGGTCTGAGGAAGGGCATTTGGGGGAGGGACAGGGAGGAAAAGCAGAGATGGCACAAAGGTGTGGTGTTGTCTAAGATATTTCATAGTTTTATCAACCATACAGGGGAGCGATGTTCGCCTGTTGAAGTTTCCATTTTGTAAGACAAATAATAATGTGATTGAATGTATGACAAAGCTGTGGTAATCAAAACAGCATGGTACTGGCACAGAAACAGACAGGTGGGCCAATGGAACAGGTTAGAGTCCCCAGAAATAAATTCCCAAACATACAGTCAATTGATTTTTGAAAAGGGGTACCAGTCAATCCAGGGGCAAAAGGAAAACCTCTTCAGCAAATGGTGCTGACAAAACTGGATCTCCACTTACAGAAAGATGATTCTTAACCCCCACCTCTCACCTCTGGCAGAGATAAAGTCAAGGTGGATCAAAGATCTGAATCTAAGACCTCAAACTATAAAACTGCTCCTGGAAAACACCGGGGAAACTGGGAGACATTGGGGTAGGGAAAAACTTCTTAAATAAGACTTCCAACCAGTCGATAATTCTCAATATAGACAAGTGGGATTACATCAGACTAAGAAGTTTCTGCATGGCAAAAGACACAGTGATTAGTGTGAATCGACAGCCCTCAGAATGGGAAAATATGTTTTATAAACTATGGGTCAGATAAGGGACTGATAAC
>NW_006207949.1:0-549 GCF_000334495.1 Tupaia belangeri chinensis
GAGGCCCAGTTTTTCTCTGGCCCTTACCTCCACATTCCTTCTTGTTAATTTTTGCTCTGCTCCTCCCATCCAGACAGAAGAAGCCGCGGGCCTTCAGGAAAGGGATCCCCATGGCTATTGTGAACCAGATTTTTAAGGGAATGAAGATTTTCAACTAATAATTCAGCCTGCAACAAACGAGCTAGAGGCAGAAGAAAACTCGGGCCTTCAGGACAGGTTTCCACATGGCTACTGTGAACTAGATTTTTAAGGGAATGAAGATTTTGTACTGATAATTCAACCTCCAACAAACGAGCAAGCAGCAGAAAAAGCCGCGGGCCTTCAGGACAGGGATCCACATGGCTACTGTGAACTAGATTTTTATGGGAATGAAGATTTTCTACTAATAATTCCGCTTCCAACAAACGAGCTAGCGGCAGAAGAAGCCGCGGGCATTCAGTACAGGGTTCGACATGGCTACTGTGAACTAAATTTTCAATGAATGACAGTTTTCTACTAATAATTCAGCCTCCAACAAACGAGCTAGCGGCAGAAGAAGCCGCGGGCCTT
>NW_006207949.1:612-917 GCF_000334495.1 Tupaia belangeri chinensis
CGTTGGTGCGCCCCTTAGCCTTTTCTCTTTGTCTCTCAGTTCCTGTCTCTCCCTGCTACTGTCTTCCCCTATTCTTTTTTTTGGGTAATATTTCCTTTTTACCATTTTTTTCTTAAAAGAGGCCCAATTTTTCTCTGGCTTTCAGCTCCGCCTTCCTTCTTGTTAATTTTCGCTCTGCTGCTCCCATCCAGGTAAAAGAAGCCGCTGGCCTTCAGGAAAGGATTCCACATGGCTACTGTGAACTAGATTTTTAAGGGAATGAAGATTTTCTACTAATAATTCAGCTTCCAACAAACGAGCTAGCG
>NW_006207950.1:0-217 GCF_000334495.1 Tupaia belangeri chinensis
ACAGCATACAAAATGTGATTTCCCATCCATGATTTTACTGCATAGTGAATCATGCATGTTATTATAAAAAAATTTTCATTTCTAAGGACCAGCAGTTAGTGTAATGGCTATGTCACTGAATTCCCACATAGTCGACTGCAGTTCGAGTCCCAGACCCAGTGGCTTAAACTCACACCAGGCGTGTGTGCATGTGTGCCCAAGATCCTGAGAGGAAAAT
>NW_006207950.1:562-897 GCF_000334495.1 Tupaia belangeri chinensis
CTTCCATTCCCCCCCCATACACACACGTTTTGTAGATTGACAGGGCCATGCAGACAACACAAGCTGGTAAAGAGGCTGTCTTGTCTCCCACTTCTAAAGGCAAGGCCTGGGCTGGGATGAAACTGCGAGACAAGGCCGCGGTTTACTAACCCTCCTTGTGTCGTTTTACTGGACTGTAGTTAATTTCTCTGCTGTGAGTTTTACTGTTATTACGGTACCCTGCAAGGGTAAAATATCACCCACAACCATTACAATAAAGCCAATTAATGATCTTATAGGAATATGGTTTCCTAAGACAAAGCCGGGAAGTTTGAGACTCCCCCATCTGTCTGTTT
>NW_006207951.1:0-527 GCF_000334495.1 Tupaia belangeri chinensis
AAAAAAAAAAAGAATAAAAAAATATATCTTTAACTTAATGGAGTTTATGCCAAAAAGAAAGTTTATATTTTAATTTTTTTTTTAAAAAAGAAAACAACTGAAATGAAAAAGTGCAAAAGATTTGGGTAGATTTTTTCAGAAGAAAGTATACAAATGATCAATAGGTATATGAATAAAACTCAACATCACTAATCATTAGGAAAATACAAATGAAAACAATTGTGAAACATCGGATCATACCTCATAAAAATATTATTTTATTCATTTTATCTATTTGTTGTTATTATTTTCTAGTTTGATCAGAGAGAGAGAAATACAAAGTGAGAAAGCATGTCACCAGTTCCAGGACTTAAACCATAGTCAGCCATGTGGGAGTCCAGCACCTCAACAACCACAGCACCTGCCTGCCACCACCTCACACCTCTTAAGGTAGCTATTCTTCAAAAAAAAAAATACAATTCAGGAGCCAGCCAGTAGTTCCGGACACCAGGCAGACTGAGGCTGCAGGCCCCACCACCCCCGAACCA
>NW_006207952.1:0-1191 GCF_000334495.1 Tupaia belangeri chinensis
TATCTTTTCTTTCCACATGAAGAATTATCTTGCCGGTTATAATATTTTTTGTTTAAATAGTTTTTCATTTAGCGCTTTGAATATATGTCCCCATTCTTTTCTTGCTTGCAGTGTTCCCAACAAAGAGGTCCAGTGTTAGCCTTATGGCTAATGTAAATTACTTGATGTTTTTCTTTTAGAATCTTTTCTTTGTCTGTGGCTTTGGCCATTCAGACAATGTTGTGCCTCTCATGTGGTTGATCTTCAAAAGTGTGTGGGTGAGAAAAATAAATTTTCTGTCCTTTTTGAGTAAAGTACTCTGGAGATGTCTGCCAAATCCATTTCATGTATAATATCATTTAGATCCTGTATGTCTTTGTTTATTTTTTATCTAGATAATCTGTGCAGAGGAGACAGTGGGATGTAAATAAATATTATGTTGCAGTCTTTCTATTCCTTGAGATATAATAGTATCTTTTTTTGTTTTTTTGTTTTTGTTTTTGTTTGTTTGTTTGTTTGTTTACATTCACATAGAATATCTTGTTTCCAGCCCTTAACTTTCAGTCTATGTATGTCCTTATTAGTTAGGTGGGGTTTTTTTTTGTAAGCAGAATATAGATTTATTCTATTTTTTAATTCCTCTAGTGAGTCCGTGCTTTTTAAAGGAGAATTTAATCCGTGATTTTTTATAGGAGAATTTAATTCATTAACATTTAAAGTTATTACTGACATTTGAAGACTTATCTCTTTCACTTTGTTAACTATTTCCTCAGTTGTTTGTTCTCTTATTTTTGTTTGTATGTGTCTCTTTAGTGTTTGTGTTACAACACTCCCTTCAATATTTCTTGTAGACCTGGCCTCACACTGGTGAATTCTTTCAGTTTTTGTTTGAGAATACTTTTATTCGTTCTTCCCATTTTAAGGATAATTTTGTTTGATACAGTATTCTTGGTAGAAATTTATTTTCTTTTAATATTTTGAATACATCTTTCCATTCTTTCTTTGCCTGCATTGTTTCAGATGAGAAGTCCGTTAGCCTAATGGGATAACTTATTAAGTATCTTGAAATTTCTCCCTTGCCATTTTTAGAATATTGTTTGTCATTTATTTTTACTAATGTTGCTATGATATGCCAAGGGGAAAATATTTTTTATTTTATTTTCCTCCATACATTCAATAATATTATTATGTGTCTTACAAAATGGATATTTC
>NW_006207953.1:0-811 GCF_000334495.1 Tupaia belangeri chinensis
CAGAGAAAAACTGGGCCTTGTTTTTTTTAAACATAAAAAAAGTGTAAAAAGGAAATATTACGAAAATAATAAATAAAAGGGAAGACAGAAGCAGGGAAAGACAGGAAATGAGAGAAACACAGAGAAGGCTGGGGGTGCAGAGGGAGGCTACCTACCGCTAGCTTGTTTGTTGGAGGCTGAATTATTAGTAGAAAATCTTCATTCCCTTAAAAATGTAGTTCAGTGTAGCCATGTGGAACCTTGTCCTCTGCCTCGAGGGGAGGAGCAGAGCGAAACTTAACAAGAAAGAAGGCGGAGTTAAGAGCCAGAGGAAAACTGGGCCTTTTTTAAAAAAAATAAAGAAAGGGTAAAAAGGAAATATTACCAAAAAATTGAAAAAAATGGGAAGAGAGAAGCAGGGAGAGACAGGAACTGAGAGACAGAAAGAGAAGTGTGGATTTGTAGAGCGAGGCTCCTTACCTCTAGCTCGTTTGTTGGAGTCTGAATTATTAGTAGAAAATCTTCATTCCCTTAAAAATCTAGTTCTCTGTAGCCATCTTGAACCTTGTATTCTGCCTGGATGGGAGGAGCAGAGCGAAAATTTACAAGGAAGAAGGTGGTGCTAAGAGCCAAAGAAAAACTGGACCTTGTTTTTTTTAAAAATATAAAAAAGGGTAAAAAGGAAATATTACCACAAAAATTTAAAAAAAGGGAAGACAGAAGCATGGAGAGACAGGAACTGAGAGACAGAGAGAGAAGGCTGGGTGTGCAGAGGAGGGCTCTCTACTACTACCTCATTCATTGCAGGCTGAATTATTAGTAGAAAATCTTC
>NW_006207954.1:0-1636 GCF_000334495.1 Tupaia belangeri chinensis
TGTCTGTTAATATTTTTGTTTTTCCTGAGTCAACTCCCTCTCGCCCCACTGCGCGCCCCTTCCACACAGTCTCTGGTGTCTACACTTGCCCTCCTGCTCTCATACCTTCCTTAGATATCTTTAAATGTCAGTACCTTGAAAGTGCAGATGGTCTCTGGCTTATTGTGGTTCAACCTTTAATTCAATCTTGTTTTCTTGTTGTCTTTTCCTACTTTAGGGTGATGCAAAAACGATACACATTCAGTAGAAAACACACTCCAAATTTCGAATCATGGTTCATCCCTGGAGTAGCAAGACATGAAATGACATTATCTGTGTGAGGCAGAGGCAGCTGCATGGCTGTGACCAGCCCCTTGGCAGGGGGACAGCCGCCGTCACGGTGCCCCTCGAGGGGAGGCAATCTGCAGCCTGGGCTAGCGTGGACCAGGCCGAGAGGGTGTAAAGCGAGACAGGTCACTCTGCGAGCACCGTATAGTACAGCCTTGTGGCTCACGATGCTTTCAGTGAATAGATTTATCAGGATGGAACCCCATCCAGGTAGAGGGTCATTGTCTAGCAGCATTTTCAAGAAATTAAATAAGGCAGTTGTAGTTACAGGAAAAACTTTTATTAAGCTAAGACACAAAAATACACATCTTTTTCCTTGAGATAGTAAATATATTCTACTTTTTTTTTTTTCGAGGTTTTTACTATAGGGCGTGGGCACTTGCCGGAAAGACAGAGACATAGAGACAGAAAGCGAGAAATCACCCCCCCAGGGGGGATGGCCACACCACAATCCCTTCTCCTCCATTCTCCTCTTGGGATCTTTGGCAGGCACACACACGTGCCCAGCATGAATTTAAACCACCGGGTCCTGGATTTGAACCATGGTTGGCTATATGGGAGTCCAGGGACATAGCCATTATGCCAACTGCTGGTCTCCTATATGTTCTATATTAAATATTAATTTACTTTCATGCCCACATTTACAAATTTGACTCATTTTTTTTAAAAAAAACAGAAAAAAATTATAAGAAAAAGTCAATAACATCATAATGAAAATGTATAGCCTACTCTTCTCAGGTTTTGTAGACCCATATATAAGCACGTAATTAATGTGCATCCTCCAGAAAGTGATCACTGATTTTCCCTAAATTTTGCACTTTTTTAGTTTGTAAAATTAAGCTTGTAGCGTAACCTAGAATGCAGAATGTGTTTATGTGGCTGAGGTAATTTATATTTATATTAATAATCTACTCCTTTTATACAGTTATTAAATCCTAAATATTTGCCATATCATTAGAAAAGTAAGTCAACTTTGTGTTAATAGTATGTTACCGAGGAAGATGTTTTATAATATTCATCATTAACCAAAGGGATCAACAATTCACATGCCAGAGAATCAGAGACGTTCTTAGAAGTGCAACTTTCTACCTGCTTGAGTGATTGCCGGGTGGAGTCACTGTGAGAGCAGGGCACACGTTACGGTCCACCTGAACAGCCGTGGTGAGCTCGCGGGGGCAAGCCAAGACCTCCTAAGCTCTCTGCGATGGACCCTCTGTATACGGAGCGCACAGCTCCTGGAGCATCCTCTGCAAACAGTCACTTCCAGTTCATACCACGTCAGCAAAGAGAAGAAAAAATCAGCCAAGTA
>NW_006207955.1:0-727 GCF_000334495.1 Tupaia belangeri chinensis
CAAAGAAAAACAAAACAAAACAAGGAAATCATGTGGTGCACATTGTGCACCACACACTCTTCAAATTACCAAAATTTGAAGAGTCCAAAGGCTAGTGGAAAAGGGTCAGAAGATGAGTGACAGGACCAGTTTGGTCAGGCCTGCAGTCTCAGTCCGCCTGGTGTCTGGAACTGCTGGCTGGCTCGATCCGGATTACGAGTGGGGTGGGGTGGGAGTTCACCTTAAAGTCCCAGACAACCAACCTGGGGTCCAAGGAGGAGGAATGGTGGGGATGCGTGGAGATTCGAAAGGGTCGGGCCTCAATGCATATATTTTTAACAATAAATTACAGAAAAAAAATTGTAGGAAAATGTCACAATAATTTGCATCAGTGCTTTGAATTGCCCTAGGAATGCAAGATAGACAGATGCACTCAGATTTCAGCATTGCTTGTCGTTCACATCTCTGTCAAAGATATTTACCTAATCCTGGTAGAAGTATCAGTTGTGCATATTGATGTGACCTAAAGGAATAAATACTCATTTTCAAAGAAGCAAATGACATGACAGTTTTAAAACTAGAAACACATTTAAAAATATTTATTTAACTCATACGGGAAAAAATGATATAGCCAGGACAAAATAAAAATCCTAAGAACAGACACTAAAATATTAATCAGGAGTACAGTAGGGAAAACACATTTCATTACAGTGTGAGAGGAAATACAATGGTTTCTCTACTGTGCATG
>NW_006207956.1:0-575 GCF_000334495.1 Tupaia belangeri chinensis
CGGGGTCTTCGGAGGACAAGGCCCTGGAGGACGGTAAGCCGGGCCGAGACCTGCCCCTGCTGCGAGGAGTCGCCGCTGGCTATGCCGCCTGCTCGAGCCCGGAGCCTGGAGCCAGGACATGAGGCTCTGGACGCGAACCTCGAAGACCTGCTCACCGGAGTGGACGAGTTCGTGGGCATGCTGGACATGCTCCGCGGGGACTCGTCCCAAGTCGTCAGCGAGGGGGTGCCATGCATTTAGGGCGAGGCCGCGGAGATGAGGCAGATCTAGGGCGGGATCTAATGGATGGCGGCAGCGTGGCCAGGATGGAGGAGCAGGTCACCAGGGCCAAGGAGCTGGGGACTTTCCCCAGGGCGTTTAGAAAACTCCTGCACACCATGAACGTGCGTGCCCTCCTCCTTTCACAAGGCGTCTCCATGGAGGCCGCAGCAAGCCGGCTGTGAACCTCCTGTCCTTTCAGACTGAAGACCACTTCCCTGGTTGCAATGAGAGACCTCAGATCTGAGTCTGCCCTACCACCACTGCAGGAGGACCCTGTATGGGACCTGTGAATTAAGTTCCTTAAAAATTCTATT
>NW_006207957.1:0-1916 GCF_000334495.1 Tupaia belangeri chinensis
TGATAATTCTGACTTCACCTTTTATGTTGAAAGGTAATAGTTCTCTGTATCTCCCTGTCTGGCTCTCATTTTCAGGTATCTGCTTATCCTGTGACATCAGTTCTGTGATATAAGAAGAGTCATTGATGTTTAGTTTATCATTCTTCTTCTAATGCATTTGGGAGTGACAGCATATTAGTTCCATATAAGCTTCATCAGAAGAATGTCTCCTCTTATTTGTTTTTTTCTGGAGTACAAATTAATGATCAAAGTAGAAATTAATCTTGTAAAATAATCTTTTTAAATAAAAAATCAGTAATCAAAACAACATAATCTCAATAACACTGCAAATTGCAAATATTTTATATTAAAAAAATACTAAATACACTAGTTCCCCCTTCATCTGCAGTGGACAATTTTAAAAGCTCCCTAGGTCCCCAGGAGATTCCTGAAACTGGAGATAGCACCCAGTTCTATACACACTATTTTTTTTTCTATAGGTGTGTTTCTCGGCTTGTGATGGGTTTATGTGCCCCCAAATCCATCACACTGAAAATATCATAACTGGAAATAATTTAATACACCTAATGTACAAGCACCATAGTTGGGAAAAAATCATCCGACAAGAAACTGATTTCAGAATAAAATGTTGACTATCTCATGTAATTTATTCAGTATTGTACTGAATGTGAGAAACAGAATACTTGTATACATGCTGGAAGTATGGTTTCTTCTGTAAGTTGATCACTTTTGAACTATTATAAAATAAAAAATGTATTAAGTGGAATTACCCTAACTTGGGAACCATCTGTACATACATACCTTTGGGTCAAGTTTAATGTATAAAATAGACATAAGAAGAATTAAACAGCAGTAACTGACAATAAAAGAGAACAATTATAATATATGATGATAAAAGATATATGAAAGTGGTTCCTCCTACTCAAACTGTCTTACCATATCATCCTTATGTATTTTTGGGTTGCAATAGGTGACAAATCACATGAACAAAACAATGGGGAAGTTGTGTAGGAGGGAGAAGAGTGTATGAAACAGTTTATGAACCACTGGTCTTCCCATTTACCCCTGTCTGCAGCTGGGGTGACATGAGGCCAGAAAATTCACTGTGTCCTGAGCAAGCTCCAAAAGTCAAGGAATATCCTTGATTTTCTGTTGGCATTTTCTCATAACAACATTCTTTTAAATGGCTTTTTGATGCTGTCATGGTAGTCTGATATGCCGGCAAGACTCTATTGTCTAGACTCTGTACCTGATCAGCACTTAAATCTTTCAAAAGAAGAATTCATTCTAGAGGGTAAGAAAAATGTTTCTTACATGGTAGAAAGATGAGGCCCTGCCTGGATTTTTTTTTAGTTCTATTTCTGTGATACCTTCTAGAAATGACTCAAGTTTGGAAAGCACTTTATACCCAGAAACAATTAGGAAGCCAATCGTGATATTAGGCAACATTATCTGTTATTTCCATTGTTGGTTCATTTTCTCTGTCTTCCCTTCTCCTTCTGATTGGGATATCCTCAGTTTGAGAGTCCTTGAAGTAGATAGAATGTAAATTGTTCACTTTGTTTATCAAGTGAGACAGCCACTTCTAGCCTTTATTATAAATACTGAGTTTTCCAAATCAAAAACTCAGTAAATTACTAGTTAGATAAATTATGAGATGCCTGCATTTCCCTTATGCAAATCAGATAGGCTGATGTTCCTTTAATAGAAAATAAACAAAAATAAGATATTTGTCTCTATGTTCTTTATCAGAAATGGCTTATGAAGAATTTCCACTTAAATAGAAATCTCTTCCTGACCTTTTCTTACTTGAAATCCCATGAGTTTGTTATTTATAACAATTTGTTATATTTTCATTAGTTAGTATTTTGACAAGTTTTAGCAAGAACTGTAGATATTTCCTAATAATATGTTGT
>NW_006207958.1:0-825 GCF_000334495.1 Tupaia belangeri chinensis
CTCTCCTGGGTGGGAAGGGGAGAGGGGATTAATAACAAGATAAAGGTGGGGCTGAAAGCAAGTGAATACTTTATCTTAAAAAAATTTAAAAAAGGAAAAATTACAAAAAAACGAGAAGACAGAAGCAGAGAGAGACAGAGACAGAGACACAGAGACCAAGATAGAGAAAAGGCTAGAGGAGCTCCCTACCACTCAAGTTTGTGAGCTGGAGGTTGAATTACCAGTAGAAAATCTTCATTTCTCTTTTTTTCTTGAAATCACTAGTTCTCAAGAGCCATGGAGGAATCTTCTTCTGAAGGGCTGCCTCTTGCCTCTCCTCCACATACATCATTTTCAACCAAGAGCTTTACATTCTTACATCTGCCAAGCAGGATTATATAAGCATGATTCATTAAATCATTGGCCATTGTTGATTAACTCAACATCCAGCCTCAGGTAGGGAGATGGGACTAAAAGTTCCAACTCTAATTACAAGATTACTTCTCTGGGCAACCCAGCTCCCATCCTGAGCTTCCCTAAGGGCTTTCCAAAAATCACCACATTAACATGAACTCAGGTGTGGTTAGAAAGTGCTTGTTATCAATAAAAAAGGTTTCTGCTTTCTGCTTTCACCCCATGAGGAAATTCAAGGGTTTTGGAACCTTTTTAGAAACCAGACAGAAACCAAATATTATCAGGAACCAGGTCCAGAGACTAAATATATTTCATATGATGTCACTCAGGCCAAGTTCCCTGACCTGCCTCAGGCCAAGGCTGGTGGGCTGTGGGGTACTGGCTAGACTCAGAAGTGGCCTGTACTGGAAACCAGCAGTTAGCGTAATGGCT
>NW_006207959.1:0-16401 GCF_000334495.1 Tupaia belangeri chinensis
TCCAGCAACATAACCATTATGCCCTCTGTTGTTCCTGAAACTAACCATCTTTGGAGAGGGTTAACAAATGCAAAAAGCAGAGCAATATCACCCTAAGAAGCAGAAATAATGGAACAATTTAAACAATCTGAAATAAACCATAATATTGTTTTAGATAAAAATGTTTTAAAAAGTTGGAATAAAAAAACAACAAAAGAATAAGAAATAAAATGGAATTAAAAAAAAGCCGATTCAAGAGATCTAAGTAGGAATTAGAGAAATGAAATATGTAGTTACCAAAATTGAAAACTTGGTATAATTAATTAAGCAACAGATTATAACCAGTCAATGATAGACTTGATGGACTGGCATATTCATCTGAGGAAATGACTTGGAATGAGTCACAGAAAAATAGGCCTTGATAATATTAAAGAGTGGTTAGAAATACAGAACACAGTGGTTAAGATAGCTGGAAACCACATGAGTGACAGTGGTTCAAGTCCCACCATGGTGGCCTGAAAAACATACCAGACACATGTGCATGCGTGGATAAAAAAATTCTCCTTAGTTAAATGACCCTTCAAGGGGTCATTACCTTAAAGGGTAATGACAAAATAAAGGTATTTTTGACAAAGACTAAGATTTTCTATCTATATACGTACCTTTTGAACTACCGAAAAATGTAGTTCGGGGAGAAGGAAATAGAATCCAGAGGAAAGAAGTTGTGTGTAAGACAGGATAATATACAGAAGAATTCAGGTGATAAATGTAAATGAGTACTGACTGTAAAACTAACAACTGCTTTAAGACAAAATACTGCATGAGAATGACATGGAAAATGGCAGCTAAGATTTTTGAGGTCTTGGATTATTGGTGGGGAGGATGGATAAGGGATCACTTTATCCATTTCAAAATTTTAACTGAAAGAGGGGAGATGGAATATATGACTTTATACTGTCAGGTTGTCGGAAAAGTCAGGATGTATTTTTCTATGCAAAAAATCAATCATGACTTTTTCTGACAACCTAATAGTTTGTAGTAGAGAGGAAGATAAAAGAAAAGTAAATCCAGTAGAAGGAAGAGAAGCGAAAAGAAGTAGGTGAAATGATCACAAAATAAACATGAGGATTAAACTTCCTGGTTCAAAAAAATCATTTCTCAGTTTATATAAAAACTGAACCTAACTCTGTTTAAAAGTGACTTAAGTGTAATGATAACAAAGGTTGAAAAAAGTAATAAAAATCTGATGTGTCTCTGTTAATATCAGACTAATAAGGTAAAGAGTATTATTAGAGATCAAGAATGGTCATTACCCTAAATGATCAAAGATATTATTCACAAGGAGATATGTTACCAAATCTGTACATATGTAACAATGTGGCCTCAAAATACATAAAACAAACGTTGATACATCTATTAAAATGGACAATTTAAACAATTATAAATGAGTAGATAATTATAATTAGTAAGAATAAACAAACTACAAGGAAGTAAAAATAAGTTTTGTTCAATAGACATGTATAAAATTATGTACTCTGAAAACAGAATATACTCTTCTCTTTGAACATATCCAGAATATTTCAGCTAATGTGCAATTAAGATGAAAATGTTTTATTCTGCATATTACAAAACAAGGGAGTGAAAATTAATCAGTGAGTGTTAGATAGAACTAAAGAGATTCAGGTCATTTTTGCAACACAAAGAATAGGTAAAACTTAAGGAAAGAGAAGAGAGGAGATAATAAAAACCAGTGCAGTGGTTACAAAGTGGCAAAACAAAAATTAGAGAAACGGGTTGGACTAGATGGTGCACACCTGTGATCCCAGCTACTTTCAGGCTGAGGCAGGAAGACGGCAAATTTGAGGCTGTGCTAATCAACATTGCCAGATATTGTCTTTAATAAAAAGAGAGAGAGAGAAAGAAATTAGCAAAAGCTGGGTCTTCGAAAAGATGAAAATAGGAGGAGATTCAAGACGGAGGTCTATGCATGCCAACATTTGCCTCTAGAGAAAAGGCACAAAGGGCACTGAAGTAAATATTGTAGATTGGAAGAAAAATCTGGAGAGTGCAGTGTGGCAGAAGCCAAAAGAACAAAGGAGGAGAGGTCATCTCTGCCAGATGCAGCTGTTGGATTTGCACATAGAGGTGACTTGTAACCTTGACAAAACTAGTTCCAGTGGAGTGGTACTAGTTGAGTGGGTCGAAGCAAAGATGAGAGGTGGTGATAAAAATTTAGAATTACAGAAACATCTTTTAAGAACTTTTCGTGTATAGCAAAGCGGATATGTGGTCATGGGAGAATTTTCCCCTTGCACGAGGTATGGATGCATGGTTATGTGCTGTTGGATGAAGTCCATTTCAGAGCGAGTAACTGATGATGTAGGTAAGCAGGAAAATGTAAGGGGCACAGGCCCTCAAAGAGGTGAGACTGAAAGGGGTCCATAACCTGGGAGGTGGTTTTGGTCTTTGATAGCAGCGGTGACATGCCTGTAGGCAGAGAATGTGAAGTTTTGGACAGGCTGTATTTTGATTGTGTCAGTAACCTGAGAGACTCTGTGGTTGTTCTTATATTTTTAAGAAACTATAAAGCAAAGATATCGGTTGGCAAGTGAAGATGTAAGAGGAGAGAGGGGAGAACGTGAAATGAAAGTTTTGGAGAAAAGTAAGATGAGCACAGAGAATTGCCAGGTGACATCAAGTCCTCCTTGATTTGTGGTCAAACTTTTAAGTGACATCAGGTAACCCATTTGTGTGTGTGTCTAACAGTGTTAGACTTCTGGGTTCAGTGTAGACTAAGGGGATGACTGAGTTTCACAATGGTGAGCTGCAGGAGCTTTGGGGGTTTGTAAGGAGGTGGTTATAGTAAAGAATCCTGGCACATCACCTGGGTAAGGAGATGGATGCGGGAATGATGGGGATAAATGGGAAGGACCAGTGGATTAGGAGTTTTGAGGTTGAAGGAATGCTTTGAATTTTCCAGTGCAAGGTATTGGAGACAGGTATATCAAATCAGTGCTCTAAATGCTTCTCTATGACAAAATTCAAAGGGGATATGAGCAAAGTTGAAAATTATGACAAAGAGTATAATCAAGAGCATGGTTTGATAATAGTGTTTCTAGTAATACATGACAAAATTTAAACATTTCCTGGAAAGTGCCATGCCCTTTTCAAACACATGATCAGCAAGAAGAAAATCTGTTGCCTGAGTTATAATTCAGATCTGCTGAAATAGTATAGACAATGGTTAGTGAAAATTGAGCGGGGGTAAATAAAGAGATGATATGGTAATGAATAAAAGACCAACTATTCTGCCTTTGGACTTTGGCCAGGCAGCTGTTAATTGTGTTCTGTGTCAGTCTAGATGTTCTAGATTCTAGAACTTCATGGATGGATAAGATTTGTGGAAAGTAATAATAAAAAGTAAAAACCTTTTGGCAAAGATGTGACTTTGCCCACTTTTTGTCAAGTGATGGGGGAAGAAATCACCAGGGACTATCAACATAATTACTTACAGGAAAGCACAGCTTAATAGCAAACAGGTAGAAGGATATGGTCTTAAAATAAAGCATGATTCCTTTAAGAGAGAATGTTGGGCAGTCTTACACTGAGACATATTTGTGTTTGCTTAACACACACATATATTTTCCTCATTTTGCTGAGGATCTGTGTAAATTTGCTTCTATTTGGGAATATTTTGGGAACACCTAACTTATCTGAGAACCTAGGTAATAACCTAATTAGCCTTTCTTTTTTAAAAAAAATTTTTTTAGAGGTTTTTGCTATAGGGTGTGTGCACTCGCCAGACAGACAGAGAGAGACAGAGAGACAGAAAGCGAGAAATCACCCCCCAGGGGGGATGGCCACGCCGCAATCCCTTCTCTTCCATTCTCCTCTTGGGATCTTGGGGACGCATGCACACGCACCTGGCGTGAGTTTTAAGCCACCGGGTCTGGGACACAAACCACAGTCGACTACATGGGAGTCCAGAGACATAGCCATTACGCTAACTGCTGGTCCCCCTAATTATACTTTTGATGGTACTATTATCAGTAAGAACTTCAGCCATAAGTTAAGGAATTTGAAGGTCAGCAAAGAACTGTGTCATTGATAAGGATTTCCATGAAATGCTCAGTACCGTTCACAAATTCCCATCCCATTCTCCCTCAACCCAGTAATGTTTTGTCCATGTCCATACCCTTCATATTGCATTTAAGTAGGTTGCTTGGCCAGAGCAGGCAGAAAACTCTAAGACACAGTCTTTTGGTTAGTTGGGACTGTCTTTTTTTTTTGTCTTTTAAGTGTATTTATTAATATTTTGTGTGTGTGGGAGGGGGGGGTTGTGTGTGTGTGTATGAGAGAGAGACGAGGGTACTCCAAATGGTCATCACACTGTGATTTTCCCTCTAGTTCTGCAGTGAGCCAGGATCACGGGCATGGCACGCCTGTGGTCATACCAGGCTGTTTGGGTAGACTGGGGAAAACCCAGAGCCTTCCCATATGGCCTCTAGTATCACACAGTGGAGCACCTACTGTCTGCACCACTGTGGCTGGGCCTGAGACTGTCTTTCATCGCTGTATTTACATAATGTTGATTGAAACTTTTTCACTTAACACTTGAATATATTTTTCCCATTATTTCCTTGCTTGCATTGTTTCTGATGAGAAATATGATGTTAACCTGATTGGGCAACCTTTTTAAGTAATCTGATGTTTCTCTCTTGCCAATTTTAGTATCTTGTCTTGTCTGTGGATTTGGTCAATCTGGCTATGATGTACCTTAAAGAAGATCTTCTTGGATTGATTCTATTAGGGGTCCTTTGTATTTCTTGGGTCTGGATATTTGAATGCCTCTTTAGATTCGGGAAGTTTTCTTCCAGGACTTCATGGAATAGATTATCAATGCCCTTATTAGTTTCTTTATCTTCTGGGATACCAATTATCTGGATGTTTGGATGCTTAATGGTATCTAGTATTTCTTAGATAGTATTATTATTATTATTATTTGGTTATTTTCTCAGTTTTTTTTATTTTTTTTTCTAGGTCAGAGATTTTGCCTTCAACATCTGAGATTTGGTCCTCTGCATGGACTAATCTGCTTTTAATACTTTCAAGGGAAGTTTTGATTTCCTGTATTGCAGCCTTCATCTCTAACAGCTCCATTTGATTTTTTTTTTTTTTTTTTATGGTGTGTATTTCCTCTACGGATCATGCAAGAACTTCCTCACATCCTGGAACTCATTCTCTTTTCCCCTGCATCTTCTAGAGCTCATTGTTTCTCAACTCTTGCATCTCGTTTAGTTTTGTCACTGTGAATGTTCTGAATTTTCTATTGGACATTTCCAGGAGTTCCACTGTACTGTCTATGAATGATGAAGGATTGTTCTTTTCCCTTAGGGGAGAGATATTTTCTTGGTTTCTCATATTTCTTGTGCCTCCGCAGTGGTTTCTGGTCATTCTGTGAGAAAATCTTTACTGTGTTTTGCAACACAGTATCCACAGAAAGAGATTATGAGTTCCGATTTATAAAAAGAAGTTTCTTCCTTAAAGCAAGAGGTTCAATAAGCATTAAGGATTTCAATGACCCTAAGTATTCAGATGCTTAACTACTGTGCATTTTGACCTGTCTACACACTCAGTTTGTGGAGACTGAAGAGCAGAGTGGGAAAGTGAGGTTAAAAAAAAAAAAAAAGATAAGAAAAAAAATTAGACAAAAACAACCCAAGAAAAATAAAAAAAAAATTTAAAGGTAAAAAATGGCTTCTGAAATCAGCAAGAGAAAGAAAAGGCCCAAGGTGAGAAGTGGTTTAAAAATTAAAAAAAAAAAAAAAATTAAAGAGAGAAAGAGAGACAGACAGACAGACAGAGACAGTCCACCACTCTATACAATTTTATTTTAGATAGTAGAAAACTATGTGAAGAAAATAAAGGGGGCATTAAAGGATAAATAGAAACTGGTGGAAGGCTCTTTTAGAAATGGTGGTCAGAGAAGCCTCCCCATGCTGTTGGGTAAAGCTGAACATAGCCCTTTGCAGTGGGTATTGGCATACATTTTTCTACTTGTGATAATTTAGGAAGACCAAAGTTAAATAACTTGCCCGGTGTCATAAAGATACTAGCATTCAAACCAAGTGGCCTGATTTTAGACTCATTTCTTCTAACTGTTGTGCTAAAGTCTGTGGAAATTAATAATCAAAACATTTTGAATGGAAATTTTTTTGAAGAATTATTTTATTTAACTTCCTTCCTTCCTTCCTTTCCTTCCTTCTTCCTTCTTTTCCTTTCTTTCCTTTCTTCCTTCTTTCACCAGAGAGGGACAGAGTGAGAGAGAGAGAGAGAGAGAGTAAGAAAGCAACCTGCCAGGTCTGGGACTCAAACTGCAGTCGGCCATGTAGGAATCCAGTATTCTTAACCACCATGCCAACTGCCAGCCCTAGTAAGAATATTTTAACTTAGCCTTTTTTTCCTATAAAAATGAATAATCAGGCCTGCCCTATAACATAGTAGTTAAGAGCTGTGCATTGGAAGCAGGATTCCACATGGCTGACCACAGTTCAAATCCCAACTCTGGCAGCTTGAAAAAAAACACTGAGCATGTGTGTTATGTGTGCCCGGAATCCTGACGAGAAGGAGAAATGGAGGAAAAAGGGATTGTGGTGTGACCACATCCCACTGGGACAGCTTTCTCTCTGGAAAGCACGCGCACTCTCTGGCAATTAAACACACACACACAGCTAATAATCTGGCCTAGCTGTAGAACGTGCTGGGTGTGGTGGTGTGAACTTGTAATCCTCCAAAAATGTAAGAAGGTTACATTCGCTCCCTTTTTCTCATTCTGTGTTTTTAAGAGAGGAAAAACGTGCTTATATTATAATTTAAGACAGTCAAAAGCTTCCTATTTTATGTGAGAGGATGTAAAATCCCACGTGTGTACTGTTCTGCTTTTATATTTTAGTAAGGCATTGTTTGCAACAACTCCTTTATTAAGAATAGGATGGTGGATTTGAAAACTGAGTAGAACTTAAGGGGACAGTATCTACATTTCAATCATATGCATCAGGAATTTTTTCATTTCTTTCTCACCGAGCATTTAAGCTGTGGCATGGATGATCAGATTCCCAGCAGTGGCCATCACTTGGAACCCATAGAGTCTTTGACCAGCTAACAATGTGTTCCGATCTTGTCAGAGTATCCAGGTGTTCTGGGACCCACCAGAATGCATCCTCTGGTGCTGTGCAGGGAATACACTGTAACAGCTACTTTGTTGAGGTGGGCCACAGCCTTGATTTGTTTGGAGGGACAGAAGGAAATGCTGAAATGTGTTTGTATTGGCCCAGTTCTCTGTGGGTGGGTGCTATTCCAGGAGCATGAACCCTTGTTCGAGGATCCCCTACAAAGGGGGTGTGAGGCAACAGAGTATCACCGGGAGGAGGGGCGGAGGGCAAGGCCTCCAGAGCCCGAAACTCTGGCTACAGACTCTGCAGAGGAAACTGCCCTTGTCCCGGCCACAGTAAGAGATACCAGTGGGAATTTTCTTGCCTGTCTTCATAAGAGCGCTTATCAGATCTTTATGTCTTCTTCTCACCATGCCTGTTTTACTTACTGGCAGGGCCGGCAACCACAGGCCTCTGACCACGAGTCAGAGCCTGCTCTTAAAACTTACCGCATGGATGAGAGCTGAGAAGGCGTGTATTCTCTGCAGACCCTCAGCTCCAAAAGGAGCCCTGAGTAACTGCTTTTGGTATCTTTAGAGGCCTTAATATTGGCATAGAAAGGAAGTTTGGGGAGGTAGCTTAATGTTCTAGTGACAAGCATAGACGATAGTAAAATAGATCCGGGTTTGACTCCTGGAACTAGTTTGTACCTCTGGCAATTGGTTTCACTTACCAAGCTTATGATGGGTCGGTCATCTTTAAATTGAGTATAGTTATCAGTTTCCTAAGCTTACAGTGAGGATGAAATACAATTATGTTTACGCAAAGCACCCAACACAGAAGACGCTGTCAGTGTTGCGTTACTGATGACTGCCGTTAGAGTTATTGGACTGGTAGTAGCATTATTCCCATTTCCATGGGTTACAAGTAGTTGCCCGTGTGTTCTGCTCATAGTGAGAGTTAGGACAAGATGGGAGAGGCACCTGGATGAGAGAAGCATCACTTAAAACATAATTCTATGTTGTTTAGTCTTGAGTGGTCTATTAATGGATAATACCGAGTCACCTCATTTTACCACACTTTGAAAGGTTGGAATTTTCTAGTTTGGATCTCCGTTTGCAGGCCAAAAGACATTTGTGCTTGAAACTATACTTGATCAAGGAGTTTACTGAAAACAAACCATCACTAAGGGTTTTTCTTTGTTCTGTTATGTGTGTGTGTGTGTGTGTGTGGAGATGAAAGTACAGCATGCTTGCCACACTCAGTAAA
The DNA here is from genome assembly GCF_000334495.1 of Tupaia belangeri chinensis. Classification (NCBI taxonomy): domain Eukaryota; kingdom Metazoa; phylum Chordata; class Mammalia; order Scandentia; family Tupaiidae; genus Tupaia; species Tupaia belangeri. The sequence continues at coordinate 8,400 of NW_006207959.1, forward strand.
TGTGATTTAAATGGCCGTGCAGCTCCCTAATGACAGCAGTATTCATCAAGTAAGAAAATCATGAGAGTGAAGGCTAAAAACATCAACACATAAGTGGCATTCAGCTAGCATTTGTTTGTTCAGCAGATAAATTTAGGCATAACCTACTAATTTGCCTAGAAAGTAATTCCTTTGATAGAAACTATTAGGCTGTTGGGAAGTTCATGAGTATTTTTTTGTTTTTCTATGCAAAAATGTGTCATGACTTTTCCCAGCAGCTCAATACTTAAGAGTCTTATTTTGTTTAAATATTTTTGGTAACAGGTAATACAGTAAAATACACAAAAAAATGTAAATGTCCAAAGAGACGTATCAGTCAAAAGTGTTATTTTCGCATTCAGCTAGCATTTGTTTGTTCAGCAGATAAATTTAGGCATAACCTACTAATTTGCCTAGAAAGTAATTCCTTTGATAGAAAACTATTAGGCTGTTGGGTAGTTCATGAGTATTTTTTTGTTTTTCTATGCAAAAATGTGTCATGACTTTTCCCAGCAGCTCAATACTTAAGAGTCTTATTTTGTTTAAATATTTTTGGTAACAGGTAATACAGTAAAATACACAAAAAAATGTAAATGTCCAAAGAGAAGTATCAGTCAAAAATGTTATTTTCGACCTGGCCCTAGTTTTTTGAGTCTGGTTCCAAGGATGTTCTCTGCGTGTACGAGCAGGGGTGGAGTCTCCCCTCATATATAGGAGCGGCATGTGATCATTTTTACTCTTTCGTTTCTTTCCTTATACAAGAATATCTTGAAAATGATTTTGTGTCGCTATATAAAGATCTTTTCGTTTTTTAATTGCTTAGTACTCTACTATATGGATAGATTTAACCAAGTTTCCTACTGATAGCTATTTAGGTTGCTTCTGGCCTTTCATTATTACAAATATTGTGTTGCAGTGAATACGTCTGGCTTGTATATATGTCATTTCACTTTCATGCACGTGGGTTGTTTATTGGTAGGCTATAAATTCTTAGAAGTGGAGTTGCTAGCTCCTAGGGAAAATACTTAGGAAACTCTGACAGCACGTAGTATTTATGGTTTGCCTCAAAGGGAAGAAATAACAGGACAGCTACCAGATATATGGTACGCTTTTTAGTGGCAAAAGCTTCGCCTCTTTAGATACTGGAGTAGATACTCAGAAGCTAGAATTACTACTTTGGTCTTCCCTCTTATTTTAAAACAACTCTCACTAGGGCTATTTGTCTGATATCCAAAATATTGAAAGGTGTGACTCTTCCATTTGGTCTGTGACAAGGATAGTAATTATATTAGGATCTAGTGTTGTGAATGTGCCAATGCCTGTAAATGCTTTCATTCATATAATTCTCCTGAAAAAAACCCGTGGACTTGCAGGCCATATCACCATTTTATAGGTAAAGAATCTGAGGCTCAGAGAGAAAGAGAGCTTCCCCATACATAATCTGAGGCTCAGAGAGAAAGAGAGCTTCCCAAGGATTGCATAGCTAAGTGGCATAGGCACTATTTAAAAACAAACAAACAAAAATCATTTATTTATTTTTCCATTTATTTGTTGACATTTTCAAGCTTCTAGGTCTGGGACTTGAACCACTGTCAGCCATGTGGGAATCCAACACCTTCATCACACCACCTGCTGGCATTATTTGATTCTAGGCATTATTTGATTCTAGGCCTGTCTAACTTCAAAGCTCACCCTTTAAATGATCACATGGCCTCTACTTTCTATCGTTTTCAATTTGCTTGTTAGATGTTGGCACCTTCTGTTTCTTTTAGCCCTTTCAACTCCACTTGTTTCAGATGTGTAATTTATAGGTAGCATATAATTAAATTTAGGTACATACCTCCCACAACATAAAAGTCTTCTTTTTTTGTGGGCTGGAGGCTGAATTATCAGTGGAAAAATCTTCATTTCTCCTATTCCCCTGAAATCACTAGTTCTCAGTAGCCAGGAAGGTGTCTTCTTAAAAGTCTTCTTTTTTTAATAGGTTAGTATACCCCACTTATGCTTAATAATATGATTGATATGCTTAGTTTTGTTCAATGATGTTTGAATCCTTTAGTGGTTCTTTTTTTTTTTTTTTTTGGAGAGATTTTTCACTGTAGGGCACGTGCGCTCGCCAGACAGACAGAGAGAGACATAGAGACAGAAAGCGAGAAATCACCCCCTAGGGGGGATGGTCACGCCGCAATCCCTTCTCCTCCATTCTCCTCTCGGGATCTTGGGCACGCACGCACACGCGCCCAGCATGAGTTTTAAGCCACCGGGTCCAGGACGTGAACCGTGGTCGACTACGTGGGAGTCCAGTGACATAGCCATTACGCCAACTGCTGGTTCCCTCCTTTAGTGGTTCTTGATGTTAGCGTTCTCAGGCACTCAGGGTGTTACAGCAAGTGGAATAGACAACTGTGTCTTCTTCATACGGTAGGAGAAGGAGGAGAATACTAATAAGCAAGATTCTCAGGCACTCAGGATGTAACAGCAAATGGAATAGACAACTGTGTCTTCTTCATACAGTAGGAGAAGGAGGAGAATACTAATAAGCAAGAAGAAAAGAGGTAGGGGAGCCAGAGGAGTGTGGAGGAGTGCGGTATCAAACGGGTCAGAGTACGCCTCACTGTGAAGACAGGACTTGAGGACAGATGAGAGGGAGCTGAGGGAGCTGGACAAGTGGCTATCTGAGAGAATGTTCCAGCAGAGGGAGCAGCCAGAGCCAGCGGCCTGTTATGTGAGCATGTCAGACGCGCCTGAAGAGAAGCCAGGAGACCAGTTTGGCTGGAGTGAGTGAGAACGCCTAGTGCGTAGCAGCCTGTGAGGTCAGGGTTGTGCTGGGCCTGCTTACTGTCCATTACAAGGACTTCGATTTTATCTCAGTAAAGCGGGGCTCTGTCAGGGATTTTAAACAGACGATGGCCGTGATCTGCCATGTTTAAAAGCAGATACTCTGTCAGCTGTATTGAGAGTAAAGCAGGCAGAGGGAAATGGTGAAGACAGCGGTGTTAGAAACAAGGCAGCCTGTCAGGAGGGTCATGCGGTCATGCAGTCATCCCGGTAGCTCGGACTGGGATGGCAGCAGTAGGGATCATGAAAGTGGTAGGATTCTAGATCTGTTTTTAAGGTAAGCTGATAGAATTTTCTGCACATTGACTGTGGGTTGAGAGAAAGACACAAAGAGGTCTTCCAGAGGCAGGGAGGCCTGGAAGGGTCCGAGTTAAGGATAGCCTTACAAGTTTTTGGTATGAGCAGCTGAAAGGGTGGATTTTCCATTGCTGAGATAGAGAAATCTGGTGGAGTAAGTTTTACAGGGCTTCGGGGTAGAAATCAAGTTGGGACTTGCTGAGGTTGAGATACCAACAGACATCCAATTACAAATGTCAAAGTGTCACCTGGTTATGACAGTCTGGAGTTCAAGAGCAGGCTGGAGGTAGAACTTTTGGCGTTGTCTGCATATACATGTTGTTTAAAGCTATGAGACTGGATGGGATCACCAGGGGAGCTAGAGTAGTATGGACAGAGACGATAAGAATACTGAGGCCCTGAGACCAGCAGTTAGCCAAATAACTATGTCACTGGACTCCCATGTAGTCTACCACAGTTCGAGTCATGGACCCAGTGGCTTAAACTCATGCTGGGTGCGTGTGCTTGCGTGCCCAAGATCCCAAAAGGAGAATGGAGAAGAAGTGATTGTGGCATGGCCATCTCCTCTGGGAGATGATTTCTCACTTTCTGTCTCTCTGCCTCTCTGTCTTTCTTGCGAGCGCACGTGCCGTATAGAATTTTAATTTTAAAATTAAAAAAAAGAAATACCAAGGTCTGAATTCCTGCAGTCCTTCAGTATGAGGAAGTTGGGGAGAAGGAAGGTAAACAGCGAGGTCTGAGAAGGTACCATCAGGTGGTCGGAAAATGTGAAAACCAAATAGAGTTTCAACTCCTTATACCACTTTAACTGAGTGTCTCTCGTTTGAGTGGTGGTGTGTGGGATCGAGGTTAAGAACATGACTCTGGCAGCCACATTCACCGGGTTTCAGTCCCAGTGGTGCTACTTAATAGCAGCCAGCAGAATGACATTGAGAGCTTCTTCAGGGCAAATCCTGTGCTCTCTGGCATAGTTGCCAGTTTTCGGGACCAGCAGATGGCATAATGGTTACTTCACTGGACTCCCACGTAGTTGCCTGCAGTTCTAGTCCCAGACCCAGGGGCTCAAACTCAAGCTGTGTGTGTGTGTGTGTGTGTGTGTGTGTGTGTCCAAAAATCTCAAGAGGAGAATGGAGGAGAAGGTATTGCAGTGTAGCCATCCCCTCTGGGTGCGGGGTGGGGTGGGGTGTGGGTGTGGGTGGGGTGGAGGGTGATTTTTTGCTTTCTGTTTATCTATCTCTGTCTCTCTGGCAAGCGCACATGCCCTATAGCAAAAAATCTCTCAAAAAAAAGTTTGTTTAGTTTTATTTTAAATATTAGACGGTTGAGGCTGGCGGGTGGTGTGGTTAAGACAGTGGACTCCCACGTGGCTGATCATGATTCGAGTCTCAGACCTAGCAGCTTCCTTTCTCACCTTCCTTCTCTCTCTCTGGAGAGTGCATGTGCCCTATAGCAACTTAAAATAATAATAAATAAAATTAAATGAATCATACTTAAGTAAATAAAAGAATAGTGTAGGTGGATTCTCCTTCATTTACCTCCACCTGAAGTGAAAATTGAACTTGGGCTGACAGCTGGGTCTGGGTGTTGGTAGATTCTCAGTCTCTTCAGTTCTTCAGCAGCTTGCAGGAAATGATGAGTAGTAAAGGGATGGAGATTGTAGTGGGAGATGTGTATCAGACCTCGGGTAACCTTGGTTAAGGTATGTTTTCAGAATAGTTTCACTCAGTACTAAGGGTCTTGGCGTCTCTGTTCACTTTTTTCTGGCTGTAATTGAGTACCACAGACTGGACAGTTTCTAACAATTGAGGATTTATTCAGCTCATACTCTGGAGACCCAAGATCAAGAAGCCACGTCTGGGGAAGGCCTTTTTTTGATGGAGACTCTGCAGAGTCTGAGGTAGCGCAAGGCGTCACATGGCGAGAGGACAAGAACACACGTCAGCTCTGGCCACCATATTCAGTCATGGAGGCCTCACCCTGTTGACTTTAATCTAATTACTCCCCAAAGGTCCCACCTCTTAATACCATAGTCAGATTTAGTTTCCATTCTCTTAATTACTCACAATGGGGATTAACTTCCAATATGGACTTTGGTGGGGACATTCAAACCATAGCATGCCCACAGGGAAATGCCTCTAGAGCTTTGGCCTTTTTATTTATTTATTTTCCAGAATAAGCTGTTTTGTCTTCCTTTCCTTCCCTTTCCTCTCCCTCTCTCCTTTCTTCTTTCTTTCTTTCTTTTTTTTTCTTTCCTAGTTAGGCAGTTGAATTGGTGAAAGGTAAACTGATCTTACCATGTGGCAAGATTGAAGATAAAATGTCCAAACATTAATTCCTAAACTTTAGGTTATCTGCTTTGACTTCTTATTTCAGAGAAACTAAGGGTATTTGGATATATTAGTAAAAATGTCTTGTTCCATAATGAAAAATTATTCTTTGCAAAAGCCTACAGTTTTAAAAACGATGGTGTGTGTTCATAAGTTGTTGGTATTTCTTGCAGGTGCCAGGTAGCCTGCTTGCCATTTCTCCTATGGTCTGGCTAGGTACCCCATCTCCAGCTCTCATAGCTAGGGGTGATTAATGATTAATAAGGGTGCTCTGGAAGAGTCTGCTTACCACTCAGTTTGAAGTTTGACAAATGGGGCTGAAGTTGCACTCTCATCCTCCTGTAGTTTGTTTCTTTCCCAAGAACTACAGTTATACATTGTTTTCCACCAGGGATACATTCTGAGCAATATGTCTTTAGGCAGTTTCATTGTTGCGCAAACTTGTAAACCTGAGTGGTATAGCCTACTCTGCACAGAGGGGCCATATAGGATACATTCTTACGACCTATTACAATCTCAGTTGTTGACCAGAATGTAATGATGTGGCACATAAGTGTAATTTCAGTGGTTCCTAAAGGTTCTCATTCTGCGATTTTTCCCCCACAGCTTTGTTTCAGATTTCAATTTTGTGGGGCTTTTTTGAACAGGGTTTCACTGCATCACAATCCTCCTCTGTCTCAGTCTCCCAATATCTGGACCTCTCAGACATACGCCATCACACCCAGCTTGTTCAGAAAGGGCCTTGCAATGTTGTCCAACGGGCCACAGACTTCTGAGCAGCTAGGACCAGAAGCCTGTATCTCTGGGCCTGGCTCTTTAAGCGTGGGTCAGGAATTGAATTTGGGCCTTGCTGTGTGACCTTAGCCTGCAAAGCAGCAGCAGCCAGCATGTGCTGCCACAGCTGAACCCAATTTAAATTTTTTTCACATTAAAGTGAGAGAGAGAGAGAGAGAGAAAGAGAAATATCCAAAGAGGCAAAGAGGTCAGGTCTGTGCTTTCGGGCACAGGCACATACACCTTGTGTGTTCTTCAAACTGTTATGGCCAGGGTTCACAGTACTTAACTGCTGCACTGTGGAGCTAGCCCTCAAATTAATTTTTTTTTTTGAGAGGTTTTTGCTATAGGCCACGTGCACTCACCAGAGAGACAGAGAGACATAAAGCAAGAAATCACACACACACACACACACACACACACACACACACACACACACACCCCGGGGAAGATGGCCACACTGCAATCCCTTCTCCTCCATTCTCCTCTCGGGATCTTGGGCACACATGCCCAGCGTGAGTATAAGCCACCGGGTCTGGGACTCGAACTGCTGTTGACTACATGGGAGTTCAGTGACATAGCCATTACACTAACTGCTGGTCCCATAAGTAGGTGTTTAATAAATGTTGTTTCTATCATCGCTTTGTTCATTCTCTTAGAATTGTTTAATAGTTAACAAATGTGCATTTAAAACAATATTTTGACTCTTTTAAGAAAGATACATTAGAAAAAGAAAGTGTTCCCTCTATTCCTGTTTCCTAGTCTCTTAGCTCTTCTCTCTAGAGATAACTACTTACATTTAAGTTTCTTGTGTTACCTCCTGGAGATATTCTATGGTTATTGAAGCTCTGTGCATGGATGCATGTGCACACACATATGAACGTATTTGCAAGAACATACCACATGTAATGTGACCAGTTCCCTACTGATGGTCAATACTCTTGCTATTGTAACAGTTGTACAATAAATATCTTCATATGCATTTATCTTACATTCATTTGTGATTACGTCTGTAGAATAAATTACTAGAAGTAAAATTTCTAGTCCAGCAGATGGTGTAATGGTTATGTTGCTGAACTCCCATATGAATGACTGCAGTTTGAGTCCCAGACCCAGAAACTCATGGGGTGCAAGAACATACGTGCCCAAAATTCCAAGAGGAGAATGGAGGAGAAGGGATTGTGGTGTGGCCATCTCTCTGGGAGGAAGGGGAGTGATTCTTGCTTTCTGTTTCTCTGTCTCTCTTGTTTCTCTGGAGAGCACACACACCCTGTAGTAAAAATCTCCTTTCTAAAAAAATTAATTTCTAGTCCAAAGAGGGTAGAGTTTTTTTTGATAGCTATCTCCCAATTCTTGAACATAGAATTTGTATCAGTTTTCACTTTAACCAATTATATTTAACTGTGTCTAGTTCCACTGTACCTTAAGCAATTAATGCTATCAAATTCGAATCTTTGCTGGGACCAGCAGTTAGCATAATGGCTATGTCACTGGACTCCCACGTAGTCGACCGCAGTTCATGTCCCGGACCCAGTGGCTTAAAACTCATGCCAGCCATGTGTGCGTGCGTGCCCAAGATCCCGAGAGGAGAATGGAGGAGAAGGGATGGTGGCATGGCCATCCCCCCTGGGGAGTGATTTCTCGCTTTCTGTCCCTCTATCTCTCTCTGTCTGTCTGGTAAGTGCACACACCCTATAGCTAAAAAAAAAAAAAAAAAAAAAAATATAATCTTTCCTAATCTAATAAAT
>NW_006207959.1:18492-19691 GCF_000334495.1 Tupaia belangeri chinensis
AGGTGTTTTTCTATAGGCGGTGTGCGCTCGCCAGGAAGACAGAGAAAGAAAGCGAGAAATCACACACACACACACACACACACACACCCCGGGGGAGATGGCCACACTGCAATCCCTTCTCCTCCATTCTCCTCTCGGGATCTTGGGCACACATGCCCAGCGTGAGTATAAGCCACCGGGTCTGGGACTCGAACCGCTGTTGACTACATGGGAGTTCAGTGACATAGCCATTACACTAACTGCTGGTCCCATAAGTAGGTGTTTAATAAATGTTGTTTCTATCATCGCTTTGTTCATTCTCTTAGAATTGTTTAATAGTTAACAAATGTGCATTTAAAACAATATTTTGACTCTTTTAAGAAAGATACATTAGAAAAAGAAAGTGTTCCCTCTATTCCTGTTTCCTAGTCTCTTAGCTCTTCTCTCTAGAGATAACTACTTACATTTAAGTTTCTTGTGTTACCTCCTGGAGATATTCTATGGTTATTGAAGCTCTGTGCATGGATGCATGTGCACACACATATGAACGTATTTGCAAGAACATACCACATGTAATGTGACCAGTTCCCTACTGATGGTCAATACTCTTGCTATTGTAACAGTTGTACAATAAATATCTTCATATGCATTTATCTTACATTCATTTGTGATTACGTCTGTAGAATAAATTATTAGAAGTAAAATTTCTAGTCCAGCAGATGGTGTAATGGTTATGTTGCTGAACTCCCATATGAATGACTGCAGTTTGAGTCCCAGACCCAGAAACTCATGGGGTGCAAGAACATACGTGCCCAAAATTCCAAGAGGAGAATGGAGGAGAAGGGATTGTGGTGTGGCCATCTCTCTGGGAGGAAGGGGAGTGATTCTTGCTTTCTGTTTCTCTGTCTCTCTTGTTTCTCTGGAGAGCACACACACCCTGTAGTAAAAATCTCCTTTCTAAAAAAATTAATTTCTAGTCCAAAGAGGGTAGAGTTTTTTTTGATAGCTATCTCCCAATTCTTGAACATAGAATTTGTATCAGTTTTCACTTTAACCAATTATATTTAACTGTGTCTAGTTCCACTGTACCTTAAGCAATTAATGCTATCAAATTCGAATCTTTGCTGGGACCAGCAGTTAGCATAATGGCTATGTCACTGGACTCCCATGTAGTCGACCGCAGTTCATGTCCCGGACCCAGTGGCTTAAAACTCATGCCA
>NW_006207959.1:19756-32595 GCF_000334495.1 Tupaia belangeri chinensis
ACCCTATAGCTAAAAAAAAAAAAAAAAAATCTAATCTGTGCTAATCTGATAAATGAAAATACTACTTCATTGTAGCTTTAATTTACATTTTACATGTGTTTTCATATGATTAAAAGTCATGTATTATTCTTTACTCTGATCTTTCTGGAATATCCTTTGATCATTTTCATTTTCTCACTGAATTTTTAAAACTGACAGTGGGTATGTGAGCTCACTAGAGAGAGAAATTGAGAGAGGGAGAAAGGATTTCCCAATGGAATGTGGTCACTTTCCAATCCCTTCTCCTCCATTTCTCATTCGGTTGGTATTTCAGTCATGCATACACATGTGCCTGGCATGTTTTTCAAACTGCCAGGGCCATGACTTGAGTAGCAGTTAGCCATTTGGAATCCATCTCTCTTAACCATTTGTCTCCAAATGTGGGGTTGGCTCCATTCACTGCTTTATTTATTGACTTGTTAAAGGTTTTAATATTTTAAAAACATCTCAAGATGAGAATGGAAGCTAAGGGATTGCAGCGTGGCCATCTTCCCAGGAAAGTGATTCCTCACTTGCCCTCTCAGTGTCTCTGTCTGTCTCTCTCTCTCTGGGGAGCACATGCACTGTGTGGCAAAAATATCTTAAGAAGTAATTATGGTCACTTTCTGGTTATCAGCCGTGTTTCCAAAACGTTTAGCTTTCTGGAATAAATCCAGGAATAAATGGGAAAATGTACATTTTTAACCTATTCTAAATCCAACTGAATTATGGCGTATATATGAAGAAATTTCTAGTCCAGCAGATGGTGTAATGGTTATGTTGCTGAACTCCCATATGAATGACTGCAGTTTGAGTCCCAGACCCAGAAACTCATGGGGTGCAAGAACATACGTGCCCGAAATTCCAAGAGGAGAATGGAGGAGAAGGGATTGTGGTGTGGCCATCTCTCTGGGAGGAAGGGGAGTGATTCTTGCTTTCTGTTTCTCTGTCTCTCTTGTTTCTCTGGAGAGCACACACACCCTGTAGTAAAAATCTCCTTTCTAAAAAAATTAATTTCTAGTCCAAAGAGGGTAGAGTTTTTTTTGATAGCTATCTCCCAATTCTTGAACATAGAATTTGTATCAGTTTTCACTTTAACCAATTATATTTAACTGTGTCTAGTTCCACTGTACCTTAAGCAATTAATGCTATCAAATTCTAATCTTTGCTGGGACCAGCAGTTAGCATAATGGCTATGTCACTGGACTCCCATGTAGTCGACCGCAGTTCATGTCCCGGACCCAGTGGCTTAAAACTCATGCCAGCCATGTGTGCGTGCGTGCCCAAGATCCCGAGAGGAGAATGGAGGAGAAGGGATGGTGGCATGGCCATCCCCCCTGGGGAGTGATTTCTCGCTTTCTGTCCCTCTATCTCTCTCTGTCTGTCTGGTAAGTGCACACACCCTATAGCTAAAAAAAAAAAAAAAAAAAATCTAATCTGTGCTAATCTGATAAATGAAAATACTACTTCATTGTAGCTTTAATTTACATTTTACATGTGTTTTCATATGATTAAAAGTCATGTATTATTCTTTACTCTGATCTTTCTGGAATATCCTTTGATCATTTTCATTTTCTCACTGAATTTTTAAAACTGACAGTGGGTATGTGAGCTCACTAGAGAGAGAAATTGAGAGAGGGAGAAAGGATTTCCCAATGGAATGTGGTCACTTTCCAATCCCTTCTCCTCCATTTCTCATTCGGTTGGTATTTCAGTCATGCATACACATGTGCCTGGCATGTTTTTCAAACTGCCAGGGCCATGACTTGAGTAGCAGTTAGCCATTTGGAATCCATCTCTCTTAACCATTTGTCTCCAAATGTGGGGTTGGCTCCATTCACTGCTTTATTTATTGACTTGTTAAAGGTTTTAATATTTTAAAAACATCTCAAGATGAGAATGGAAGCAAAGGGATTGCAGCGTGGCCATCTTCCCAGGAAAGTGATTCCTCACTTGCCCTCTCAGTGTCTCTGTCTGTCTCTCTCTCTCTGGGGAGCACATGCACTGTGTGGCAAAAATATCTTAAGAAGTAATTATGGTCACTTTCTGGTTATCAGCCGTGTTTCCAAAACGTTTAGCTTTCTGGAATAAATCCAGGAATAAATGGGAAAATGTACATTTTTAACCTATTCTAAATCCAACTGAATTATTGCTTATATATGAAGTTAAAAATAAAGAAAAATTAGTAGCATCAAATATTTCAAAAATATATTACATAAACACCTATCTGAAAAATTTTTAGGAACTAGAAAAAGCGAATCTAAGAAAGGGGAATTTAGGGCTATAAGAAACCATAGTTGATAACATAAAGGGAAAACGATACATAGCTAAAAATAATTATAATAATGCAGCAGTGGAGTTGCATGCAATTCTCTAAATCATTCGTAAAATAGAGCAGGCATAGGTTTTAAAAACTTGCCAAAATCCAAAAAAAATTTGAACAAAACATTCTATGCTGGTAGTAGCTCACCTACTGTACCTCCTTTACCACCATCCAGCCCCCCTCATCTCGCACTCTAGTACCTGGCTTTCTAACAGCTCTCTCAGCTGGAATCGCTCTTTCATCTAATCGGGTCCTCCAGGACACTGGCCCCTCTCTCCCCTAATTCATGAGCTCTTTTTGTCTTCACTTCCTTCCCTACCCAGCTTAGATTTTATTATCTGTTATTCTGATAACGTAATGACAGCCTTTCTCATCTTGCTGCTTTCTTTCTGTTGGGATCTGTTTGAGATACCAGTCTGGGATGAACTCACGTGCCAGCTTTCTCTCTTGTAACCTCGGAGCATTTGACCATCACTGAAGAAAGTAACATATGAACAGATTCAATGCACAGTGAAAGTATGGTCACCCATCTCAACGGGGATGTCAGCATTGTTCACCAACCCTAGCAGGCTTCTTTCATTAAGTTACTCTTTTCTGCCTTAGTCCTTTCGGTATTGCTAGAATGGAATACCAGAGACTGGGTAATTTATAAAGATGTGTATTTGGTCCTTAGTTCTGGAGGTTGGAAAGTCCAAGGGCATGGTGCTAGCATCGGCTCAGCCTCCGGTGAGAGCCTGTTCCCCACATTATCCCATGGCAGGAGGTAGAAAGGAAAGCACATGCAAGAGAGAGGACCAGAAAGTAAGAAGGAACCAAACTCACTCTTTTTTAAAAAGTTACTTAATTGTATTTAGTATTATTTTTATTTTAATCTGTGATGGGACCAGGAGAGAGACTGAGAGAGAGAAAAGCACCAGGTCTGGGACTCAAACCGTGGTCGGCCATGTGGGAGTCCAGCACCTTAACCCCCACACTGCCTGCTGGTCCCCAAACTCACTGTGATAGTGAACACATGCTCGCCATGATAAATCCACTTCTGCCATATTTACACTTACCTATCTGTGAGAGCACAGCCCTTGTGACCTAGTCTCTTAAAATCACCTCTCTTCACACTGTTACCCTGGGGATTAAGTTTCTAGTGAACTTTGGTGGACACATTCTAAACAGAGGTTATTTCATATTCTCACCACTCTCTGCAAACCTCTTGGCCTAGCTGCACTCTTAGCTGGTGACTTTACCTCCCACAACACAAAGTAAGAGCTGTTATCAAATGGGGCTCCATCTACTTCCCCCTATCATGTATATGTACCTTTCCACATAACATTCTCAACTTGATTTTGCTTCCTTTCTATTGATTCAGAAGAAGGGATTTCTTTCTTCCTGTTTAAAAGCAAGCTCTCCATCCGTGCTCCGAATCCTCTCACTTTCCAGCTTCTCAGGAAGTTACCTTTTGTCTCTCATCTCATCAAACGGTGTCTCCCCATAGATCCTTCCCTTGTCACTTAGGTCTCTCCCGTCTTAAAACAGTACCCAAACAAAAACCTCCTTCGGTTACACCCCTCTTTCTTCCCCAGCTGCCATGCTGTTTATGACCTCTTCTTCAGAGCCAGACTGTGCTTAATTCCCCAGTCAGGGACAGTATGTGTGAAGTGTGTGAAGTGTTGTCTACCATGGAGCTCATTAGAGACAGTGCCCCCGTGGTTTTTACTGGAGGTCTGGTCAGGTCGGCACTTTATTCCTAGTACATGTCAAAATTCTAGACTCCCAGAAGAATGTCAGGGAGTCAGCATAAATCACATTCTTTATGCTAACAATCTAGGCCCAATGAACCACTCTTTAATCCTTAGGAAAAGTTCTATATTACTGTAGTGAAATGTTTATGAGTCAGGTTTCCTTATGTCAGCCAGAGGACAAACTTACAAGCAGGACTTTCTAAATACAGAACTATTATTTATCTAGTCTCTTACTGGAGAACTTTGAAATAATTTCAAATGTGACACTTACAAATAGTATTTCCAAATGTTGACACTTACAAAAAGCAGTGAATACTCCCATATATGCTACCTATATGTGTGAAAGACTATCTCCAGGAGGGCTGGCAGGTAACTTAGTGATTAGGGGCACTGGACTTCCACATGACCGACTGTGGTTCAAGTCCTGGACCCAGTGGCTTGCTTTCTCGCTTTCTCTCTCTCTCTTTCTCTCTCTGTCTCTCTTTGGTCATGCTAAAATAAATAAATAAAATAAATTAAATTAAATAATTATTTTTTAAAAAAGAATATCTGCAGAAGTGAAAATACTTGAGTCTTAGGAGATGATGTTTTCAGTTTTAATGGGTAATTATTTCACAAAATGGCTGAATTAACACTCCCACTTTCAATATATCAAATGTTCCTAAAATTGCACTAAGATTTTTTTAATATTATTATATGTTAAATTTTTTTGTTGTTCAGATAGGTGAAAATTATTATAAATTAAAATTTACATTCCTTGATTACTGTTGTGCTATAGCATGTTTTAAACTGTTTATTTATAGTCAAACAAATGTCTATTACTATCTTATGTCTGTTTTCCTATTGTGTGGCTTATGTTCTTTTTTTGTTTTGGAGAGGTTTTTGCTATAGGGTGCATGCACTTGCCAGACACACAGAGAGAGACAGAAAGCAAGAAATCATCCCCCGGTGGGGTAGGGGGGGATGATCACACTGCAATCCCTTCTCCTCCATTCTCCTCTCAGGATCTTGGGCACACACGCACACGTGCCTGGCGTGAGTTTTAAGTCATCGGGTCTGGGACACGAACCACGGTCGACTACGTGGGAGTCTAGCGACATAGCCATTACGCTAACTGCTGGTCCCAACATTCTTTACACTCCTGTCAAACCCCATTACTATCATATTTTTTTCTTCAAACTTTTGAACCTTAGTGATCCTGACAGGTTAGAGAAATGGAAGAAAGAGGGTTGTGGTGTGACCACACCTCACTGGGAGTGGGTACTTTCTCTCTCTCTCTTTCTCTGTGAGCACATGCATACTCTGACAATAAAAACAAGTTCATTTAATAATTTCTTTAAACTGACCTTTTTAGTCTATTTAGACTAAATGTAATTATTCACGTGCTTGGATGGAAGTCTGTCATTTTGCACTGTCATTTCTCTATTTTGTCTCATCTGATTTTTGTTGTTGCTGATAAGTATTGTTCCTATCTTCTTCCTTTCTTGCCTACTTTTGAGTAGGTGAAAATGTTTTTAGACTTTCATTTTAATTTCTCTCTTGGCTTCTTACCTATGCTTCTGTACTTTTTGCTCTAGAGATGACAGAATGGTTCCATATCTTATTATAGTATATAGAGAGTTACTATCGTACCAGTTCAGATCAAATGTAAGAGTCTCAATTCATCTGGTCTGGGCTTTTGTTTTGATACTGTACTTATTTATGTTGTCAGTTCATAATCCGATGTTATCTATGTAATGTTTTACTTCAAACAGTCAAATATCCTTTAAAGAAACTGAGGAATGGATTTACTCTTTTATACCCATATATTTACTATTTTCCACGGTTTATTTCCTTGTTTAGATTCTGTTTACCCTTTACCATCACTTTACTTTCTTTAGCATTTCTTGCAGAGCATGACTGCTGGTAACAAACTTTCAGTTGTTTACCTATAAAGTTTTATTTTATTTATTTTGCCTTTTCTTTCGATGAATATTTTCAGTGAGTAAAGAATTTTGAATTGTATTTGTTTTTGATTTGTTCCCCCCCCCCGCAGCACTTTAAAACTGTCATTCCATTTGAATGACATTGTTTTTAATGAGAAGTGAGTTACCATTTGTATTCCTTTATTTTTTTTTTAGTTTTACTGTAGAGTACATGTGCTCTCAGGAGAGAGACAGAGATAGAGATAGAGAGGTAAAGTGGGAATCACCCCTCAAGGGAATGACCACACTACAATCCTTTCTCCATCCTCCTCTTGGGATTTTGGGCATGCACACACATGTACTTGGTGTGTTTTTCAAGCCCCTCTATCTGGAACTCAAACCATGCAGTCAGCCATTGGGGATCTAACGACCCCAAGAACTCTGCACCATTTGATGGCCCACCATGTGTATTCCTATTTCTGTGTATGCATTGTGCCATTTTACCCTAATTCCTTTTAGCGTTTTTTCCTTTTCTCTATATGTGATTTT
The DNA here is from genome assembly GCF_000334495.1 of Tupaia belangeri chinensis. Taxonomy (NCBI): domain Eukaryota; kingdom Metazoa; phylum Chordata; class Mammalia; order Scandentia; family Tupaiidae; genus Tupaia; species Tupaia belangeri. The sequence goes on from NW_006207959.1 coordinate 26,284, forward strand.
TAGCAATTTGACTGTGATATGCCTACTTTTTTTTCCCTTTGTGTTTATTCTGTAAAGAGTTCACAGTTTTTAGAAATTACATGGCCATTATTACTTCAAATACTTTTTTTCTGTTTCATTTCTTTTTATTCTTTCCCTGCGTCCCATTTACACATACAATAGTTTCTGTTATTAACCCACAGATCATAGAGGCTTTGTTCATTTTTATTCAACCTTCTCTGTTTTTCAGAGAGGATCATTTTTATACATCTGTCTTCAAGTTCATTGACCCTTTCTTCTTTGCAATCTGCTGTAAGCCTATCCACTGAATTTTTCTTTTTGGCTAACATCTTTTTATTATAGTTTCTAGCTTTCTATTGATATTCCCTAAATATATTTTCTTTCTAAAACACACACACACACACACACACACACACATATCCTAAAATATACTTATAATAACTGCCTTAAAATACATGTTGATTTCAGTTTCTGGGTTGTCATGGGGTCTGTTTCCGTGAACTAATGCTTCTTGTGACATTGGGTCATACTTGTATATTTCTTTAGGTTTCTAGTAAATTTTACTTATATACTTGCCATTATTGTAGGTAGTCTACAGAGACTATTGATTCAATTATCTTCTTCTGAAAACTGTTCATTTTTGCTTTAAAAAGAACTTAATTTGACTTGACAAGGACTTCCGATTTAACCTCCTCCGTGGTGAGCTGCAGTCTGAATCTCCACTTACTCCTTAAACTTTCAACGGCCTCTTTCTGACACATTCCTTGGACGTTCTCTTGTTCATGTTTAGTGTAGGACTTCGCAAAGTTGAAACAGAATTTTCAGTTTCATTCTCTGTGGTATCATTTTCCTCGAGATTTTCTCTCTCAATTCCGCCATTTCATTAGCCTGCCTCTAATGTGGTTTAAATGAAAAATGAAATTATTTCCAGTTTACTTTTGTTTTTGCTTTTGGTATGTTACTAGTGTGGCTTGCTTGGAAGCTGGTCACTTTTGAAATTATCAGAAACAATTTAATTGCTAAATGTGAGGTGTCATACCCAGGGTTGTTTGACTATAGCCTATGGGCCCATGTGTAGTATAATCTCCAAAAACTTTTGCTGATCCCGCTGTTACACCCTACTTGGTGCTGGGGATACAAAACAGTCAAGGATTCTGCCTCTATATGACTTAAAATCAAGGGTTTCTTCTCAGGGAATTGATTATTTCCTCTTTCCTTCTTTCCTTGCTATAATTTGAACGTGTCTGGTAAGGAACTTATAATTGTTCGTGTTTTCTCTCTTTTTTCTTATTTCTCTTAATTAAAAATAGTGGTGGCTTTCTCTGTCAGCTGACATTGCTGTGTAACAAGTCATCCCAACACTCAGTGGCTTAAATAATTTATTATTATTTTTGTGGGTGTGAATAAGAGAGTCACCTGGGGTCAGTTGCTTTAATCTGAGCTCAACTGGGAGTGTTTCTGCTCCATGTTTCTGGTTTTCTCCTAGTATTAGCCTGGGGAAGTCCTTCTCATGGTGAGGGCAGAAGTTTAAGAGGACAAATTGAAACACAGCAAGGCCTTTTGAAGATTAGCTTAGTACTTGTATAGTGTTACATCCAACTCATCCTATTGGCTATGGGAGAATCATATGATTGAATTCAAAGAGTAGGGAACTGTGCCCCACTCTGGGTGGGAGGACAAGGAAAAGTCACATGGTAAAGGGTGTAAACATGTAGTAGATCACAGTTTGGTTTAGTCTCAGGATATCATTACCACCAGTATTAGGAGCTGGGTCACAACTTGTGTATTTTAATTTATACTGCTAAACTGCCTCAAAGATCTGGAGTCATTCCTCAGAAGTTATTATAGGTGGGTACCAGATAAGGACCTTAGAGCTCTTTGTTTAGTTCATATGTATTAATGCCCTCTTTATATCTCACACTATATTAACTTACGGGGCTTTGAGAGCTTTAGGTCTAATAGTAACTGACCATGGATAAATACCTAAAAGATGGTGTGATAGTTCCAATAGTGGAAGTATCTACTGACTATAAAAGTAGTATCAGAAGAGAGGAATAATTACATTTGCCTTGTGAGGGAAAATAGAAATCTTCTATTAAGGGGATACGCACATTCAATCTTGAGGGTGGACAGATCGGCACTCCCTGAAGAACAAGTTCAGGTAGAGAAGTACTATTTGTGAAAAATATTATAGCAGTCTGTTACCTCTTAGAAATGGAATATTATTAAAATCTATTGACAGTGTCCAAGTAATAGCAGAGTTTCTAAGAGCCAGTGAAAAACTTTGTATTTATCTCCTCCTTACGTCTTTATTACAGTAATTCTCAAACGTTGGCATGGATCAGAATCGCCTGAAAGGCTTGCTGAATCACAGATTGCTGGCCCCTAGCCGTAGAGTTTCTTATTTAGTAGATCTGGAACAGGACCAGAGAATTTGCATTTCTAACAAGTTTGCAGATGATGCTGATGATACTGGCCCAGGGATAACATTTTGAGAACTATTGATTTATTGAATCCTTCTTATGAGTCTGGCGCTCTGTAATGTGGTGAGAGGAAAGCATTCCTGGCCTAAAATTGCCCATGGTAGGGTTGCAGAGACAGACAAGTAAGTGTGTAATGAAAGTACGATAGAACGGATGCTGCAATACGTGGAAATACAAGATGCTGAGAGTACATCAGGAGTCTAACCCAGAATGAAGTCAGAGGCTACAAATGTTTGTAAGACTCAGAGAAAACCCTTAATCCTGGAACAAGTTTAAACAATTATATATATTCATTATAAATAAGTAAATAAAATTTTAACATTAGGAAGGAATAATAAATAGAAAAATGACCTTGAATCATGCTTTGCACAAAACTAGCAAACGTATTCACCTTTAATGTTGCTCTTAAGAGATTTCCGATCAAAATTTTTAGACGAACTTTTGCTGTGTAGATCCGACATTAGTTACTTTGTCAATAAAAGATAACCTTTTCTTTGCCAATTTGTTCTGCTCATCTTCAGCTATTTCTTAAGAAGCCAGAGTAAAGATGTTTATCTTTTTAAAAAAATGTTCATAATAACTGCTAGAAATTTTGTATATTTCAGAGTGCAGGCAAAATGAGAATAGAGTAAGATGTTAGTGATAGATAGTGAAACAGAGTTGGTTAGGCAGCTTGAAGTGGGAATCCAGATGCTGAGACTGTAGTGAACAAGATGTGTTGCAATTGTGGGCTAGAGTGAGACATTGGGACAATGTGGATCTTAGTGTCAAGAACAGCTAAGGAGGAATGCAGTGAATCTGAGGCCATGGACCTGGACAGATGTTAGATAGTTTTCACTTGGACATGGAAAGCTGGGTGAACAAGTTGGGCAGGAATTAAGATGTATATTTGAAGCAGGTAGTTGATCGGTTGGTTGGTTGACTCACTGACTGAAGAGTATAGAGAATCTTATAATGTGAGCTGATTTGTCTTGCCAATAAAGATATTCTGGCATTTTAATGTTGCAGTTCTGGATTATGTGATCATCTTGTCCTAAAGTGGCAACACTCTTCCAAGAATAATGAATGGTCAGTGGGGCTTCTGGCTATCCATTTACATGTTTTAATCAAAAGCATATCTCAAAGGGTATGTAGAACATTTCATTTTAAATAGTTATACTCCCTCTGGTTAAAGAGGCTGAAGTCAAGATGAAATTAAAAATAGAATGTTCAAACTTTAAAATTATGTAGTACAATGCATTTTTATTGAAGATGAATTGTTAATGAAAATTATGTATAGTCTTTTAATTGTCCTGTTAAAATACAATCTAATTAACAGAAATCTTATCATCTTTTCCTTAGCATACATCTGTGGATGGATATACTGAATCACACATCCAGCCTACCAAATCAAGCAGCAGACAGAACATCCCCCGGTGTAGAAACTCCATTACGTCAGCAACAGACGAACAGCCTCATATCGGAAATTACCGTTTACAAAAAACAATAGGGAAGGGAAATTTTGCCAAAGTGAAATTGGCAAGACATGTTCTAACTGGTAGAGAGGTAAGTTTTTAGATACCTCTTAATATTTGCCTCAATCTCTCTATATTCTTGCTAAAAAACTTCCCTGTAGCTAATGTTGGACCATAAATGACAGTTTCAGTATGGAAAACACTAGAATATATATGAATGTAACATTAGCAGATAGAGCTATATCATGGCATGAAAGTTGACCTTTTAATATTTAGAAAAGAATTATTCCCACATGTTAGTATCCTTATAAGTAAGCTACAGATGAGCCTTTAGGCTTCTGTCTTCTATTACATGGTTTTTGTGAACATTGCTGGTTACCAGTGCCACCCCAGGAACAAGGCCAAGATAAGTTCTTAGTAATTACAGCATAGAGGAAGTTGGGAGTAAATATATAATCGTCACCTGCTCATTTTTACCCATTTAGAACATTTTTACCCATTTGAACAAGTATTATTATATAGATTGTTTTCTCAGGTGACAAGGTAATTGAATTTTAAAATCTGTGTTTTGAATTGTGTGCATTTATATAGTAATAATTTATATAGTTGCACTTATATACATTATTTATAAATGTATGTTTGGGTTAAACACTTTATTTAAATAAATAGCCATGACAGGCCTATCCTGAGATGGTTACTGAACTTCAGCTCTGAAACATTTATTTCCTTGACCCAAAATGAAGATTTTCTTCTGAGACTTCTTACTCCACATTCATTTCTAGTGGCCTCTACTCACTCAGTATCTAGACAGGTCCAAGTGAACAGCTTCCAAACATCTAAATATGATTAGAGTCAGATTATTCCTCTGTCCCCACTGAATCTGATACACAAAGAGTGAAAATGGAACTGATGCAAGATTCCAGATCACCTCCTTCTGCATACCTCTGAATGCTCCAATTGAACTTCAAGAATTAGGAAGAAACATACCATCCATCAGATGACTAGAAATCACCACAGGGTCACAAGAAATATGGGAAAGCAAGAAAATACCTCTCCTCCAAGGGAAAATAATAGCTCCTTTTCATCCTCAGACAGCACAATGAAACTCATGGAAATGTCAGATAAAGAATTTAGAATATTCATAATGACAGTGCTAACAGAGATGGAAGAGAAGAGAGACCATGAACCACAGAAGAGGCAGGAGAAAGGAGCTGATGAGTTCCAGGTGAGGAAATTCTTGCAAGATCTAAAAGAGGAAATACACACTATAAAAAAGAATCAAATGAACCTTTATAGATAAAGGCTATAATACAGGAAGTCAAAATCTCCCTTGAAAGTATTAAAAGCAGACTAGATCATACAGAAAATCAAATCTCAGATGTAGAAGATAGAATCGCTGGCCTAGAAAAATCCACCACGAAGACTGAGAAAATTGCCCCCAAAAATGAGAATAATATACGAGAAATATTAGATACCATCAAACTTCCAAGCATCTGGATAATTGGTATCCCAGAAGGTGAAGAGACTCATAAGCACATTGATAATCTATTCCATGAAATCGTGGAAGAAAACTTTCCAAACCTAGAGAGGCATTCAAAGATCCAGATCCAAGAAATACAAGCGACCCCAAATAGAATCAATCCAAGAAGATCTTCTCCAAGACACATTATAGCCAATTTGACCAAAACCACAGACAAAGACAAGATACTAAGATTGGCAAGAGAAAAACATCAAGTTACCTACAAAGGATATCCCATCAGGTTAACTGCAGACCTCTCATCAGAAACAATGCAGGCAAGGAAAGAATGGGAAAATATCCTCAAAGTGTTGAGTAAAAAACAATTTCAACCAGGAATACTATATCCAGCAAGATTATCCTTTATATAGGAATGGGAAGAAAAGACAAGAACATGCTCAGACACACAAAACCTGAAAGAATTTACCAACACCAGACCAGATCTCCAAGTTCTCAAGGGAGTGCTATACCAGGAAAATTAAATACAGACACACAGAAATGAGAGTTCAAAAACTAAGAAATGGTCAATTTAATCATAGGGACAAGTCTGGAGTTGAATATTATGTCCCAGAAATTAATCAGGTAAGATCGAACCACAACAGAAAATAGATTAAGTACGTGAGACTGAACTGGTGCAATAGAATTTTATGACTTTCGACTAAAACATTGCTGATTTTCTTCTAGGCTTTGTTTTCCAGGCTTAAGGATTTTTTGTCATGTCTTAAGGTGCCAATAGGTTCATGTACCTACTATTTGAACAGAATCCTAACCTGTTTCCAGGTTTTAAGTTTTAAGCAAAGTTCCTTAGCATTTTTTTTATTTATTAAAGCTAAAACTGCTTTTCTTGAAATAAAAAAAA
>NW_006207959.1:32751-39434 GCF_000334495.1 Tupaia belangeri chinensis
AGAAATAGGGGTTTAAAAAAATATATGTGTGTGTGTGTATATATATATATATATATATATATATATATATATATATATATATATATGATTAAGCCACTATGCAGTATATTCTGGATGGGAAATCACATTTTGTATGCTGTGACAATGCTCAGAGAATTAATATAAATGAATTAATTTTTAAAAATGTTTCAGTAGAAAAAAATAGTTAAACAACTTACTGCATCTGATTAGGATATCATTTTAAAAATCTCAATCATGAAAGTTCTCACTTAAGTTCTCACTTTGCTCTAGACATAAACTTACTGTCATTTCCCCTTGAATCCGGTCCCTTCTGTTCATTCTGGCTCTAGGAGCTGTTCAGACACATGCTAGACTAGGCAGAGCCGTAGGGGATACTCAAGTCCACATTGTCAGTGTGTTATAAGTAAGCCTGAGTATACAATTTCTCTAACCCACATGATCGTTTTATTCCTGTAATATTGAACTGACTGAGTTTATAAGCCACTCCCCCTATAATTATTGCTTAGCAAGATTGTGAATAGAAGATTAAGATACAGAATGATTTGGTATTTTTATTCAAAAGGGGAAACGTGGAAGAAATAACGAAGGTTTAATTTCATGGACTCAGGATCAAATAGAATAATGACTTAGGTCAATGAAGTATATTCTCCAGCTGCCAAATTACCAAACCTCACCATCCAGCTATGGGAAACCTCAAATAAAGCTACATTATATCTTGTTAGGAATGAAACAAAAGGTGGTTCTGTTGTAAGTTTTTATTCATTAAAATATGTATTCTCAAATATAGATTAATGATTCTGTTTTCTAGGTTGCTGTGAAAATAATAGACAAAACTCAGCTAAATCCTACCAGTCTACAAAAGGTATTTAATTAGTTTAATAATATGTAATTGTGTTGTGAGTTTATTTTTAACATACGATATTCTGTAGTTAGTCATTCTAAATTTCCTTTTAAGTACAATACTACATTCATCAATATGTAAAGAAAAGACATGATATAAAACATCATGTTTTTAACTTTTGAAGAAGATATTCGCAAAATATTTTTTCTTCAAATGCATGCACTACATAAAAGGCATTTGTTGCTTTTAATTCAGAAATGTAAAACTTTGTCTCAAATCTTTTGAAATATTTGTGGTTCTTTAGTTGAAATTCCAGTTATGAATTAATATTGCCCATAGATTGTTTTCCTTTCATGGCTTCACTTACTCTTTGTCTTCCACAAGAACTAGTCTTTCAGAATACTCATAGTAAAAGAAAAACATTTTTTCAAAAGGTAAAAATATAAAACAGCATGGGGAGAAAATGAAGCAGTAAGAATGAGGATTGCCTCAGTAAGTGAAAGCTGTTTTATGTTACTTCATTAATTTCTTGAATAGAAAACTTCCTCAGATGCACATTTTAGTACTTTAAGTATTTTAATGTTTACTCCAGATGTGCTATTTGTGTATAGTGAGATCATATATATTATGGTTTTTATTAGAACATAATGCGATCATAGTCACATATGTACATGTGGCATAAATGGATTTGGATTCCCAAAACAGGGAACCTTATAAGAAATTTTTAGTGTGCTGTGTTTAACTACACCTGCTGAGACTGTAATATCAAAACTTTCTTCCCCCTTGGCTCAGTGCCTGATAATTCAGTTTATTTTTATATATTTGTCCTTAGAGATCTGTCTTTGTACTTAACCAAAATAATTTCACAAGGCACTAATATTTCTGCTGAGTGGAACATGGGACTTGCTGGATTCTTCTTTTTCTGTGAATGTGAGACAGTATGTAATGGGTCTCTTCTGGGAGAAAGTCTCTTCTAGCACCAGCCTTCCAACTGACCATGATGCACTTGTGGGAGTAGCAAAAGCCATCCTCCCCAGGCTGATGAATCACCCTAAGATGCCCTTTTTTTCTTTTCTTTTCTTTTCTTTTCTTTTCTTTTCTTTTCTTTTCTTTTCTTTTTTTTTTTACACTGGGCTAAACCCACAGTGGGGCAGAGTTTTGCTTAGCCTTGTTCTGGGAACCCTTTTGAAATCCATAAACTGCACAATCATACCTAGCAGCCCTCTTTGTGACCTACTTAGCTTTTCCACTTTTCCTGGATTAAGCCATGCATCACTCTGATAAATTAGTGATTTGGGGACCAGCAGATGACATAATGGTTACATCACTGGACTCCTACATGGCCGACCATGGTTCGAGTTCCAGACCCAGCAGCTTGAAACTCATGCTGGGTGCATGTATGTGTGTGTGTGTGTGTGTGCCCAAAATCCCAAGAGAAAAATGGAGAAGGGATTGGATCATGGCCATACCCCCACCCCCAGGGGGTGATTTTTCACTTTCTGTCTCTCTGGTGAGTGCATGTGCCCTATAGCAAAAATAAAAAAAAAAAAAACAATAATAATAATAAAAGTGATTTTAAGGGCATTTACAACTCCCCAGAGTTGTGCTACCTGGGCAGTACGGTGACATGGCCACTCTGCCTTTCCCAAGGGGCTCTAGAGAAGGTGATATCAAAATTGTGCTTGTCGGGACCAGCAGTTGGCATAATGTCTATGTCACTGGACCCCCATGTAGTCGACCGCGGTTGGAGTCCTGGACCCAGTGGCTTAAACTCACGCCGGGTGTGTGTGCGTGCGTGCCCAAGATCCCAAGAGGAGAAGGGATTGCGGTTACACATGGTACAACAAGTTAGTACAAGTTTACTTTGGTACAAATTTATTTTTAATCCTTTCTTTTCTTTTTTCTTTTCTTTTCTTTTCTTTTCTTTTCTTTTCTTTTCTTTTCTTTTCTTTTCTTTTCTTTTCTTTTCTTTTCTTTTCTTTTCTTTTCTTTTCTTTTCTTTTCTTTTCTTTTCTTTTCTTTTCTTTTCTTTTCTTTTCTTTTCTTTTCTTTTCTTTTCTTTTCTTTTCTTTTCTTTTCTTTTCTTTTCTTTTCTTTTCTTTTCTTTCTTTCTTTCTTTCTTTCTTTCTTTCTTTCTTTCTTTCTTTCTTTCTTTCTTTCTTTCTTTTCAGTTTTTGCTATAGGGTACATGCATTCACTGGAGAGGAACAGAAAGGGAAAATGGCCACCAGAGGGGATGACCGTGCTCAAATCCCTTCTCCTCCATTCTCCTCTTAGGCTCTTGGACAAATACACACACTTACACCCACATGATTTTCAAGCCCCAGGTCTGGCACTCTTGAGTTTGGCCATTATGGGAGTCCATCACCTTAACCACCACCCCACCTGCTGGCCCGGCATAGTTTTTTCTTAATAAGCATTTCCCATGAACTTTGTGAAGACTCTTCCTATATTCATATTATTTGTGTCACATTTTTTTAAGGTCTGCTGGCCCGGCATAGTTTTTTTCTTAATAAGCATTTCCCATGACCTTTGTGAAGACTCTTCCTATATTCATATTATTTGTGTCACATTTTTTTAAGGTTTATTTTTACTCGTGATAGATGGCAAGTTCATGCATGGGGGCATGGGAGAGAGAAAGAGAAAGCACCCTCCAGCAGGGCCTGGTCCTACTGCAGTTCTTTTTCCTCCTGTTCTCCATCTCTTCAGGATCTTGGGCTTGCAAGTGTGGACCCAGCAGGAAGTCAGCAGGGCAGGAATTTGAATCCCAGTTGGCCATATCAGATCTGCCTTCCTCTGTGCATGCCTACCTGTGGCACCATGGAACTGGCTCCACATTACATATATTACATATTTTGAATTAGTGGAAGCCAATTTAATGAGTTTTCATGGTTTATAAAGTATTTGAGATACTTTATTTACTTCTCTCTCTTTGAAACATGATTCTTACTTCATATATTTGCGTTTTGGGGAGGAAGGTCACTGAACCAATTCTAGTAATTCCCAGGGCTTATTTATTTATTTTTTGCATGCACTCACTGGAGAGAGAGAGAGAGAGAGAGAGAGAGACAGTGAGGAGGAAAGTGAGAATGGGAGTCGTGGGTGGGGGATGGCCATGCCACAATCCCACAGTAAGCCATATGGGAGTCCAGAAACATAACCGCTACACCATTTGCTGGCCCTAAGTCCTGAGGATCTTTTAAGCAGTCTAGTAATGTTGAAGGAAAAGCAAAACAATGAAGGAAATTTGTTTATAGATGATAAATTTGAAATGTACAATTAATTATCATTTTCACAGAAATTCCACTAATTTTAACACTTGGATACATTAATTTATGCACGATGACAACGTTTGTGTTACTCTGTCTCAGCTCACAGTTATCCAGGTGCAGTTTATCTCTGCTAGATTTTTTGTTTTTTTTGAGAGAATTTTTGCTACAGAGCACTTGCGCTTGCCAGAGAGATAGAGAGACAGAACATGAGAAATCACCTCCCACCCCCTGGGGGATGGCTACTCCATAACCTCTTCTCTTCCATTCTCTCGGGATTTGGGGCACACATGCACTGACTTCCAGCTTGAAAGCCTCTGGGTCTGGAATCTGAACCACAGTCGACTGTGTGGGAGTCCAGCACCTTAACCACTATGCTACCTGCTGGCCCCCTCTGCTAGCGTTTTTATATCTTTTTTGTGTTATGCATTCACTTATATTTTCTATTGTTGTACTGTGTTGCACTGTATTCCCAATTCACAAAAATGGCTCACTGGTTGGGATCAGCAGTTAGCATAATGGCTATGTCACTGGACTCCCATGTAGCCAACTGCGGTTCAAGTCCCGGACCCGGTGGCTTAAACTCATGCTGGGCGCATGTGCATGCATGCCCAAAATCCCAAAAGGAAAATGGAGAAGAAGGGATCGTGGCATGGTCATCCCCCCTGGGGGGTGATTCTCGCTTTCTATCTCTCTGTCTCTCTGTCTTTCTGGCGAGTGCCCTACAGCGAAAACTTCTCAAAAAAAAGAAAAGAAAAGAAAAAGAAAAAGAAATGGCTCACTGGTTCAGAAGTCATTTCCTGATATGTAAAACCAGTAATGAAAATGAAAACAAGACTACTACAACCTTGAATTATGTCTTGAAATAGTAGAGGATTGCTGCATCAAAGTTATATAAAATATGAGGCTCTGAGCCAGGACAGAGACTTTGCCCAAGCAGAAAATGTATAATACATGTCAATAATTGATGTACGAAATTAAACTTTATTAAATGAATAACCCATTTACCACTAGTAGTGTTAACTGTGATATAAATGGTGGCCTAAGCCATCTGAACTTTTGTAAGTTTTCAGAGAAAGCCCAGAGCCCTCTCTGGTATGCTAATTGTCTTTTTGAAGAATCTGGTCACTAAAGATAGAGAGGAGAAAAAGAAAAGGTGGAAGCAATATTAAGAATTCAGGGTCCTTTAGCAAAGTACCAAGACACCAAACATGTACAATTGAACACAAAAATATTGACAATTATTTTGATCAAGGGGAGAGCAGAAGAAGCCCTTTGCCAATGTTCCTTAACAAACGTCTCTGTTGGACATAGGTCAACATACTGGTCATTCTCACGTATGTGCACTTTATAGCGTATTTCACTTTGTTGCTGAACAAAACCATCTATGTGTTGATTATTTCTTCCATACAATTCTTGTCACATGTGTGGGTCATTGGAAGGAAAATCCTCCAGTGATTCTAATGTGGGTCAGTGAAAACGCAACTGCTGAGGAGCTTAGTATCTTGTGAGCTGGGCTACAGACTGCAGAAGTCTTTAAATCAGTGATGATGAAACACCACGAGGCCTGCGTTGGTTTGTGTGTTTATTTTTTGTGGTGTTTAGTATGGAATGATATTGTTAAATAAGATCAGACCTAATAACCAGGCACTCACCACTTTATTCTTTGTGAAATCAATTGTCAGCAACTTGCTGCTGATCTTCATTTGGTTTTGAAGGAAACACTGAAAACAAGGATTATCATAAAATCCTAGCTGTAAAGAAGTTTGTCTCTTTAGCATGCAGTGTGGAGGGTTGGTGGGAAGTATACTTTTCACACTGAAATATGATGGATTTTGAAGGTAGAGGTGTTCAAACAAGTTTTTTTAAAGGTGATACCAGCAATATTAATATCTAGCTAAATTATCAACAGTCCAAATGTTGAGGATGAGATCACCAGATTTTCTCAAAATGTGTTTCTAGCAGTTCACTGACTTTTCGGACTTTTCTAAACCTTGTTCACCTTCACTAGTTCTTGCATATAGGGCTCAGTGATATATTAGAAGGCATATTTAACATCCGAATGCTGTGTCCAAATAGGAAAAATAACTTCCAGAGCAAGCATGTCCAAAGAGCATATAAAGAATCCATTTCCTAATATCCTTCAAATGAAAACTTTCAGTCTTTCATCTTTTGAGTGTGATTAGTTCAGCAACTAGAATTTGCCTGAGAGCTGTAAATATCTACAGGAAGAAATTCTCTCTGTCAAGTTGGATCCTAAAATCAATCTGAATGTCTTGGAACTAACCTGACATATCACCTAATTCCTTTTCCCAGTCAATCTATGATTGCGACTTGGGATATTTAGTTTAGTAGAAATAGAAAGATCTTTTTAAAAAAAGAAAGGGACCAGCAGTTAGCATAATGTCTATGTCGCTGAACTCCCATGTAGCTGACTGCAGTTCGAGTCCCGGACCTCATGGCTTAAAACTCACACTGGGCGTGTGCGCGTGCGTGCCCAAGATCCGGAGAGGAGAATGGAGGAGAAGGGATTGTGGCATGGCCATCCCCCC
>NW_006207959.1:39952-44447 GCF_000334495.1 Tupaia belangeri chinensis
AGGATCCTGAGGGGAGGATGGGGGGGAAGTGATTAACGGATTGCATTTTTTTTTTGAGAGGTTTTCACTATAGGGCACGTGTGCTCGCCAGACAGACAGAGAGAGACAGAGAGAAAGAAAGCGAGAAATCACCCCCCAGGGGGGATGGTCACGCCACAATCTCTTCTCCTCCATTCTCCTCTCAGGATCTTGGGCACGCATGCACACACACCCGGCATGAGTTCTACGCCACCAGGTCTGGGATGCGAACTGCGGTCTACTACGTGGGAATCGAGCGACATATCCATTATGCTAACTGCTGGTTCCCAAGAATGGCATTTCTGAGAGAGTCTAGATGAGGGCCTACCAGGGCCTATCAGCCTCTTGGAATCAAATGTCACCTGCAGGGTAAAGCAGCACTCAAACTTCACATTAATAGACCAGTAAATTCCTGCCAAAGATATAGATAGAATTTTTACAAAATAGCAATGAAGGCAGAAAAGAGCTCCTGTCCCTTCTGAAATCCAAGTCAGAGAAAAATATTTGAAAGACCAAGAAGGCTTGTGCTGAAAGGCACAAGATCTTCATGTCACCCTCTTTTCTACAAGCCCAGTTTACTGTGACTCCGGACAGCCTGAAAGAGCTCTCCAAGGAAGAACAAGATTGAGCACTGTCTTTGGCGGGTTCCCGATAGCCACAGTGTTGTCCTTCATCTGTCCAAATTCACACAAGCAGCAGTAAGCAGTCCCATGACACCAGTGAGGGCCAGGAGCAGCACAGAGAGGTGGTCTGATGTGCATTTCACTTACCCTGACTATGATGTTATTAGTGTAACCAGAACAACAAATGTCTAACTCTTCTAAATTTAACAGATTTTCTCAACAGGAAAAAAAAAAAAGAGAGTAATAGGCAGAAAGAATGGAGATCGGGAGAAAGAAAGAGTAGTTGAGAAGGGAAAAGGGAAATGCTCATAATTTAGGCAAATATTGATGGACACTAATGGAGTTTGGCTAATACTGACTTAACTCCTAACCAGGAAGGATTGAATTAAAAAGTAAATATTTCTTCATAGCATTACAGATTGTTTACTGACTTCAATTATCTAGGACAAAGGCAAGAACAAAAAGGAAACAATGAAAGGCTCTGATCCACTAGAATAGCTGTTGCAACGTCCAAGTAGCAAATTCTCTGCCTTTTAGCCATAGAAGGCTCATTTCAAGCGCTCACTCAGCACCATTTTTCTAACTTACACTGTTAACAGCTCTGGCCTTAATTTCCAGATCCGAAACAGTAATTTTAAGGGGCTTAGTGAATGTAAAACTCTCCTGCTAAATTTATGTATGCTGAAGATATCATTACATCACAGTTTAAAAATAAGAAAGAAACAATGGAACTAAAAACTAGAATAAGAAACTCAGATGGTAGTATGGGACTAATGTACTTGCAGACATCTGTTTTCCCTACCAATATCTGGAGCACATGACACATACACTATTCATGACGTCTTTGAGATACAGGAACCTAATGGCTGTGTATTGTTTTAACTGGAATAGAAACTGGCTTTCTGATAAGGACGTTGACTCTTAGAACGTCCTTTCCTTTATATCTAGATAGCAGTGAAGTGATCTTCTGTTCCGGTACTATTTTCTCTAGATGCCCCATATCCACAAGATGATTTTTAATCCTATTCCTAGCTCATCTCTGTTCTTTTTAGAATAGGAGCAGCTACATACCAGGTACCAGCTAGGTTACATTTATGAACGTGGTGCCCCACAAAAGCCCAGTTTATCAAACCATTAAGCAAACAAATAAACAAAACTTATACTTATAGAGGCATGCCTGAAGGATATGCAGCAAATCTATTTCTTTAGTTATTTTGAAACGTGGAACTGCCTGGGGGCATCAGTGTGTTTCTTTTAGTTTTGAGATAATTTCAGAAAAATTAAATAGGGTAAGTTCGATATTCTCCATATGACAATGTCATCCTCACTATGTTATGACTTGTTGTGCTTTCTAGGGACAGAAGAAAAAGAAGTTAGAATCAAGGAGCCAGGAGCCAGTGTGGCTTATTCATTGCTGTGGCTTAAAGGGCCAGGCTTCCTCGTTCTTAGGAAATGCCTGTGTCAGTTAGGGAGCAAGGTAAAAGCCCTCTTATTGGTGCAATAAGGGACTGTTCATTGAAAAAGTAGGTTGAATTGAGGGGTTATTTAAAGTGATATAAACATTTAACATTTAAATTGAACATATAAACATACATCCACTGACTAATCTTTTCATGTATGCCAAAGACTTTTGTGTTATTGTTTTTTTAGTTTTGGTTTGCTGATTGGCATTCTGCTTTGTTTATCTTGTGAAAATAACTCTCATACATTCATAATGTGTTTGCTATTATTTGTAGTTTTGTTTTGTTTTAATTAAGGAAGAGAGAATTTAATGGCACCCAAGAAACAATCTAATAGCAGAATTGTGTATTATATTTTAATCTCTTATGTTTGTCTTGCCCAGAGATAATTGGACAGCAATTTCTTTAGTAACTTTTATCTAGTATTTCCAAACTGCTCAACTCGATTTGTTTCATTAAACAACAAACTGGTAATTCGTTAATTTATGTGAAATTTAATTATGTTGAACAAACTTGAAGGCAAACGCCACTAATCCCTGCCTTCTAATGTCAATATCTTCATATAATCCATTTCTCTTGACTTCAAACAGGACCTATAACTTGCTTCTAATCATAGAGTAGGGAAAAGGCAATGGAATTTACTCCCATGGTTATGTTATGTTATATAAGGCTGTATTGCTAGCAGAGTTCTCTGGAGACTGCCCTTGCTGACTAGAAAATATAAGTGAGAATGTTGGGGAAATCTACTTGGTAGGGACCTGTGAGCAGTCTCTAAGAGGTAAGGATGTCCTCTAACTGAGAGCCAGCAAGAAGCTAGAGTCCTCAGTTCTGTTGCCAAAAGGAAATGAATTTTGCCAATAACATGAATTAGCTTGGAAGTGAACACTTCCCCAATCAAGCCTCCAGATGAGAATTCAGCTGGCACAACCCCTTGATTGTAGCCTGTGAGGTCCTGTGCAGAAATCCAGTTAAGCTACACCTGGCATACTGAACCATGGAAACTGGGGTGATAAATAAGTATTGTTGTAAGTTTCTAGGAGGTGGTAATTTGTTACTCAGCAATAGAAAAGGCAATACGTTCATTAAATCATCTATTTGCAGGAGCAATTAAAACTTGCCAACATGTTTGAGACCTAGATAACCTTTGGTAAGTGTGCTGTTCAGCTGTGGGGGACTCCATGAGTTGTGAGCACTGAGGGTGCACAGATGTCACTCACTGTGTTCTGCAGAGGGAATATAGAGCAGAGATGATCTGGCAGGTTGGTCAAGCAGAAGCCATGTACAAGACTTCTGCTGTACTGTAGCATTGAAGAGTTATGATCATTTAATAATTTCCTACAGTCTCTTCTTTTTTTCTCCTTTTTTTTTTTTTTTGAGAGGTTTTTGCTACAGGGTGTGTGCACTCGCCAGAAAGACAGAGAGAGAGACAGGGAGATAGAAAGCGAGAGCTACATTACACACACATACTCCCGGGGATGGCCACATCGCAATCCCTTCTCCTCTTGGGATCTTGGGCATGCATGCGCACATGTGCCTAGCGTGAGTTTAAGCAGGAACTCGAATCGCGGTCGACTACATGGGAGTCCAGCGACATAGCCATTATGCTAACTGCTGGTCCCTCATTTCCTACAGTTTTAACAGATAAATAAAATGTTATTAAGAAAGCAAGAATAGATAAAGAAGAGATTGTAATTCATTCACATATATGTAATGTGGAAAAGCAAGATCATTTTTAGTCTTTTCCCTTAGAAATACAGAATAGTGATGACACAAATGAAAGCTACATTTAAGCTGCTCATATTAATAACAAGTTAAAAACATTTTAAATCTGTATCGTGTAGCAAAATCAAAATGAGGACTGTGTTTATTCTTAATAATGCATTCTTGGTATATAGGGTAGAGATTCAAGGGCAAAAATCAATCTTTTGCTACATTTAAGCTGCTCATATTAATAACAAGTTAAAAACATTTTAAATCTGTATCGTGTAGCAAAATCAAACTTACAGTTAAGCCGCTCATATTAATAACAAGTTCAAAATATTTTAAATCTGTATCGTGTAGCAAAATCAAAATGAGGACTGTGTTTATTCTTAATAATGCATTCTTGGTATATAGGGTAGAGATTCAAGGGCAAAAATCAATCTTTTCAAAAACAATGCTTTTTGAAAAATTAACTTATTTACAGTTTATTATTTTTTCTTATAAAATAATTTTAAAAATTTTAAATGGTGGGGCCAACAGGTGGTGTGGTGGTTAAGGGCACTGGACTCCCACATGGCTGGCCACAGAATCCCGGACCTGGCAGCTTGCTTTCTCACTTTCTCTCTGTCCCTCTCTGGTCAAATTGAAAGAAAGAAAGAAAGAAAGAAAGAAAGAAAGAAAGAAAGAAAGAAA
>NW_006207959.1:44839-67059 GCF_000334495.1 Tupaia belangeri chinensis
AGAGAGAGAGAGAGAGAGAGAGAGAGAGAGAGAGAGAGAGAGGAAAAGGAAGGAAGGAAGGAAGAATGAAAGAAAGTTAGTTAAATAAAATAATTCTTTAAAAAAATTTTAAGTGATTAATTGCTCAATGCTTATAAAATGATTTTATGAAAGTTGTGACAAAATTAGTGGCTGTCATAATGCTTGACTTGTCTTCCTGGGAAAAAAAAATTCTTTGATTACATTAATACTTGAAGTCATCAGATTTATACTTTTGGGTTTTATATCTGTATATGAATTTTATCTGTTCATGTGCCATAGTAAGATAGTGAAAACAGCTACAAGTGTATGGTAGGAGGGTACATATGGAAACTTTCTGTATTGTCTGCTTAATTTTGCTGTGAATGTAAAGTAAATCTGCCTTAGAAAATTATGCCTATTATAAAGGTTTATATATAAAATCTATCTCATATGTGTATATAAAATTTCTGGGAACCAGCAGGTGGCATAGTGGTTGGAGTGCTGAACTCCCACATGGTTGATTGCAGTTCCAGTCCTAGACCTGGCAGTGTGAAGCTCACTCCAGGCGTGTGTGCATGCATGCCCCAAATCCCAGGAGGAGAATGAAGGAGAAGAGGTTGCAGAACGTGGCCATACCCCATGCTCCCCCTTTGTCTCTGGCGAGTACACACACTCCATTTCAAAAATTTCTCTCTTAAAAAAAAGAAAACAAAAAAGACTTCTGATACTAACTTCTTCACCTTTTCCTGGTTCATGTACCTGGAGCAGTTTTCTCAATGAATGCAGCTGGCCTTCTGTGAGTCAGGTGTTCAGTTTCTTCAAGAGACCAGTAGCATGCCAATAGCTGCTTTTTCTGAGAGATTTTTGCCATAGGGCATGTGCATTCAGTGGTGAGACAGAGAAACAGAAAGTGAGAAATCAACCCCAAAGAGGATGCTCACACCGCAATCCCTTGTCCATTCTCCTCTTGGGATCTTGGGCATGTACGCACACATGTCTGGCGTGAGTTTCAAGCTGCTGGGTCCAGAACTCTAACCATGGTCAATTATGTGAGTCCAACGATGTAGGCATCACACCATCTGCTGCTTCCCTCCCCTCTCCTCCCCCTTTTTAAAAAATTAGTGAGAGTGCGTGTGTGCTCACTGGAGAGAGAGGAATGTGTGTGTATATCTGTAGGGGTGCTTTCTCACCTCCCCATGGGGAATGATCACCCTGCAATCCCTTTCTCCTCCTTTCCCTCTTTTCAGGATTTGGGGCATGCACACATATGTGCCCAGCATGTTTTTCAGTCCTCTAGGTTCAGGACTCAAACCATGCAGGTCTGCTGTGTAGGATCTAGCTGCCTTAACTACCAGGCCACTGTCTGGCCCTCTGACTTTTAAAATCTGTTAGCCCTGTTTGAGAGACGAAGAGTCTAAAACACTAAAGACCCTTCTGGGAGAAATCTGTCACTCATTGTCTGAGGCTCCAGTCAGCAAAATTATCAGAAACTGTGACCTGGAGCTCAAAGGGTTCATTAGGACTATAGGGCTACATTGATTTTTGTAATTTTCAACAACTTTGAAATATTTCATAATTCTAAAAAAAAAAAAAGTGGGAAGAAGAACATTTATTTTAGCCAAGTTCGAACTTTGTACAAGGTCCTGACTAAAGGAGGAGCTTAGCCAGTTGAAATAACAAGAGAGAAATGCTGGACGGCTTGAGCGAATCCATCTGAGAACAGGGTATCATGAGGTAGGCTGGAGAGGATCTTAATTTTCAGGGTTAGGTGACCCATATTCAACCACATTCAAGATGACAGATTTCGTTCCAATGACATTGGGAAACCACTGATGGATTTCAATTAGTGCAGTGCTATGCAGATAATGGATCAGAGGATGGGAGAACAGAAAACGGAATGAAGAATGGACGTATAGATACCAGTGGAATCCAGCGTGACGATACCAGTGTGGATGGGTGGAAGTTTATAGATTTGAGATAAATCGTGGTGACAGTGTGTCTTACTCATGAATCGAATGTAGACATTTTGGGAAGGTTCGTTGATGGCAAACCAGAAAAAGATCAAATTTGATGTGAGAAGTCAATTACTGTTGTCCCTTAGCATCGTAGATCCGGCTTAAGTCCTTTATTTAAAATAGTGCATATGACCTACATACATCCTTCCATGTCCTTGATTTCCATGTTAATTGTAATACATCATACAATATAAATGCTGTGTAGATGGTTGTTAAACTGTATCGTTTAGGGAGTAATGACAAGGGGAAAATCTGTGCATGTTCAGTACAGAAGCAGCCATGGGAGGCCAAGCTGCGTAATACTCGTCAGTAGTAAGGCAATGTTTTTGAGCCACAGTTGGTTGGTTCCGGAAGTGGAACCTGTGGATATAGAGGGCTGGCTGTATTGGGTTCGAATACCTGTGAGACAGTCAAATGAAAAAGTTGAGGAGGTACTTCAATATACATTCTGGGCTAAGGGTGTGCTGGATAAGAAATTACTATTTAGGAACTGGAAACAAATTATTGGCGATATCTGAAGTCATGATAAATCACAGAGGAGGAGCACAAAGAATAGGAAGACCAGGGGGCAAGAGCTGACCCTGAGAAACTCGATGTGGAAAGATTGAATAGAAAGAGAGAGGTTCTAGTGGAAGACTGAGTGACCTCTGAGGCAGGAGGATGGTCAGGAAGACATACTGTCTGATTCAGTGCAGAAGATCACAGGGGCTGAACATAAATGATCTTGGCTTAGTTTTTTTTTTTTTTTTTTTTGGAGAGGTTTTTGCTTTAGGGCGCGTGTGCTCGCCAGACAGAGACAGAGAGATAGAAAGCGAGAAATCACCCCCTAGGGGGGATGGCCACGCCGTAATCCCTTCTCCTCCATTCTCCTCTCGGGATCTTGGGCATGCACGCACACACGCCCGGCGTGAGTTTTAAGCCACCAGGTCCAGGACATGAACCACGGTCGACTATGTGGGAGTCCAGCGACATAGCCATTATGCTAACTGCTGGCTTAATATTTTACTTATTGGTGTGTAATTTTTAGTTACTAGAGCTATAAGTATCATGGACTAAATACAAATTTATTTATATATGCACGTACATGAAAACATGAAGTTATATACTCCCTGGGCTTTGCATAGGAATTACTGAAGATAGCTAGGGAAACTTTTTTGAGCAGGTAAGCCTTAAGTAGGGTTTCCAATGGTGTGAAATTTTACTGGTGCACTTTTGAACATTACATTTTAAAAATGATGGTAAAAATATATAGAACATAATATTTACCATTTTAACCAGCTCAGTGGCATTATATATATTCAAATTTTTTGTGCAACTATCACTATCTTCCTTCAAAAAACTTTTCATTTTTCCATATTAAAACTCTAAACTCATGAAACCATCACCTTCCAAACCCTTCAGCCTCCTAGCTCTGGCAACCCTCATTCTACCTTACAATTCGGTGTGTTACATAATTGTAATCAAATAACATTTGTTCTTTTATAACTGGCTTATTTCACTTAGCATAATGTCAAGGTTCATTCATGTTGTAACATTTGTCAAAATTTTATTCCCTTTTCAGGCTGAATAATAGTATCCCACTGCATGTAGATGCCATAGTTCATTCATCCATTCATCTACTGAGAAGCTCTGGGTTGCTTCCACCCTTCAGCTCTCGTGACTAACACTGCTATGAATATGACCATACATGTATCTGTTTGAGTCTCTGCTCTTAATTCTTTGAGGCATATACCATATGCCCCAAACTGGAACTATTAAATCATGTGATAGTTCTATTTTTAATTATTTTAGGATCCGTCACATTGTTTTCCATAGCAACTTGAATCACTCTGCCCTTTTTCAACAATTGAGAAGGATTTCATTTTCTCCACATTTTTGTCAATACTCGTTACTTCTTCATTTTGTCTGTTTTTTGATAGTGGTCATCCTAATAGGTAGGAGGTGGTATCTCATCGTGATTCTGATTTATGTTTCCCAAATGAATGTCGGACCTTTCTGTGATTTGTATTTTGTTTTAATAAAATACAAATGTCTCTATAGGCTTTTTGGAATATCGTCAGTTTTTGACTCTTCTATATTCATGAACAAAATGATTGATTATGAATCTAGCAAAAACTCAAAGACAACAAAGAGGGAAAAAATACCAAATCATACTTTTGAAAAAGAACTTTACATTGTTTCAAAAGTAGAAAATTAATTTCTAACACTAAGTTTACTTCTATGAGAATGAGACAGAGAGTGGAAGAGTTTCGGAAGCTCTGACGGGGTCTGCATGCCACGATCTGCCTTCGGTCTTAGCTGGCCTAGATCATGGTTGTGCATGCATGAGTGCACCTGTCATATTGGGGAGGTCGCAGGAGGTGACCTTTCTCATATGGGTCCAGTTGCATTACCACCGCATCATCACCCGACCTTGGGAGAAAAACGTTGACATTCATGTTTTAAGTAACTTCTTGTCATTTTGTTCATGGTTTTATATAAGTAGCATGCCCGTTTATTTTTATTTTTACTTTATATTATGCTATGAGTCTTTCTAATGCTACTGAATCTTTCATGAAAATGAAAGATCAAACAGTAGAGATTATTTTAGAGTCAGACCCCTAACAATGATTGTTTCTGAATAAAGATCATGCGAAAGATCATTTAGTTTTATTTCTATGGTATTTTTCTTTTGTTCCTGGTGATAAAGAGTAGTTGAATAATGTGTAAGCTTTATTGTGTATAGCATATTCACCTCCTCCCCCTACAAAGACACGTGAGTTCATTTAGTTAAAATTCTCTTAGAAACCTAATCTCAGTGAAATTAATGCTTCGGTGTATGGTACCATACCTTGTTTGTGCAGAGTTGGGACTGAGAAGCCCATCTCTTGTTTCAGTTTATTGAAGAATCCTGTAGTGTCTTGTAAGCAAATTAATTTCTTTGAAAAGATTTTAATTGTCTTTCTATGTGAGTGTTTTAACAGAAATATATCTACCTGTTCTCTTTAACAGTTGTTTCGAGAAGTACGAATAATGAAGATACTAAATCATCCTAATATAGGTATGAAATTTATATATACAGTTACTGATAAAGTATTTTCCATAATTTGAGGGTAGTTGAAAAGATAACAATTTTAAGGATGCTTTATATAAACAGAAGAAAAGTGATAACCCAGTAAAGTCGTCCTTTGGACAAAAATATGTTGTAATACCTGAAGCCCACATATTGCTGTTTCTCACTTCCTTGCTGTCTTCTGCTGTCTGCTAAGATAATCAAAATGACTTGGAGTTAATGTATACAAATATGTTTCTACCTCTTTACTGCATCTGTCAAAATAGAGATTGTTTGTCATGTAGATATTTATGAAAGATGGTTCCTGTTATTTTAATAATATGTGCTTGGATTTGATAATAGTTTATGGACAAAATAATTACTCACATTTTAAAGAAAATAGAGTTGATTTTAACTTTAGTGAATTTTTTAGTAAGTTTTGATTTCCCTCCTAATTTATATAAATAAATTTATTTATCAGCTGTATTGTCACATGAGATCATTTGATTATAAGTAATAGACCATTCTTTTAAAATGTATTTTTAAACATTTGTTTCTTGTTCATTTAAAAACTATATGGTGTGGGACCAATAGTTGGTGTAATGGCTATGAACTCCCACGTAGTCGACCGCGGTTCAAGTCCCAGAACCAGTGGCTTAAACTCACGTTGGGCGCATGTGTGCGCATGCCCAAGATCCCAAGAGGAGAATGAAGAAGAAGGGATTGCGGCATGACCATTCCCCCTGGGGGATGATTTCTCGCTTTCTCTCTCTGTCTCTCTCTGTCTTTATGGCAAGCACACATGCCCTATAGCAAAAACCTCTCCCCCCCCAAAAAAAAACACAAACAAACAAACAAAAAACTACATGATGTTAGAGATATTAATGTGGTTATTTTGGTGACTGAATCATTTAATAGATTTTTTAGCCAGAAATTTTTACTCTATGACATTATTATAGGATTTTTACTTTTTAATGTACCAAAGATTGCTATTATTCAATTATTGTTATATACTAATGATAGCTCATTATAATATCTCTTTTTAAGCTTTTATTAAAATTCTGATTTTCTAGTTTTAAGATTTCCCTTTTTATTATCTTATTCTAATTCAAAAAAAGCAATCATTTTTTAATCCCAGAAACCTAACACTCTTAGGTCAAGACGTTGGTTCCAAATCACTGGTAAGTAGTTTTTTTTCCCATCGAAGTAATAATCCTTGAGAGACTTTTGAAATTAAAATCATTTTTCTTAGTTTTTAGTAAACACTCAGATTTTTCACAGGGTTAGTGTTATATTAAAATTTCTTAAAACATGTCTGTGTTTATAGAGTTAAATCTTTAATTTCTTTTTCCAGTAAAATTGTTTGAAGTTATTGAAACAGAGAAGACCCTCTATTTAGTCATGGAATACGCGAGCGGGGGTAAGGAGAAGGGGGGCGGAAAAGTTCTCTTTGTGAGACAATACAGAATTATTAGCACCAAAAAATGATTATTATGACATTTGTTCCTTCATGCCTGGGTGTTTGGTACCATAGCTTGTTTGTGCCGAATTGGGACTGAGAAACAAGTCTCTTGTTTCAGTTTGTTGAAGAATCCTGTAGTGTCTTATAAGCCAAATTAATTTCTTCAAAGAGATATTTTATAGTTATAAAATCTACAGTTTCATTTAAAAATTTTAAAGTGTTTTTACATTATATCTTAAGGAAAATTCAGTGTTTATTTTCCAGGCCTTTTGAATCCTACATTATTGATAGAATTTTTGGCTTATCTAAAGATTACTTAGAGACATTTTTTGAAATTCTGAATTTGTATTGTCATCTAATGAGTGTTTCGATTCACTAATCTAAATATTACATTGTGTGTTAATATTTCATGATATTATGATTAGAAGCTTTGGTTATAAGCAAGGAAATTCAAATATAGAATGTATTTAATAAAGTCTGTTGGAAATGTATGTTCTATGTCAGATGTTTATTTTACTGATTGTACATAAGACAGATTCTCAATACGTATACAATTTCAAGATAATCCATGAATTGTTTCAATTTAAACAAATATTGATTTATATATTTTATAAATTAGAGGATTGAGTTGTCAGGACGCTAGCAGGGTGTATTTGTAGTTGACTAAAATGTATTTTTTCATTATCATGGTGTCAAAAATAGAAATGATTTTTAAACATTGGTATATAATAGGAAATCACTTTCATCTCCTGCATTTACCTTTAAATAAGAAATGCTTCAGTCAGCTCAAAGAATGCTGAAAGGAAGGCTTTTAAGGGCTCAGAGAATGTTAGCAATTAAAGAAGAGAGAAGGTAGCTGAAATTACTTTGCTGATTAACTTTTTGCAAATCAATAGGACAATGTAGTGTTGAACTTATTGTAGACCCCTTTTAGCTAATAAACTTCATAGATTTTTATGATGGCTCAGATTTTATCTAGGGTGAAGCTGATTTATTCTACTCTGTACCATCTAAACTATCTATTTCTATACTGCTGCTTAGATTTCTAAATAATGTTATGACAAATATCAACTATATTTCATTTTTTAATTGTTTATGCAAATTAAATATTTCAGAAGGTTTTTTTGCAAAGCTTTTTCACCCTGAAGGTATTTCAGTATAACAGTAGGTTAAATTTATAG
This sequence comes from Tupaia belangeri chinensis, assembly GCF_000334495.1. NCBI lineage: Eukaryota > Metazoa > Chordata > Mammalia > Scandentia > Tupaiidae > Tupaia > Tupaia belangeri. The sequence goes on from NW_006207959.1 coordinate 52,529, forward strand.
GTCAATCTCAAAACCTATTAATATTGTTACAGGAATTTTAAAAATTATATTAAAATGGCCATGCAAATTTACATAAAATGTAGGTCTATGATAAAACCAGTGAATTTGCAAATACCACATAATTAATTGCTTTTTTTTTTTGGTCTTTTAGTTAGATTTCTGTGATAATCTGTCAGCATAGGAATCCTGAATACTATTTTTAATTCAGTTAAATGCTTTTTTTTTTCTCATAGTAATGTAAAGCTTAGAAAAAGGGACTAGAACCTCCTTTTTTATTTTTTAGATTGAGATTTTTGCTATACAGCAAATGCACTTTCCAGAAAGATAGAGACAGTCAGAAAGTGAGAATTCACCCAAGAAAGATAGAGAGATAGAAAGCAAGAAATCACCCCCACACACACACCCCAGGGAGCATGGCCATCCCATATTCCCTTCTTCGTTTTCCTTTTGGGATTTAGGGCATACATGCACACATACCCGGCAGAACCTCCTTGATATGAGAAATTATAGGCAGCTAAAACAACCTTGTGGACACCTTTCTATTTTGATGAAAGGCCCATCACAGGGCTGTGTTAATGTTGATATGCATGCTGACTTAGTGGTTGATGATAAGTACAGTCAGCTCTCTGTTGGTGCTAATGAAGGGGAACAATGGCTGGACTTATAGGAACATGGAGGGCCCTCACTGCTCTCCTTCAATAGCACAGTTGGGTGTGTGGTGGAGTAGTAGTGTGGAGAGACCAGTACTGGTCCCTCATTCCGTTCTGACTGGTGATAGGTCTTCTTTGGATTTGTCAGTCAGTGATTCTGAAACAAAACCCTTCATGATTCTGCCACACCTAAAATCATTTTCTTTTTCAACTTATAAATGGCAAGATGACTGAAAAATGAAACTCTTGAGTGTTTTTCCTCTGAAGTTTCTAGATAGTTGAGGATTGGTCTGACATGCACACTAGAAATCTAGCATGAACAAGAGCTGAGTTGGAAAACTGCCTCTTTGTCAGGAGTTGATCAGTTGATTCTGGTTCACTAATAGAGTGAAGCTCTTCGGTGATTAGGAAATCAGGGAAATCTTAAAGTTTTTGAACCATATTTAATCCAAAGGAACCTGTTTGTGTGTTATTGCTACTCTGGAATGGTCTGTTTATTCTATTTTTTATTCATGCAAACAATATTTATTAAATGCTTACTCGCTTACTCTGTCCCAAGTAATATTCTAGGTGCTGTAAGTAATTGGTGAGCAAAGACAAAGTCTCTGCACCGAAAAAGATAACTTTCTAGTTGGGGAAGCAACTCATACACATTCAATATATGATAGGTTAAGGACTGAGTCATAAAAATATTGGGGTGCCAGCATTCCAGGCAGAGCTTAAGAATAAATAAAAAAATGTTAACTTTTTCCCAGCCCAAATTCACGCCTGTAGGATCAACTACTATTATGGGTTGATTAGAATGAACAACTATTAACATATATCTAGAATTAACTATTATAATAAGTCAACTAGAGCATCCATTCATTTCTCTGTTCACATCTCATTTAATTACTTAAATATTCCTGATATAATATGCTGTCTGATGTTGTAGATGTATTAGCATCATCTGACTACATCCATTACATATTTGAGTTTTAATATTTTTTATATCCTAGGACTGATATTACATATACACATATGTAATATGTCTATATATCTGGGTACTAATATATCATTTATTGAGTGCTTACTATAGGCCAGTTACTGTGCTAAGCACATGCATTATTTCATTTCGTTTCCATTACAGATATTTAAATAGGCTATAGGCAAAAACTGAGTCTTAATGAAGTCAAGACATTTTCTAACGTCTCCCAAGAGCTACTTAGAGGTAAACCAGGATTTACGCCAAAATTATTCTGATTAAAATGCTACAGTTTTGAGCTTTACAAGAGCTCTTGAAGTCATTTTGTGAGTTTTAAATACGAGGGGACTTCAAAAAGTTTGTGGAGAAGTGGATAAGTTTATTCATTTTGGTGCCGAAAATGTTTGAAATCCACACATAGTTTATTCATAATACATATTTTTCATGAACTTTTCAAAGATCCCTTGTATATAGTAGTCTCTTTTTATCTATAGTTTCATTTTCATGGTTTCAGTTATTAAAGTTAACTGTGGTCCAAAATAGGTGAGTACAGTAGAGTAAGCTATTTTGGGGGAGAGTGAGCAGTCATGTTCACATAACTTTTGTTATAGTGTATTGTTCCTTTTTTATTAATATTTATTTTGATCTCTTATTGTTCCTAATTAATACATTAAACTTATCATAGGTATGCGTGTATAAGAAAAAAAATATAGTATATATAGGATTAGGAATTGTCCACAGTTTCAGGCCTCCACTGAGGGTCTTGAACATAATCCTCATGAATAAGAGGAGACTACTATCATGTATATTTATAGGGTACAAAGTATAAGGATACAGAAAGTAAGTTTCTCTCATGTTGAGCTATTTTACTGTTAATACTGTAAAAGTTAATTTGTTTTTTTAAAATGATCACTAACTAGAGAAAATGATTATATAAAAAAAACAAACAAAAAACAACAACAAACAAACAAACAAAAAACTACAGACTTGTAAAGTAATAGATCCAGTACAAAATTTCTGTGGCCTGGAGCCAGCAGATGGCATAGCAGTTATGGTGCTGGACTCCCAGCATGGCCGACCACAGTTCAAGGTCTGACCCCGATAACTTGAAAGTCATGCCGGGCATGTGTGTGTGCTTGCCCAAGATCCTAGGAGGAGAATGTAGGAGAAGGGATTATGTTGTAGCCATCCCCCCGGGGGGGGGGAATGATTTCTCACTTTCCCTCTCCCTATCTCTGTCTCCCTGTCTCTTGGTGAGCACACGTGCCCAAAGGCAAAAAAAATCTATTTAAAAAAAGAAAGAAAAAGAAAAGTTTTATGACTTCTAGTTGTTTTTAAATTCTTTCCACAAATATTTCTCATCATTGCACTTTGTGTTCTGTTATGGAGATGGTGGTACAAATAAAGTACAGATATGATATTGCTCAAGTAATTTGCAATTTATTTGGAGCAACAGAGATGGACACACAGATGATTCATTTCTGTTAGTTTGCAGTCAACTGCCAAAATATATGAGATGAGTCCAGTGAGAATAAGTATAACCAAACTATAAGAAGGAAAAGAAAGAAATTAGTGTGGATGGAAATAATGAGATGGAATTTGATCAAGACTACATGACGGGTGGAATTTAAAAGAACAATCAAACATCATATAACTTTGTTATTTTGTTTGAGATGTAGGTCCCGAATACAAAGTCAAGTACAATTTTTGATTTCCCATACTGTGGCTTTCCTTTATTACAATGGATGTGAAGAGTTGATTATATTACTTAAAAGCAAAAAGCAAGTTTTCTTCATTATGTTTTATGACTTATTTTTCAGAGTTTTGCAAAATCATAAATCATGACTTATTTTTGAAAGTTTCACTGCAGATACTCAATTCTATATGTAATTTTCTTTTTCCTTTTTTAAAATTCATGTGTTAGTTTGTGACTTGCAAAGAGCTAGCAGAAAATTGTGGGCCAAGAGTTTTTTAAAAACAAGGCAAATATTTGACATTGCATATGCTGATAACCAAAAATTGATTGTATATTTTACTACCTGCTTTACCTTTCTGATTCAGGTGAAGTATTTGATTACTTAGTTGCCCATGGAAGAATGAAAGAAAAAGAGGCCCGTGCAAAATTTAGGCAGGTATGGAAAGTAGTTTTTAATTTTATTTTCTGGTATTTTTAGTGATCTACAATGGACAGTATCACAAACTGGACTTAAAGAGCACATGGGGTTTTTGTTAAATCCTTTTGATCAACTGGACTGGGGAGAAATGTTCACATATTGAAATGTTCACTTTGTAAGCTAAATAATTGAATGTATATAAAAAATTTTAAAAATAAAATAAAATAATGGAAAACACCGGAAAAGTAAATCAAGTCTTCTGCATTTAAATTTGAAATAGTACAGATAGTTATTTTTAGATGGTCATAGTGAGTTTTCAAAGTAAGACTCACCTTGTCAATGCTTTAAGAGTATGGAAATATGGACTAGACTAAGATGAGAAAGAAGTAATTCTTTGATGCCGTTATCCAATAATTATTATCAAGAGTTCTTAACCTTATGTATACAGCTAATGGAAAACACTGGAAATTTAAATCAAGTCTGCATTTAAATTTGAAATAGTACAGATAGTTATTTTTAGATGGTCATAGTGAGTTTTCAAAGTAAGACTCACCTTGTCAATGCTTTAAGAGTATGGAAATATGGACTAGACTAAGATGAGAAAGAAGTAATTCTTTGATGCCGTTATCCAATAATTATTATCAAGAGTTCTTAACCTTATGTATACAGCATGTATGTGTACTGTTTAAAGAAGTCATTGTGGTATTTTCTTTCATAATTAAAGCTGTCTTGGTATTATAAGTCATTTTTGTCAATTTAAAGACTGTGAGTGATTTTGTTTAGCTAAGTAGGCAAGGAACCTTGACAACATGGCAGATCATGGTAAGATATTCATATTTTCAACTTGACTATGACTTGTTATAAAAATGATAAAATAAGGAAAAGTAAATTTGTCTACAATTTTTTAGGACTGAAATGATTGAAATAAGCCTACTTATAAATTACTATAGAAATAACAACAAGCGAATTGTAAATTGTTCATAAAATTTACTGAAATAAATTTTCAGGAAACAACTATATCCAAACTTGCTCTCAGTGAATTCAAAATTTTCATTTTAAAGTGGCTCATTTTCTGTTCTGTAAGTGTGAACACTGATTCTACAATTAAAGTTCTGTAATTAATAGATTGAGGAAACACTAAATACTGATTCAAAACTTTCTCTAAGACATTGACATGTATGGTTAGCATATCATGCAATTGGAGATTTTTTCAAGGGGAAGAGGAAAAAACCTGGAGCCAGCAGATGGCATGGTGGTTAAAGGTTCTGGTTTCCCACATGGCCAACCTCAGTTCAAGTCCTGAACCTGGAGGCTTGCTTTCTCGCTTTCTCTTTCTCTCTCTCTCTCTGGTCAAATTAAAAAAAAAAAAATGAGAAGAAGAACAACAACAAATAGAATTAATTAAATAAATAAATCTTTTTAAAAATACTTATTCAAATTTTTTTTTGACATAATCTTCCTCTTCATTGATCATGGAGAATTTGTTGTATGGAAACTTTGCTATTAATATCTCGCAGGATTGCGTTTTGGAACGTGGTTTATGAAATGCTTTATATCAAAGATGTACATAGACTTTTTATTTGAGGTAGACTTCTAGGTACATTTATCTTAAAACGTCTAAATGTAAAGACACTGGTGATGAGGAAAGCAGCATTAAGAACCTGAATAGTGCTTATCCACATTTGTGAAATTCTTTCCTAACTGGGGATGCAAGTCCAAACTTACTCTTGAGTAAAACATTATAGACATTATTTTAAATACCATTATTATTTTACTATCAGTCACAGTAGTCACAGTAGACATAGTAGTACACCAGCAAGAAGATTCCCACTGGAGTTAAATACTCCCATTAATGTATATTTACATTAGTGTATATTTGAAGGTTATTGCAACTTACCCTTATTTTTGGTCAGCTAGTTTTACGTATTTGTTGAAAACATAGTGTGTATAGAAAATTGGATTAAATATTATCTCAAATTAGAAAGGTTGAAAATGCCTGCTATTAGAAGAGCTTGCCATCTTAATAGGTGGGTGGGAGCAGGAGGTTGGGACATAGATGTTTTCATGTTGATTGAAAAATTACTAAAATTGACTTGATTTTTTAAATAAAATATGAATTATTTTCAAATCAGCTTTATATTCTTCATGTTGCAGAAGTTAAATATCAAACGGATGCCATTTAAAATGTAAAACAATGGGACATGTTTTTGTTATAAGTAATCATTTATTGTAAATGCTAAATGTATTTAATTTTGATATATGTTCCCCCAAAACTAAAAAGGAGCTACTCACATTTTAGAAACCAGGGTTGTACACACACACACACACACACACACACACATGTGCACACATACACGTTATTTTGTAATAATTGTCTAACAAAAGGTTATATTTGTTTTTGAAGGACTTGTTTTTCTTTTGGGGATTTTTTTTTTATTTTAATTTGTTATAGGTTGAATTAATCTGCCAGAGAGAGAGAGGTGGAAGAGTGAGAAAGTATCCCCCAGGGATGGCCATGCCACAATCCCTTCTCCTATATTCTCCTCTAAGGATTTGGGCATGCACTCACATGTGCCTGATATGTTTTTCATGCCACTGGGTCTGGAACTCAAACCTCATAGTCAGCCATGTGGGATCTAGCTGCCTTAACCACTATGCCACTAGCTGGCCTCATTCTGGATTTAGATAATTAATAAGTACTTATTTATTTTATTTGCTCTGTATCTTAAGAATTAAAAAAAAAATTAACAGTGAAAAGATGTACTATATTAGCAAGGATGTACATATGTATATATACATGTATGTACAATGGCTTGAGAAACACCGGGAGGAAAATGGAGAAGGGATTGCCATGTGGCCATTCCCCCTGGGGGTATTTTCTCATCCCTTTCAACCCCCAACTCATGTATGTATGTGTTCGTGTGTTTATACACACTCTATTGGATATACCAAATACACTACAACAGTTTAAGACCACACTACAATGCCTCTGTATTTCTGAAGATTTGAGGACCTACCAAAAAAAATCACAGTTTTTTCAACTCTCCCAATATCAGTGCTACTACTTTAAGCATGGCAATTCCTGACCCACTTAGAAATAAGTGCAAAGCATCCCCAACACCTGCACCTCTCTGGAAAACAGTGACATATATAGTCTTGAGGTCAGTGCGAGGCAGTCAGTCATGCTTTCAAATTCATAATAGGAGACTCACAGGGAAGTTCCTACATCCTGTTTAGGGAGGTACAGAATGGGAAGGTCTCACGCATAGAGTTATACAGTGTAATTTGGGGCTTGTGATTAGGGATTCTTGCAGTGAGTGCAAGCCAGAATTTCTTTTAAGGCAGAAATTGTGCCATGATAGGCAGGTGTGGTTAAGACTATAAACCACCATTGTGGGACTCAGAGGTCCCAGAGTGTGGGGAGAATGCATGCTTCATATAGAGCATTCTCTTTGATTATCTTTCCATCCTTAAAGCTCTAAGGACCAGCAGATAGCGTAATGATTACATAGCAGGACTTCCACATGACCGACCACAGTTTGAGTCCCAGATCCAGAAACTTAAAAAAAGCTAAGACCAGGTGCATGTGTGTGCATATCCAATATCCCAAGAGGAGAAAGGAGAAGAAATTCTAGTGTGGCCATCCTCCCTGGGGGTGATTTTTCACTTTCTGTCTCTCTGTCTCTCTGCATGCACCCTATAGCAAAACATCTCTTGCTCTTAAAAAAAAAAAAAAGAAAAGAGAGAAAGAAAAGAAAGAAAGGCTTTAAGATTCAGAAAATTTTTGATTTCAGAAATTCCTATGGAATTTCATAGAGACCATTCTGAGTGATGTAAAATGCATGGCCTCTAATCATGTTTGGTAACCGGATTGTTAACCTGTAACACAGCTTCACTGAATCATACAGATATGCGCCTTGTTAAAGATAATATTATCAGCACATTTTTGTCACTCATGATACAAAAATAGTCTTAGGAGTACACAGTACACTGTATAGTGTATCCAAAAATAAAAAATATATATAAATGTATATATTTTGGGAACCAGCAGGTGGTATGATGGTTAAGGTGCTGGACATTCCCACATGGCCAACCACGGTTCAAGTCCTAGACCTGATGGCTTGCTTTCTCACTTCCTCTCTCTCTCTTTCTCTCTCTCTCTCTCTCTCTCTCTCTCTCTCTTTGGTCAAATTAAAATAATAAATGGATGAATAAATAAAAATAAATAATTTTTTTAAAACTGTATATATTTTGGCTAATGAGTATTTATTGAAAATGAAGTATTCGAATTTTGAATAATTTTGCTTAAGAAAAGCAGTACTATGAGTATGTATCATTAGGTTCTGCTGTGTTTTGGGGATTCACACTTCAGATTGGTTATAACCATTTCTAGTCACCGTGCCCCAAAACAGTTAAGTGTTTCTACAGTACCTGCTTAGTTTGGAATTCAAGGATTTCTACCAACTTGTCATGGTGCTCGACTGCCACTGTCACCATTTTGCCACCTACATTTTGAATACTGTGTTCCCTCAATGGTAGTGCATTTTACCGCCTTATCCCTACCATCTCATCCCCAAACCATCACATTTAAGAATATTGCTGTTCTTCAAGAATGGCTTTGATCAAATCGCACCGACTCCAGAAAGCATTTACAAATGAAATTATTTTTTTTTCTATGAGTCTCTCACTTTTTTGTACTTCAGCTTCTGTGGTTCTACTTTGTATTATAGTTACTCACATACAAATGTTCACTTCTTAATCATATTGTAAGCTCTTTCAGGCTAGGGTCCATGTACTGCTCATTTTTTGCACTCCCCTAGAAACCAGCACAGTTTCTTGCTTATAGCAGGTACTCAATAAACTGTTGAATCAAAATGAATTTAATTGACTCATATTACTCACTTTGTATTAAGGATTTTGTTTTGAATTCATGTCTTCTCTGTCTTTGAGTCATTTTAATATACATTAGAGTAACTTTATAATATTGAAATAATTGGTTTTACTTCTACCGTGAAGTCTCATTTTTTTTTGTCATCTATTTTCTTAGTAGCATGGTCATACTTCATATCACCTACAGACCTTAAAAAAATCTCATATGTATCTCTGTTTGTAAATGCCTAACTAGCCATCAGCATTCAAACTGTGTTTACATTTAACTGAACCTACAGAATTGAATGTTCTGCTGTGCATTAACATGGTTATTCTTCTATATATCAGATGTAATTAGATATACAAAATAGTTCCTAACTGCTATCAGATTCTTAACATTTCTATATTTTATGTAATTAAGAACAATCATAGAATCATTTCTATTCTATTTCTCAATTATATTTTTGGTCCTTAAACTGTTGGGCTTCTCCCTGTGTAGCCCTTGTCCCTCAGTAGTTTCTTAATCAAAACTTATGGCAGCATCCAACACCTGGTGACAGGCATAGGACACTTCATATGACGTATTCTAATTTACTGAATTAGTGACAAGATTTCATTTTATTTTTCCCTCTTTGATGATTGGGTTTCTTTTAAGGCACAAAATTTGCCTATCTCTTTATATGTGAGCAGATAGATACAGGATATTGTTAAATAACTAACACATTGATAAACTATAAACACACTAGCATCACTAAAGCAACGTGCTTTAACACATTCGATATAATTTCTAGAATAGAATATTGCTTTCTTAACTCTAGCCAACAATCTTGAAATACCTGAACTACTAGATCGTCGGAAAAGTCATGACATATTTTTCTATGCAAAAATGCATTATGACTTTCCCAGCAACCCAATAATTCACAGGTACCGAAGCTCTGATTCCAACATTGTAATTGATTATTTGACTAAAACGACTGACTATGTACAATCATGTGAACAGAAAAATAACAACCCATAAAAAATCTTCACAGATTTGGTCAAAACAATATTTTAGTAAAAGAATATTGCTTTTCCACGTTATCTACCAAAGTTTTCTGTAAAAGTTTCATCATTTAATATGTATAATTTTTCTGAACTAAAGAAATAGTGAGATTATTAAATAGGACCTTGAAAATCCAAGTTACTGATTTATGGAAATTGGAGGGATAACTGGGCAAAATTGAAATGTTTTTACCATAAAATAATTTAGACTCTCTTACCCGAATATTTATTTCAGATTGTATCTGCCGTACAGTATTGTCATCAAAAGTGTATTGTTCACCGTGATCTTAAGGCAAGTGCAGATTTTATAGCTATTAACACTTATGTAAAAGTAGTCTGAGAGCTGTCTTCTTGACGCATTAACTGTTCCAGTCACTGTACAAAGTAATTAATTTTTCATTACTTCTCAGAGCATCTTTGTGGAAGGCAGTGAAGAAAATAGAAAATGAAAATATAAATGAAAGGTTATCTAGCATTAAAGCTTAGAGGATTTTATTTACCATTAATTACCTTGTTTTAATTAGATAATGTGGAGCTTTGTCCTTATCTAAACATGCCTGAGCTCCCAGCCAGACGGAAGCAGTCAGGGCCCAGATGCATGTTTGTCTGATGTAAGAACAAGTTTTCATTCTCTGCATTGAAGCTCAAAGAAATAAATAGTTTTAAAATATTATTATCAACACAAAATACATGGGATTGGTATAAGCTAGCATACTTTGGGGTTTAAAAAAAAAGTACTAATAAAGAAATGGTTGTGGCTAAATTATTAGGTCATGACATATTTTTTGTATAGAAAACGACGTCATGACTTTCCTGACAACCTAATAGTTTCTTATAAAAAAAAAAATAAATGAAGATAAATACTCCTGGGGCTTTTTAAAACACATTAAGCCTTTCTTCAGCTTAGTCACATTTTAATGCTTTTTGGAACCTGACATATTTTTTGTATAGAAAACGACGTCATGACTTTCCTGACAACCTAATAGTTTCTTATAAAAAAAAAAAATAAATGAAGATAAATACTCCTGGGGCTTTTTAAAACACATTAAGCCTTTCTTCAGCTTAGTCACATTTTAATGCTTTTTGGAACCTGAGAAAACACATCTACAGAGTAACCTGTAACTTTGTCCGTCTGTCCATCAGCTGTAATAATAGAATTTGAAACAAAACATGTTCAAAAGCAAGTCCTTTATTAAATTGCTTGAATTTACCAAAGGCACATTTAAAGTTTGTTTATTTTTACTTACACAGTACTTTGTTGAGGACATGTTCTATAAGCGGGAACAAAAGAATAAATCCAGAAGTCACAAAAGCCCTGACTGGCAGTTATTTTAGATAGAACCTTGAGCCTCGCTTGAACCAACAATTCCCTATTAAAATGAAGCTCCTTAGGGGAGCTTGTTGGTTTAAGTCAGAGATGGATTACTGTCATGTTGATCTGTGCTCTTTAGAGCAGCTCACATTAAACTACAATTCAGGATGTTTTTTACTTGAGGGGGAAATGGGTTTTAAATAAGTAGTGGGATATAATGGGCTTAAAAAAACTTTCTTAATATTTGCACATCTGCATATAAATGAGAACCTTATTATGTAATGTGTTAAAATTCAGTCTGAAGTCGATATAATTCTGAATAGTTTACACATCGAAGTACCCTACTGGGCTTCTAAATTTGGCATTGCATTTAAGAACGAGGGAAGAAACATAAAAATTTGGGATCTGAAACAGTGATAGCGATTATTTTTATATTACGTGAGTTTTTTACATTGTCCTTTTTATTATTTTCCTCTTAGGCTGAAAACCTTCTCCTTGATGCTGATATGAATATTAAAATTGCTGACTTTGGTTTTAGTAATGAATTCACAGTGGGGAACAAATTGGACACATTTTGTGGAAGCCCACCCTATGCTGCTCCTGAGCTTTTCCAAGGAAAGAAGTATGATGGGCCCGAAGTGGATGTATGGAGTCTTGGCGTCATTCTCTATACATTAGTCAGTGGCTCCTTGCCTTTCGATGGCCAGAACTTAAAGGTATCAGCTAAATTCCACTTAACATTTTACCTGCAAATACGATTGTTTTCAAAGCCGGTTGTAAGTGCTTCCTTTTGCCTCTTCAAGGAACTGCGGGAGCGAGTCCTACGAGGGAAGTACCGCATCCCCTTCTATATGTCCACAGACTGTGAAAATCTTCTGAAGAAATTATTAGTGCTGAATCCCATAAAGAGAGGCAGCTTGGAAGTAAGTAGTTTCCTGTACTCCAGATTGGAAGTTGATTAGGGACTGAAGAATGTGTTTTTTCTTTTTTTTTTTTTTTTAAGAGGTTTTTGCTATAGGGCACGTGCGCTCACCAGAAAGACAGAGAGAGACAGAGAGACAGAAAACAAGAAATCACCCCCCAGGGGGGATGGCCACACCACAATCCCTTCTCCATTCTCCTCTTGGGATCTTGGGCACGCACACACACACACCCAGCGTGATTTTAAGCCACCGGGTCAGGGACTCGAACCGCGGTCGACTACATGGGAGTCCAGCGACATAGCCATTACACTAACTGCTGGTCCCTGAAGAATGTGTTTTTTCAATAAGAAAATTGCCAAACCATCTATTTTGCCTTTTGTTTAAAGGTAGGGAAAATGACATGATTTTTTTTTTCATTATTCAAAAGTTGTCACAGTAGGTTTCTCTAAAGCCTGTTATTTTTTTCTTTGTCCTTAGGTAAAGTATTAATTTAAAACAACATAAAAATAAGGATAAAGTTGACTTTTAGTTGTAGAAGGAGGAAGTCCTAGCTTCTGTCAGAAATTGCTTGGTCCAAAACAGAAACTTTGTTTTTAGTAAGTACTCAATGACTATTTCAAGGATAAAAGAAGTTAGTGAAAATTCTAATTCACTGAATACTTACTGGCTATGTGTGAAATTGGTATCTGGTATTGAAAAATTGAATAGAAACCTCTCAATCTCAGTATAGAAAATTTACAAATATTTAAGTAGAACATATTAGAAACAAGTATTTTATTTCTTAATACACTTGTGGCGTTGCCTACATACATTCCATTCCATATGCAAAGTTATTTATAATAACGGATGCTGTTCTAAGCGTCCTGAATATGTCAGCCGGATAATGTCAGAGGGTCACATAACCGATATGTCTAACTTTTTTCCTCCTGACACCGCAATTAGATGAACTAACTTATAAAGTATTTTCCCATCTGTCTTTAAGAATGATATTTTGGCCTGCAGTATAATTTCAGAGATTTAGCATATGTTCTTCACTAGTGCTTTTTGTCTTCTTTTGTTTGCCTGAGTAGCAAGGGCAAAAAAGTTCAGAGAAGGAGCCTCATTTAGACTGTACTTTTTTAGTGTAGCAATGGGGCTTTCTAGCACAGACTCCATGCTGGTGAGGAGGTAGCCTTATATGCACCTTCTTTGACTACAGAGCTCTCAGGTTGGTTTAGGCTTTGTATTTTTTATTTCCACAAATATCTTTCACTAAAAGATATAGTACATTTTGATGGAAGTTAAGGGATGGTGACTTCCATTGGGAAAATTATTTTATATGCTTTGTATCAATGGATCCATTGCCAGCTATTTTTTACTAAATTATTTATTTAAATGCAGTTAGTTCCTTTTTACAATTTTTGTGTTTATTTTCCTTTGGGGGTAAAAGGCTATGTTAATAATGCTTTAATCAAGAACATTTACAGTAACAAGTCCATTTTTTTTTTTTGAGAGGTTTTTGCTATAGAGTTCATGCACTCGCCAGAAAGACAGAGAGAGACAGAGACAAAAAGCAAGAAATCACCCCCAAGGGGGGGTGGCCACACTGCAATCTCTTCTCCTCCATTCTCCTCTCAGGATCTTGGGCACGCACGCACATGCACCCAGCATGAGTTTAAGCCACCACATCTGGGACTTGAACCACAGACGATTACATGGGAGTCCAGCGACATAGCCATTACGCTAACTGCTGGTCCCACAAGCCCACTTTCATATCACTGCTTTTCTAAGTCTATTTTCAACCATTATTCTTAGAAAAATTCTATGAAATGGTTTAAAAGTTAGCATTGTTGACTAAATTTCAGTTCTAAAATTTTAGACCTTTAGAGAACATAAATCTCTTATTCCTGTGTTATGAGCCGCTTTTATCATGGGAACCCACTTTACCTGAGTGTCACTTAATAAAATGCTCAGAGCTGAAGCAGCAGCTCAACTAATGAGAGCAAGAAAGAACCTACAAAAATTACTTCAGAGGAGTAGGATCTTACAAACTTCTGTGGGCAGTTGATAAGGTATGTCATGTCTTAAAACCAAAGAAGTTAGTCTTTCATCCTAAGCCTTTTAATGAGAGAGTTTTTTGAGCTGTAGAGTTTATTGAGTTGAATTTAGAAGCCAGATGATTATCATTATAACATTTGATCATCAGAATCTCAAGTTGATTTCTTTGAATATAGTCTGGAACCTCTTGTTCCAACTTACCAAAACTAAGTTTTTCAGGCACAGAATCATGGGTCCACACTGGGAATATTATCATATTATTCTGAATATCACTATACAAAGACTGGTCTGCTTCACAATTTTCAGAAATAGCTTTGCAGAGAAACCTGATACCATGTTTTTTTTTAAAAAAAGAGGTCTTTCTTACACCAAACATTTAGAAACACCTCTTGAAATATTAGTGACTTAAAAAATTGTGTAGTTTTCATTTTTAATTTTTCATGCCAAATATTATCAGTTTTATGGTGAAATGTTTGTAAACCATAAGAAAATAGCTATTTTCAAAATACTCATCTTCGCTTACATAAACACAGCTTTTAATTCAGTTGCAATGTTGTCATGTCAGGTTGCAATCATCTTTTTTGGAAAGTTTAAGGTTTTTGGTGTGTACTTTTGTTTTAT
>NW_006207959.1:67278-90991 GCF_000334495.1 Tupaia belangeri chinensis
TCCTGTCAGTAGTTGCGTTGTTCTCCTTGAGATATATAAATCATAATTTATATAACCACTTCCTGTTTGTTGCACATTTGAGTTGTTTTCATTGTTTTTGCTAAAAGCAATCTGGTGTTCTTTTTTTTCCCTTGTGATATATGCTTAGACACATTCTCTAGAACGAGATTATTGGATCTATGAGATCTGATATCTCTTAAATATCATTGCCAAAAAGATCCCAAGGCCTTTTAATGTACTTATTCTCAACAACCAGATTCAGTATCGAATATAATAAATTCTAGTATGTGATATCTTTATGGTAATAAGATAGTTTGTTCGATTTGTTTTAATTTGTATTTTTTTATTAGTAATAAAGGTAAATATGTTTAGTGAATAGGTTGACTTTGCCTTTTCATGTTTTAGATCTATTCTCTCTTTCCTACTTCTTAAGAGTCTGGTTAATCAGCCTTATAGATTAGTATCACCTTTGCACATTTTAATTGGAAATCATTCCCATATTTTAAGAAGATGGCATGACATGTAATTTTTTTAGCGCTAAAAGAGTCTCATGAATTGTTAATTAAAGTTATTATCGTATTTATCTTGCTTATTATCTTACTAAACTTATTTAACATATACACCTTTTTGTTGCTTAGCAGACGAAACTGCATTTTACTAAACTGTTTTCTTAAAGATTTCAAATGAAGTATTTATAACTTCCATGGAAATGAAATTAGTTTCATATTCTATTTACTTGACTTGTAGTTATTTCTAGAGCTAAACAATCAGTTTTGCAATTTTTCAGGTTGTGTGTATGAATACTGTCTATTCTAATGGCACTTAATAATGGGAGAAGGCCATTATCACACATAATTTTATGGGGAGTCCCCAGTTTATCAGAATATTGATGTCACTATAGGACCTGGAGAAAGAAAATTACAGTATCAACACCTAAATTAAAAATATAAAGTTTTATAGTAATAAAAAGTTAACAGCTTTTGTAAATTAAGGTGGTTATTCAATATGTTTTTTCCCAGTTCTTTGCTACTTGACCATGCATGTAGTAAATGGGTTGTGAGATTGGGTGGTTAAAAAAAAAAAAGAGGCAGTGCCAGTAGTTGGGTGGTTAAGGCAGCTGGATCCCACATGGCCTACTACGCACTTTTAATCCCAGGCGCATGTGCATACATGCCCCAAATTCCACTCGGTGTGCTTTCTCACTTTCTCTTCCCCATCCATTTCCCTACCCCTTACCCTCCGCACAAGCACACACACTCTGTAGCAAAAAAAAAAAAAAAAAAGCCTAAGTAAATTCAAGAAAATTCACTCTCCTAACAACTCTGTATGCATCATAGTTTTATTAACGGTACACACATTGTTGGACAACTTATATCCAGAACTTTTTCATTTTGCATGACTAAAATTTTGTACCCACTCTGTTGGGTCATTGGGGAAGTCATGACACATTTTTGCATAGAAAAATATGCCATGACTTTCCTGATGATCTAATACATTCACCTGTTTCCCTCTCCTCCTCCAGCCCCATTCTATTTTAAATTTCTATGAGCTCGATTACTTTAGATGCCTCATATAAATGAAATCATGCCATATTTTTCCTTTCGTGATTGGGTCAGTGTACTCAAGGTTTATCCAAGTTGTAGTATATGGCAGGAACTCTTTTTAAAGACTGAATAGTATTCTGCTGTATGTATACACTGCATTTTCTTTATCCATTCATTGGTCAATGGACGTAAGGTTGCTTTCACATCTTGGCTATTGTGAATAATGCTGCAGTGAACATAGATATGCAAGTATCTCTTTGACATCTGGTTTTTAGTTCTTAGGGATAAATACCCAGAAGTGGGATTACTAGATCATATAACAGTGCTGTTTTTAATTTTTTGAGGAATCTCTAGAATGTTTTCCTTAATAGCTGCACCATTTTACATACCCACTTGGAATTCATCAAGTTCCAGTTTTTCCACATAGAGTCAATAACACCTGGGTTTTTTTGATAGTGGCCATCCCAACAGATGTAAGGCAATATCTCTCATCATGATTTTGATTTCCCTGATGATTAATGATGTTGAGCATCTTTTCATACACTTGTTGGCCATAAGTAAATCTTTCTTGGAGAAATATTCAATTCCTTTGCCCATTAAATTTTTTTTAATGTTATCGACTTATAGAAGTTTGTTACATATTTATATATTAACCCCTCTTCCAGTCTATAGTTTGCTAATATTTCCTTCCATTCTGTGAGTTGTCCCCACTAGGTTGCCTTTTAACAGTCCGGTGCTGACATTTCACAGCTTCAGCTTAAATCTGACTCTAGTAATGCATATCAATTCCTGTTTTCACCTAATTCTTACCTAATTCCTAACTCTAGACTTAAATTTTTACTGTTCTTCCCTCCCATATTCTCTGAGCTATCTTTACTGACTTAGATTTAGATTCTCTTGATCTCTTCTTCCCTAATATTCTAGTCTATGGTGATTTTAAAAAATACAGGCATATATTTGATAGAAGAACAGAAAAAAATTATAAGCCTTTCAATTAATCTTACATGTAAAAATATAAAGCAAAGGTTAAAATCAGTAGGTTCTTATGTTAACATGTCCAAATTTAAAAATATTTCTTTTGAAGGAATATGGGATGCATGCTGATTTGAATCAATGCATTGGGTGAGTGTGTGGGATGATAGTCACAGTTGTCATGAGCTTTTTGTGTTGCAAAGTCCTATACCTCTTGTTGGCTCATTCAGCTAACTAGAAACAGTAACCTTAGTTTGAAAATGTCACATGATTCTTGTTGAGTGAACCAGTAAATTTCACATTTGATAAAATAGGGCTAGAATAAATGATTGAATATTCTGAATGACCAAACATAATGTAGAGTTTATTTCCTAGCAAATAATGAAAGATCGGTGGATGAATGTTGGTCATGAAGAAGAAGAACTAAAGCCATATACTGAGCCTGAACCAGACTTCAATGACACAAAAAGAATAGGTAAGTATTTCAATATTGTGAGAGATTCTGTTACTAGGCTATGTGTAAGAGTCCTTCAGTATAGCAGAATAGAATTCAATGATATAAATAGGAAACTATTTTTATTTGAAAAATACTTAGATTATCATCTTAACGACGTGCATTTAACATTATAAGTTGTAAGTTCTTTAGTATATTCTCATATATATTATGGTCTAATTCAATGGTTGGCAGTAGTGATATAAAAACTGAAATAATGTAGGGCTAGCTCCATGGCCTGGTGGCTAAGGGATGGCATCCCATATAGCTGACTACATAGTTCAAGTCCCAGACCCAGTGGCTTGAGAAACACACTGGGCACGTGTCATATGTGCCCCAAATCCTGACAGGATGGAGAGGTAGAGGAGAAGGGATTATGACATGACTGTGCTCCATGGAAGGTGCTTTCTCCTCTCCTTCTCTCTTTCTCTCTATGGCAAAACTAAAAAACAAACAAACAAAAAGCACCTAATATAATGTTGAAAAATTTAAATCATTTATTTCTGTGACCCCTCTCAGAGGAATGACTGATATAGATATCAGTGCTGACCAGACTGGTAAATATCAGCGAACAGTATGTGTATTGCCCAAAAATTTAGAGGCACTGTATTAAAAGGGTCAGACACGTTGGCTCTCTGTTTTCTACTATCATGGCAGGGTTCATTCTCCTTCCCCACTAGTCCTGAGATTGCTCATATCCAACTGAGTCATCTCAACGGTGTTCATATTTCGTTAGAATGCAGAGTGGTGAGGGAGAGCTCTTAGGCTGTTAGGAACTTGATGAGAAAACTGTGGAAGCTGAAGTCTTCCAAAAAAGAATCAATAAACTGCAGGTCAGAAAGTAAAAATTAAGAGATTAGAGAAACCACTCCATGAGTAGCTAAGGATGTGGCAAGAGAGAAAGAGAGAATTTTTTAATGTAAAATAGACCGATATAGTTTCTGACTAGGTAAAGGAAGTTAGCCCAGTAATGTACTAGGCAAAGAGATATTGAATGGACCCATGAGTATACAACCCAGGGTGTAGATCATTTCTGCATGACTGAATCTGCAGCACCTGTGAACATACAGTATTTGTAGGTTAATAGTCCAGAAATTTTAATAATTAAAACTATACTTCAAGATTTCATAACTTAGTTTTCAATATAATATTGGTGAACTTGCCCATTTTTGTTTATTTGTTTACTGAAATAAACCCGTTTTCAGAAAATTTGCCTTTTTTTATTTCTAGACATTATGGTCACCATGGGTTTTGCACGAGATGAGATAAATGATGCCTTAATAAATCAGAAATATGATGAAGTTATGGCTACTTACATTCTTCTAGGTAGAAAACCACCTGAAGTAAGTTTTCACCTTTTGTAATTAATGTGAATTATTTCTTAAACTAAATGATAATAAATATAAGATATAATGTAAGTAGATATATTTAATTCTTTGTGGTATCGAAATAATATAAAACCTCTTACACTCTTACGTTTAGAACTCAAAAATCAAGATGCTGAATTATGAATCAATTTCATTTCTGTGTTCTAAAAGAGATTTTATGAAAGAGCAGGTCTCCCACCTTGCTTAGCCCCAGGAAGTACCACAATCTAGTCTTTGACAATGGCATTCCCTAGAGTTATGCATTGTGCAACTGTACATCCAAATGCAGTGACCCCACCAATGGTAATATGGTTATAGTGAGCATGCAGAAAAAAGTGACTAGAAAATAAGGAAGTGACAACATTTAAAGTGAAATGTATGTCTCAAATGATTTAACTAAGAGGGAACCCAGAGAAAGGTTGTTTGGTGATATTTTGCCTTTTGTAGTGTCAAGTGGCTTTGATGCAGTCAATTGAGAATTCTCATAGCCAGGAAAGATCTATGATAAGGAGATGGATTCAAGAAAAGACTATATGCAAAATGGTCAACCAAAGACCATTGATAGACCTTTGGATCCAAAGATCTGGATTAAGAGAGAGAAAATGGGGAACCAGCAGTTAGCGTAATGGCTATGTCGCTGGACTCCCACGTAGTCAACTGTGGTTTGCGTCCCGGACCCGGTGGCTTAAAACTCACGCCGGGTGCGTGTGCGTGCATGCCCAAGATCCCGAGAGGAGAATGGAGGAGAAGGGATTGCGGCATGACCAAACCCCCTAGGGGGTGATTTCTCACTTTCTGTCTCTCTGTCTCTCTCTGTCTGTCTGGCGAGCGCACGTGCCCTATAGCAAAAACCTCTCCAAAAAAAAGAAAGAAAATGGAATGGAATTCGTAGATTTGCAAGTGGTCATCACAGGAACACACCGTGCACAGTCATGTGCAGGAAGTGTTCTAAGGAAGCTGCAAGGATCAGTGTTCCAGTCCTCTCAATGAACCGTCCAGATAGATGCTGCTATTATAATGGAGGAGAGGACTCTTTAGTGTAGACATGAATACCTAGAGAAGTGTATCAAAGAAGCTAGGTCAAGAGAGTTTAAGTGGGAAATAATATAAATGGTTATTTCTGAAGTCTTTGAACTCTTTCTGCTTAGATATTAAATTTCATTCCTGGGCTCTTTAATTTCCCTGTTTTTCTGAATATGAAGAAGCACTAACTTCAGAAGTATATAACCCAGCCCATGCATGAGTTAAAAACCAAGTATGAATTGTATCAAATATAAACTATTAAGGCTTCTGCAAGTCATAAAAGCCTGAATTTTGGAGCCGAGTTGATTTGGTTTCAATCTCCATCCCCATCCCCACCCCCACCCCAGCACAGCCACTAATTACGTGACTTAGGCAGTTTCCTTAATTTTCTGTATTTCAATTTCCTTACCTATAAAATGGGGATGATAATCATACTTATCTTTGAGGGTCGTTGAAAGGGTTATATGAATCAGTACTTATAAAGGCCATAGAACCATTCTATGTGCTGTGTTAGCTCTTATCTGTTGTAATTACCATCATTAGCATTACTCTGCTGTTCGTCATTAGTATCATCTATATATGAATTTAGACTTCCCAGTGGGATACCAGTGATTCAGTCAAAAGTTTACTGGCAACAAACAATTTTTGTATTGCAGAGAAGGGGGTGGCGTATCAATCTCCAACTTACTATGCATAGTTCTAAGTGGATGTAATTCCCTGATCAAAGGCATAAACCAAATTTTGTTTTGTAATGTGGAGAAAACAAAGCAAACATCTGTATGTATGTATTTCTATACGTGCATATGCAATATGTGTATGTGTATGCATTTAAAATTTTCTATTTCAACTTAAGTTTGAATCTCACCAATGTCCCTTGACTCTCTTAACATCAGCTTTTTCATCTATAAAGTGCAGGTTAATAGATCATTGATATGTTGTAATGCTTAAACCAAGTAACATACAAAAAGAACTTAGCACAGCATCTATCTAGTATATAATAACCGTTCGATAATTGGTAGCTGTTCTTAGGTGTTTTGACTATGCAATGGATTTGTACGCGATATCAGAAGATTAGAGTGCCCACCGAGGCATGTTATATCCATTTCCCTCCCTCCCTGCCATCATAAACCCAAAACCATACCGTTTCAGCCTGTTTTTTAGTTCCTGTTACTCTTTGTATAGTGTTGAATTGTTCAGAAAAATCAAGAGCGTATATTGTTTGTGTAGACATTTTTCCATTTTAAAATTTTGGACTTTCTTTTCTTTCCTTTCTTCTTTTCTTTCCTTTTCTTACAGTTCGAAGGCGGTGAGTCGTTATCCAGTGGAAACTTGAGTCAGAGATCCCGACCCAGTAGTGACTTAAACAACAGCACTCTGCAGTCCCCTGCTCACCTGAAGGTCCAGCGAAGCATCTCAGCAAATCAGAAGCAGCGGCGGTTTAGTGATCATGGTGGGGGAAAAAGTCCAACGAGTGAACAGACAGACTGGTCCTACCCAAACCTGTGTTTTATAAACATTATACATTCACATCTCTGTGTTCGTGTCATCCATTTCTCACGGACTTGTATTACCAAGTGCTAAATATAATCCCCTCTGCAGGGACTGGCCTGATTTTTATAATCTAACAGCTTCATCTTTAGTTCAGATATATAAAACATACAAATATAGATGTTTTTAATGCAGAGCTTGTCATTTGTGAGAAGAAAACATGTCAGTTATTTTTCAGCTGTTGTCTGTTTTTTGGTTTTTGTTTTCATTACAGCCGGCCCGTCCATTCCTCCTGCTGTATCATATACCAAAAGGCCTCAGGCTAACAGTGTGGAAAGTGAACAGAAAGAAGAGTGGGACAAAGACGTGGCTCGTAAGCTGGGCAGCACAACGGTGGGATCGAAAAGCGAGATGACTACAAGCCCTCTCGTGGGACCAGAGAGGAAAAAATCTTCGACTATTGCAAGCGTGAGTGACTGTGCTGGTCGATTACTGTTGGCTGTACTTGTTTGTTGTCAGAGCTTTCTTGTGAGCTGTTTATCTTCTAGTTGCATTGAAATATTTTGCATTTTTAAAGCAACTCATAATTCATGGAACATGCAGAAGGGGCCGAGCTTCTGATAAATGCAATTAAAGAATTTAAAAAAATGAAAAACTCTTAAAATAATACTTAACCTTACTGTAAAATGGTGACATCAAACTTCCCTTAGTTTTATTTTCCTGTCTGTAAAATGGACTTAATATCATAGCGGCACATTTTATCTTCAAGTTTACAAATAAATTGTTCATAAGGCAGGCTTGGTTAATAATTATTCACTTAAAACAGCAAACTAGAAATTATATAGTGGGACCTAGAAGAGAGATTGAGATGTTTTTCTGTAAGGCAATAGGAAAGAATAGAGATAAAAAATACAAAAGAAAATGAAGATATATGAATTATAGGAATAGATTTGGCAATATTTAGATAACAAATGTTTCAAAAGGAAGGGGGCAGAAAGTTCTCATTATTTATCCCCTACCACCATTACAGACTATAGTAAGAGTGTCACTCCTAGGGCCCTTTCTGCATTAAGGTGTGAGAAAAATGAAATTTCCTCCCTATAAATTCCCATCCAATAACAGCAAATAGGACTTAACAGGAAACCCTTGTCTACTCTGGAAACTTGGAAGCCAAGTGTTGAGCTTTACAGAAAGACCTCATGAATGGGATTAGTGCCCTTATAAAAGAGGCCTTTAAAATGATTTTTTTAAGAAAGTATTTGAATTTGTTTTGTGTTGTATTGTATTTATTCAATAAAGTATTTAATTAGTGCTAAGTGTGAACTGGACCCTGTTGCTAAGCCCCAGTAAGCAATCATATCTTAGGTAGGGTTAAACCCCCAGTAAAATTGCCCTATTGCACATGTCTTAATGAAGTTTGAATGTTAAATAAATTGTATATTCACTTTAAAAAAAAAAAAAAGAGGCCTGAGGGAGCTCATTCATACCTTCTGCCATGTTATCACATGGCAGCCAAAGATGGCCATCTAGGAAGCAGGTCCTCACCAGACGTTAAGGTTCCTGTCGCCTTGGTCTTAGACTTCCCAGCCTCCAGAGCTGTGAGCAATGCATTTCTGCTATTTTAACCCACCGACTCTGTGGTGTTTGTTACAGCAGCCCAGATGCACTAAGATATGACTCGAAGAAATATAAGAATGCCATAATAATAATAATATAAAATATGGTATATAAAAATGGTGACATAATTATATAAAATGTAATCACTGTTGTAAAATAAACCCAGAGAGATTGTTTACATAGTTGGTTTCCACTGTCAGGAAGTCCCCAAACCTAGAGTTAAGGGGTCTGCAAGAGCAGCAGCTCCGACCTGGCTCAGAGCTTCAGTAAGAAGTCCTAGCTACTTAGCAGTCACTAGTGCTTCGTTATGTGAACTAGGAAGATCAACTATAAAAGTTAATTTTACATGTGGAATCAGCGAGACTGTGTTTCTATAACTTAACTTTTGGATAATTGGGTCCTAAATCTCACTAGGGAACTACCACTTAGATACTTAGGTACTTAGGCTGCCACACCTGAGTCTCCCTGGGCCCAAAGGCTCCAGACAAAGGAAGTTGCCTGTGAGGTGCATGAACCCAAAGCCATAGCAGCTTAAATACATTGCTCTGACTTTCTACAAATATAGTTAGAATTTAAAATGTGCTTTTTCCCTTCTTAAAGAACAACATGTATTCTGGAGGTAGCATGGCAAGAAGGAATACGTACGTCTGTGAACGGACCACAGATCGATACATGGCACTGCAGAATGGAAAAGACAGCAGGTAGGTGTCCTCATGCCAGGCTGGAATACCTTTGCTGTTCCATGTCAGTGCGCTTGCTGAGAGGCCTGCAGCTGAATGGTCAAGAGGAAAGGAAATGCAGAATGGTTAGATTTCAGCCAACCGTTCTTCCTAGGGCATCTCTGCCTCTGTACCAGGATGGAAGGATAGGAGAATGTTTAGAGAAGGCAGGAGGTAAATTTCTTAACTTAGGAGTTTTTTTTTAATAAAATCCGACTGTAATATTTCCTATAGCAGAGTGTATTATAACATCCAAATCTGATCATCATAATTTGAATCTTCTCTTTCATACCTTACCGCTTTCTTTTTCTCATCAAGACATTATTGTATCCAGTTACCATAGGCTTTATTTTCCTTCCCCTAAAGAAGTGTGGCTATCTCAGTTGATCACTCACAACCATGTAATTCTTCAAATATTTCTGTTTATGACAGATCATACTATATTATTTTTAAAATTTCAACTTCTTTTCGTCATGAGTTGGAAGGACTATGCATCACTACATAGAAAATGACATGGAGCCTGGTCTAATAAAGTCCTGTTCTTAGTTCTATCTCAAGTCATTTCAGTAGGGTGGACAGACCACTGTCATCTCTGTTTCTCCTCAGCTAATAGGCATTGAAAGTTAATAGTCTCACAAGGCATCCGAGGGTAAGTGTTGTAGTATTTTTGGACATAAGATCCTTTAGGCTAGAAAGCTGATTGAAACTTGACTTTTCATTTATTATTTTCCCTATACTAAATCCTAATTTGCAGCTTCTTAAATCTGAAACAGTTAACCTGTTGACTCATGACAGGAGCTAAAAGTGTTTTGATCATGTTTCCAGAGATAGTATTTTGGGTATAATTATGAACTCTTATTTTATGGATAATGGACAATGAAACATAGCAAGACGTCACACTAAACTGTGATTTTTAAGAAGTGAAACATGTCTTCTCTTATAATTATTTTACCTGAAACTGCCATATAAGCCCCCCCAAAATAATTTCATACCTTCTCAGGTTCACAAATATATAGCAAATGCATATGAGATCTTTTCCGCAGAAGATAGCGATAAGTTCAGCCTATACACTTCTAGCAAAAGTATTAGTTGCTTTATTTGTCACTAAAAATGTCACTAATGTTAGCTTGTTTCAAGTGTTTCAGTCATAAAAGGTGTTGGACAATTTAGATTTTTAAAAATCAAGTTCTTAAATTTTAGTAAACTCCAGTATTTCTTTCTTTTTGTATTTCCATGGTCTTCTCAACTGTCGATGTCCAAAGCCTGACAGAGATGTCTGCCAGTAGCATATCTTCCACAGGCTCTGCTGTGGCCTCTGCTGTCCCCTCAGCACGACCCCGCCACCAGAAGTCCATGTCCACTTCCGGTCATCCTATTAAAGTTACACTGCCAACCATTAAAGATGGCTCTGAAGCGTACCGACCTGGGTAACATGCTGGTTGCATTTCATTGGATTTGTTGTTAAGAGCTTTACAAATACATGGGCAGCACATACAATAAGAGCTTTCTAAAAAGATTTTGGTGTTGAACTATAACATACACTTACTATGTGCTTCCAGTGTTAGTGAGTATGTTGATTATAATTTTAAATCATTTTCTAGATACATTTTATTATGGATATTATTTTAAATATCCATAAAGTATTGCTGCCTAATTTATCACTTAGGCGAAGTGAGTTTTTTCTGATGTAAGCATAAGGATACTACTTAGACTGAGATTGAGAATTCTGGGTAATCATCCTGACTCCTGCCAGTGACTTTTTCTTAATAAAACTGGGCTTTAGTTTTCCTGTCAGCGACTTGTTAATAAAACTGGGCTTTAGTTTTCCTGTCAGTGAGTCAGATGAACTCAAGGAACTTGTTTAGGGAGCCAGCCAGTATCACAGTTGTTAAGACAGCTAGATCCCACATGGCCAACTACACAGTTCAAGTCCCAGATCCAGAGGCTTGAAACTTAACTGGCCATGTGTGTGTACATGCCCCAAATCCTACCAGAGTGGAGAAGGGACTGCAACATGGCCACACCCCCCTTACAGCGAGGGATTATTTCTCACTTTCCCTTTCCCTCTCATTGCCTCTCTCTATCTCTCTGGTGAGCACACATGGCCTATGGCAAAAAAAAAAAAAAAAAAAAAAAAAAAAAAAAAAAAAAAAAAACCTTTGGGGAAAAAAAGAAGAAGAAGAAAGAACATAACAGGTGCATATGTGCCCATCCCCAAAATCCCAGTAGGAGAAGGGAATAGGAGGGATGGCAGCATGGCTGTCCTCCCTGGGAGGTGCTTTCATGCACGTGTGCATGTCTGTGCTCTCTTTCTCTCTCTGGTGAGCACATGTGCCCTACAGCAAAAACCAAAACAATGACAAAGAGCTTGTTTTGGTATAAAATTATATTACTATTTTTCTAGTGTTTATTTTAGAGTTTCTCGAATTCTGTTCACCTGACATCTTAACCCTTTGACAGTTAGGTTTGTTCGTTGTATTGATAGTGTGGTGTAGCATTACACTGTCACTGAAGCCTAAATTAGAAATAGGAAGTGATTTATTAGAAGGCTTTTTGAGGGGACCAGCAGATGTCATAATGGTTCTATTGTTTAACTCCCACGTAGTTGGACTGATCACTGTTCAAGTCCCAGACCCAGCAACTTAAAACTCATGCTGAATGCATCTGCGTGGATACCCAAAATCCCAAGAGGAGAATGGAAGAGAAGGGACTGTGTCATGCCCATGCCCCGGGCGGGGGGGGGTGATTTCTCGCTTTCTGTCTGTCTCCTTCTGGCGAGTACTCACTCCCTGTAGCAAAAATCTCTCTTTAAAAAAGACAAAAAGGCCTTTTGGGACCAGCAGTTAGCGTAATGGCTATGTCGCTGGACTCCCACGTAGTCGACCGTGGTTCAAGTCCCGGACCCGGTGGCTTAAACTCACGCCGGGCGCGTGTGCGTGCGTGCCCAAGATCCTGAGAGGAGAGTGGAAGAGAAGGGATTGCGGAGTGGCCATCCCCCTTGGGGGGTGATTTCCTGCTTTCTGTCTCTCTGTCTCTCTCTGTCTGTCTGGCGAGCGCACACGCCCTATAGCAAAAACCTCTCAAAAAAAAAAAAGAAGAAAAAAAGGCCTTTTGATAAACAATACATTTTATGTTTTGCATTGCTAGGTGATTTAAGTCAAGAAAATAGTAAAACTAGGTATATGTGCAGAACCCCTGATCTGATATTCCTAGTATCAAGTAATATCTTAATCTTTGGTGACCAAATTTTTATAAAAGACATGTAGCTTCAAACTGAAATTTTATCCCCCTGATATCTTGTAAATGCAATTACCCTATGTATCATCTCTCTACTGTGAAGAAATAAATAAAATAGGGCAAAAAAGAAGTAGCCATGGGCATCTTTTTCTAGTTTTGGGTATGAGTAGGACATCCCCTGGTCTTTATGCTGAATATGACATCTTCCTTCGTCCCAGCAGTACGACCCAGAGAGTGCCTGCCGCGTCCCCCTCTGCTCACAGCATTAGTGCTTCCACTCCAGACCGGACCCGATTTCCCCGAGGGAGTTCAAGCCGAAGCACTTTCCATGGGGAGCAGCTCCGAGAGCGACGCAGCGCTGCGTACAATGGGCCACCAGCTTCGCCATCCCACGAAACAGGGGCATTTGCACATGCTAGAAGGGGGACGTCCACTGGTATAATAAGCAAAATCACATCCAAATTCGTGCGCAGGTCAGTACCGAGGTACTCTGTGCCTTGTCTCCTCTAGAAATTGTAAAGGAAACTCGATGAGTTATTTTTTATTTTGTTAGTGATTTTCCAAAATGTTTTTGTGACATTTTATTACAGCTGCTCTTTTATAGAAGTTGGAAGAAAAACATCCACAAAGGCAAAGTCTTTTTCCATAGGAGGGAGAAAGAAAATAGCTAAAAGGAAAACCTACTCGGTCACTGGGAAAGTCAGGACGTCTTTTTCTCTGTTTTTCTACACAAAAGTGCATCATGACTTTCCTGACAACCCAATATAAAACAGAAAAAAACTTGACATGAAAAAAGGTATTTTGGGGGCCAGCAGGTGGCATGGTGGTTGAGGTGCTGGACTCCCACATAGCCAGCTGTGGTTCATGTTCTGGACCTGGTGGCTTGCTTTCCCACTTTCCTTCCCTCCCTCTCCCTCTTTCTGGTGGGCACATGTATCCTATGGCAAATGGAAAAATAATAATAATGATGATAAGCAATAAAATAAATATTTTTAAAAGAATGTGTATTTCAGTTCTCCCATCAGAAGCACACTAAAAATGTGCCTTTGGTTTTTTTTTTTTTTTCAGAGGCTTTTGCTGTAGGGTGCAGTGCATGTGCTCACTGGAGAGACAAAGACAGAGAGAAAAATGTGCATTTTAATGAAAAGATGATCTCTTATTTTAAAAGCCTTGATTTTAAAAAGGAAATTAAATATACGTTTACATGTATCCGCCAAATAATACTTAGCTTACTTTTAAAATTGCTCCCTAGTAATATATAGTTTATCGTTTTTCTTCTTCGCATGAAATCCTACATAATAGAACCACATAGACTACTTCTGTAATTCCACAATTGAAAATCTTAACATCAAAACATGGGAAAAAATTAAATTAAATTAATACATGTGTACTAAATTTCTAATCCAATAAAACAGTACAGCTGTGCTCTTTTCTAAAAACTTAGCATACACTGCGGAGTGCAGTGCGCACTCCGCACACAGATTGTACAGGTTGCTGAATACAGAGTGGGCTGATAGAAGTCTGCCCTGTCACCATGGTCCACTGTTTGCCTGCTCAAGGCACATGATGGACAAAGCACTGTGCGGAGTACAGGGCATGACACAAAGATGAAGAACAGCAGCCATGCCCTCCAGACTCGTGCCGTCTTGGAGGAAGTGCACATGTAAACACCTAGCCATGGAGTAGCACAGAATGGGCACTGAAGACGAAGTTAAGCAGTAGGCTAGAGAAGTCCAGAGGAAGGCACATGGCATCTGTCTAGGGAGTGAGTTAAAGCTTCATGCCACCTATCCATTTGGGCTGAGCCTTAAAAGGTGAATAAGAAATTGTTATATTTGCTTTATTTATTTTATTTTGTTTTAAGTTTTTGCCAGAGGGTGTATGTACTTGCCAGAGAAAGACAGACAGAGACAGAGAGAGGGAAAGTGAGAAATCACCCCTCCCTCCCACCCTCCTGTGGGGATGGCCATGCTACAGTCCCTTTTCTTCTATTCTCTTGGGATTTGGGGAACACACATACGTGCCCCTGGCATGGTTTTCAAGTTGCCAGGTCCGGGACTTGAGCCATGGTTTGTCATGTGGGAATCCAGCGCCTTCACCACCATTCTACCTGCTGACCCTGTACTTGCTTTCCTAGGATGTCAAAAGTGAATGTGAAAAAGAGAAAGAGACAGCTCTAGTCTCTTAGCTGGTCACGGAGCTTTTATGGCTGTGGTTTAGGTGCACCTGGCATGGTTTTCAAGTTGCCAGGTCCGGGACTTGAGCCATGGTTTGTCATGTGGGAATCCAGCGCCTTCACCACCATTCTACCTGCTGACCCTGTACTTGCTTTCCTAGGATGTCAAAAGTGAATGTGAAAAAGAGAAAGAGACAGCTCTAGTCTCTTAGCTGGTCACGGAGCTTTTATGGCTGTGGTTTATGGATCATTTTGCTTAGGATCACACAGCTGAATTTAAAACTTTAAGTCTTCACATACAATGCCTGTTTGTAACCATATCATTCACTGTTTCTGTACCATTTGTGCAGTTACCACGCAGTATGACACCTTGATAGAGAAAGCCTGAAAAGCTCACCAGCAGACTCAGCCTGAACATTAGACTGTACAGGGTCACCTTACCAGTAGTTTCTGCTTCGGGGATTTGACCATCTACTCAAGGCCATTTTAAAAAGCCAGTGTCTTCTCATAGTTAAGCCAGGATTAATTTTTGAGCTAAGAAAAATAGGTTTTGAATTTAATGCTTGATTACTACTAATAGTACATCGATCCTTGTGCCATGCATTCCGATCGACCTCACAATAAAAAGTTATATTACAGAGGGAATTTACTAAGGTACTCTGGATAAGAAGTCACTAGACTGTCAAGCAGGAGATTGCCTTACAGGTGATGTGTTTGAACATTCAGTGAAAGAATTGCTCAACAATCATTTAACAAATATTTGAAGACTTACTACGTGTTGGGTATGTTACTAGGTCCCATTACTATAGTACTGAGGCAGACTGATAGGCCCCGCCTTCCTGTGAGGAAGTGCTTTCCAGGAAACATTGTATACATTGAAATATCTTCCTCACTTGACTCACTGCTACCCTACATACTAGGTGTCCCTTCTCAGGCTCTTTTGCTCGATCTTTTCCGGCTCCCTCGCCTTTCCCTCTGACCTTTAAACATCTGAATGCTCCGGGGCTCAGTCTATGACACATTCTCTCCTCTGGTTTTCCTCACTCTCTTGGTGATCTCATCCAGGCTTATGGCATTAAATGACATTAAATTCTTACATGAACAACTCACAGATACATATCTTTAGCCCAGACCTCTCCCCAGAACTGCCAGCTCCTATGTCCAGGGCCTGCTCATCTCTGCGCTTGGATGCGTAGTGGACTCTCAGCCACGGCGTATCCAGAACGTAACTCCTGATCCTCTTCCCACGCCTGCCTCCCTCTCATTCCTCACCAGTTGAGGAAATGGCAGCACCGTCCTTCCCTTTGCTCAGACCATGAGCCTCCAGGTTGTCCTTGATGCCTCTTTCACGTACCACAAATCAAAGTCACTAGCAAGGTGTCCTGGCTTTACCTTCATGGTGTTCCAGAATTGAACTGCATCTGTCACTCCCACCTCTGCCTTCATAATTTAAAACAGCATTCATCTTTCTCTCCTAACAGGTCTCTTAGCTTCTGCCCTTACCTTCCTATTCTGTTTTTAGTTAAGTATGTCTGATATGTCACCCTCCATTTAAAGCCCCGATCATCAGCTTTTCTCTTGCTCAGAATGGAGTTCAAAACCCTCATGATGCCCCCCCCCCAATCCTGCCTGAGGTCCCGTGTAGGCTGACTGCCCATTTCTGTTCTAATCTCTTCTCCTGCTCTTCCCCTCGTGTACAAGTCTCACAGGCACCAGACTGTCCTCGAGTACACTGGGCAACACCTGCTTCAGGATTTTACACTCGCTGTTCCTTTTGCCCGGAAACCTCTACCCTGGATGCCTGCATGACTCACTGTACATCAGGCCTTTGGATTTCTAACCATAGCTCAAGCCGACATACAGGGTGGCCGAATTTGTTTAGTCGAGCGTGTATTGGTGTATTGCTCTTATGTATGTTCATATGAATATGTACCCATGCAAATAGGTACCCCTACAGAGGTGTTATTCTGTAAGTGTTGGGGAGCCATGCTGTGCTACAATATGCTTTGACAGCCAGGTGTGCCTTCTGTATTCCTGCCTGCCTGCCACCATGGCTCCTCAATGCAAACTGACTGGGGTACGTCAAACAACAGCCAAGGAGCAGAAATGATTCCAGTGTTCCTACTGGTACCAGATAGGCAGGGCCGGGTGCATGGGTCAATTGCTGTTTCAACTAATTATAGCTGAGGAAGTAGGGTGTAAGGGACATTTCACTTCTTCTAATGCTTAAAGATTGACAGCAGTGGAAATAGGTGTCTGCTAGCGGTGAGTTCTGCAGCAAAATATAAATAGAACAGAAAAGTCCAGAGAGACTTATGTCTCTTCCTATCAAAGAATTTTTATCCTAGCAGCAGGGGTCAAGCATTCCTGTTTTGCTTAGTGACTCTCCTTCTGTTTATGCCAGTACATCTACATGTAACTTAAATTGCACACTTCACTTTGAGCCTGCTCAAAAATGTTTATTTCAGTGTTATAGTAAAAATAGATGTATACAGATGGCAATGAATTTTAATAAAATCCCAATGAAAATGTTGGTTATTAAAAATAGAAAGTTAAGAAATCCTACTTTAATATGAAAAGATATTTATTATCTTTTTAATTCAGATAGAAAAAATGGTTTTTATAATGTGTTTGTCAAAAAAGTCCTGTAGCTAAAGACCTGAGAGGCATGAGGGCTCTCTAATATTTTTAATTACTATTAAAAATCTTAGAACTTGGTGTATAGATGTGTTTTCTTACTTTAGGGATAAGAAGTGGCACTAATTCCATCCCCATTGTGTTCATTTTACATTAATAATTATAAATGTTTCTGGGATGGTTGAACTATTAGGGTACCATGAAC
Organism: Tupaia belangeri chinensis; assembly: GCF_000334495.1. Lineage (NCBI taxonomy): Eukaryota > Metazoa > Chordata > Mammalia > Scandentia > Tupaiidae > Tupaia > Tupaia belangeri. The sequence continues at coordinate 84,757 of NW_006207959.1, forward strand.
TTTTAAGGGTTCAAGTTGGTGAAAATTGCCTTTGAAAAGGACAAAGTGGTTAAAATTTTAATAGACCTCAAAAATATTAATTACCTTTAACATAAGGGCAATTAGTAGTGTTTTCCTGGTTTTATTTTACAGGTGGCTATCGAGGTAAGATCAGTAGGTTTTTTTGCTAAGATCGAATCCATGGTTTTAGACATAACTGCCAGTAGATTATTGATTTGTCATAATATTTTATGTGCATGAATTGTTATGTGCATAACTTCTAAAATACATTACTTTCTTATTTTGAAAATTGGTATGTATTTTTAGAAATATGTATCTGTTGTAATATTTTATTATGTTCATGAAGTTACGTGCATAACTACTTAAATATTGTGTTGTTGGGATAGCCATGATGCATTTTTGCATAGAAAAATATGTCATGACTTTTCTGGTGAGCCAATACATTAATTTCTCATTTTTAAAAATTGGTCATACATTTTAGAAATATGTATGTATAGAGCTTTATCTCTAACTACAAGGGTAGTTTATACATTTTCTAAATTGAGCGACTACTAGTATTATATATAATGACAAACAAGAAGCTGAACCTCTTGTTGATATTTACAAATAGTTATAATTTGAGATTAAACTGAAAGATATTTATGTTTTTAAAATCATGGCTGGGAGGGACCAGCAGATGGAGTAATGGTTACATCGCTGGACTCCCACATAGTCGACCTTAGTTCAAGTGCCAGATCTGGTGACTTAAAACTCACGCTGGACGCGTGTGTGTGCATGCCCAAAATCCCGAGAAGAGAATGGAGGAGGAGGGATTGCGGCATGGCCATCCCCCCTGGGGGGGTGATTTCTCGCTTTCTGTCTCTCTGTCTCTGTCTGTCTTTCTGGCAAGCGCACATGCCCGTATAGCAAAAAAAATCTCTCTTTAAAAAACAAAATAAAACAAAAAACATGGCTGGGAATTGGAAGATCACGTTAAAAAAAAAAAAAAACTAAAAATCTAAACTTTCACTTAATATCTCCTCTTGACGATGCCAAGTAGACGCTCAATAAATGATAGTTCCATGTGATTATGATGAAAATCATGAGAAATAGCTTTAGACTGACTCGGAATAGAGAACTGTCATGGTAGACTTTGCTTAACGAGTTAATTTTAATATCATTTAGATGTAGGTTTTCCTGATCTCTTTTTCACTTTTATCATTAAATCTCAACCTTCACTTTGTTTTGAGGGATCCGAGTGAAGGTGAAGCGAGTGGCAGAACCGACACCTCCAGGTGAGGAGCCACTATCTGTACTTCGCTGCTAGGTCCCTGTGTGTGTGTGTGGAATCGTGCTTTTGAATACCTATAGCACTTCACAGTCGCGAGTAAAACCAATAACTAGATAGTATGTATAGTGTAATTTAATATCGGGGTGGGTTTTCCTCCGGTTGGACAGCATTTCATTCAACTTGAAGACTTTGTTTTTCCAAGCGTTATTTTGAATTGTATACTTGGTAAAGAAATAGCCTTTCTGTCCTATAAAATATGGCATAGCAGAAGAATTAATAGATTAAAATGTACTGATTCTTGTCTTACCGAAGCAGTGTAAGTGACATTAGTCCAAGTCAAATAGCAGAAATCACACAGAACACCCATCTCATAGTACATTTGGGTGAGTATTCAGGGTTTGACCACATTTTAAAACTAATTTTGCCATACTTTATGGGGGATTTGTTGACATTTAATACATTTTGTATACATTATGAAAATTGGTCTCAAACGTGAGCACAGTCAGAATCACAGGGAGGACTTGCTAAAGATTGCTGGACCTCAGGACCAGCAGTTGAGTTCCAGACCCAGTGGCTTAAACTCACGCTGAGCGCATGTGTGTGCGTGCCCAAGATCCTGAGAGGAGAATGGAGGACAAGGGATTGCGACGTGGCCATCTCCCCTGGGGGTGATTTCTCGCTTTCTATCTCTCTGTGTCTCTCTCTGTCTTTCTGGCAAGCGCATGCGCCCTATAGTAAAAAAAAAAAAACCTCTCCAAAAAAAAAAAAAAAAGATTGCTGAACCTCACCCCAGGGCTTCTGACCCAGTGAGTAAGGGGAGGGCTTCTCCCCAGAGGTATCACGGGTCTGTCAGGGACAATGTTGTGCATGTGCTAGTACTTGTGTCTATGTTTTATGAATGAGAAATTTAAGAAATGAAGGTATTGAACTATTTTGACTTTACACAAACATTAAGGCATACAATATAAAATCTTAGAACCATTAATAATTCCATAAGAAGACAAACACCTGACGTCATTCATGAACTATTTTTGACCAGCTGAACACAGGCCTTTAATTTAATTTCTACTATTTAAATTATAAAACATAATGAATTTTGGGAAAAATTTATGAAGCATTCCCATATAGTCTGTTTCACAAATTGTGCTGTGTTTATGTCTAGTTGTAATAGTTGAAATGTTTCTTTGTAGACTTGGGTACCTGAGTCACCATGGCAGGGAGTCAAAGGGAGACCAGACAAGTATTTTTAACTTTTCTCTCCTATTAATAAAAATAAAAAACTTTTATTTTTGGTCTCTTCCTCATTTAGTCTTCAGTTTTGAACCCCCTCCTTGGATCTCATATTTTATTTTCATTAAATTTTCCTCTGAGACATTTAGTAGTGTCACAAATAGTTACTAATACTGTAGTTAATCTGCATGCATTTTTATCCTGTTACTATGACTGCGTAAATTTGTTAACATCAGTTAATAACAGATTTTTTTTTTAAGTTGTTACAGGGCACATGCACTCACTGGAGAAAGACAATGAGAGAGAGACAGAGATAAAGGGAAAGTGAGAAAGCACCCCCTTGGGGGAGTGTCCACACTGCAGTCCCTTCCATCCTTCTCCTTCATTCTCTGCTCAGGAGTTTGGGCATGTAGGCACATGCACCTGGCAGGTTTTTCAAGTCTCCATGTTGGAGACTTGAACCACATAGTTGACATGTGAGATCTAACCACCTTGACTCCCCTCGCCCCATAGTAAAAAAAAAAAAAACCCCTCCAAAAAAAAAAAAAAAAGATTGCTGAACCTCACCCCAGGGCTTCTGACCCAGTGAGTAAGGGGAGGGCTTCTCCCCAGAGGTATCACGGGTCTGTCAGGGACAATGTTGTGCATGTGCTAGTACTTGTGTCTATGTTTTATGAATGAGAAATTTAAGAAATGAAGGTATTGAACTATTTTGACTTTACACAAACATTAAGGCATACAATATAAAATCTTAGAACCATTAATAATTCCATAAGAAGACAAACACCTGACGTCATTCATGAACTATTTTTGACCAGCTGAACACAGGCCTTTAATTTAATTTCTACTATTTAAATTATAAAACATAATGAATTTTGGGAAAAATTTATGAAGCATTCCCATATAGTCTGTTTCACAAATTGTGCTGTGTTTATGTCTAGTTGTAATAGTTGAAATGTTTCTTTGTAGACTTGGGTACCTGAGTCACCATGGCAGGGAGTCAAAGGGAGACCAGACAAGTATTTTTAACTTTTCTCTCCTATTAATAAAAATAAAAAACTTTTATTTTTGGTCTCTTCCTCATTTAGTCTTCAGTTTTGAACCCCCTCCTTGGATCTCATATTTTATTTTCATTAAATTTTCCTCTGAGACATTTAGTAGTGTCACAAATAGTTACTAATACTGTAGTTAATCTGCATGCATTTTTATCCTGTTACTATGACTGCGTAAATTTGTTAACATCAGTTAATAACAGATTTTTTTTTTAAGTTGTTACAGGGCACATGCACTCACTGGAGAAAGACAATGAGAGAGAGACAGAGATAAAGGGAAAGTGAGAAAGCACCCCCTTGGGGGAGTGTCCACACTGCAGTCCCTTCCATCCTTCTCCTTCATTCTCTGCTCAGGAGTTTGGGCATGTAGGCACATGCACCTGGCAGGTTTTTCAAGTCTCCATGTTGGAGACTTGAACCACATAGTTGACATGTGAGATCTAACCACCTTGACTCCCCTGCCACCAACTGACCTAGTAACTGATCTTGTATAAATGGTTGCAAACCACTTTCCAAATTTCTTTTTGTTTTGTTATTGTTGAGTTTTGTTTTCTTTCTTGCTTTTGAACAAAAACTTAATAAATCCCCACTATCTATAAGATACTTGCTGGTCATTTAATTCTCACAACAGCAAGGTGAAAGAGACTTGTTTTGAGGCCAGCAGGTGGCATGGTGGTTAGGATACTGGATCACACATGACCAACTCCATGACTCGAGTCCTAAACTTAGTGGCTTGAAAAACATGCTGGCACATGTGCGTGCATGCCCCAAAATCCCAAGATGAGAATGGGGGAGAAGAAATTGTGGCATGGCCATCACCTCTGTGGGGTGCTTTCTGACTTTTCTTCTTTCTCTGTCTCTCTCCAGCAAGTGTGTGCACCCTATGGCAAAAATTTTTTAAATGAAAATAAAAACAAAAAACACCCATTTTGCAGGAAAAAAAACCAGCAAAAAACATAGCTAGGTCAGATCAAACCAGTCCTAATGAGGTTCTGTCATTGCAGACAGATGATGTGGTATAGGGTGAGAAGCACAGGCTCCTAAGGCTGACTGCATGGGTTTGACCTGTGTCCCCCCACCCACCTCACTGTGTGACTTCGGGAAGTAACTTCAGCTTTCTGTGCTTCCATTTTCTCATCCTGACTGCCTCATAGGAGTGTAGTGAGGGATAAATGAGAAAATAACACATTAAGGACTTAGGACAGTTCCTACACCTACTACACTCCCTAAATGTTAGCCATGCTTCCATTAGTATTGGCATGCCCAGGCGCTTTCTGTGGTTTATAGTATCAGTGTTGCTTTATCTGTAAGATGCATGCAGAAAAAAGTCTGTATCTGCCTGTTGTCTTATGTCACCTTGAAACTGAACGGAAGGAAAAGTAGATTTGTAAAAAGGCACCTGACTTTTAGTCTTCACTTTTGAACTCTTTAGCTCTGTAATCTTAGAAAAGTTATTTCAGTTTTGCAGCCCTCAGCTCTGCTTTTTAAATGTGTCTCCATCAAGTGATCCAGGAGGTCCCCTCCAGCCCTGGGATACCAGTCTCATCACTGGAATTATGCACGTGAGCCCGGTAGATGGTTCTGGTTGGGTCTGCAAGCCCAGAGGCCTGTGATGCAACAGCTTAGATTCATTGAGGAAAAAGAGAAAAACAGAGGAGACAGTGAAATGAATTATTTTCTTAATCTTTAGAATTTCATTTCTCTCTTTCTACCTATTTATTTTCTTAAGCATGTGTAGTTTGCAGAGCTTTGGGGTGTAATATATCTAGAAATAAGGGTCAGATAGATAAATAAATAGAATGATTTATATGTAAATACATACATGAATATACATATTATAGTATTGGTATAAAATGTATGTATTAATAAAAAATACTTATGTGGTGGATATAAACTCTCAAAGTATATACTTTCTTCCTTAAATCACAGATAAGCAAGATAAGTTAAAATTCTAACATCTATTTTTGGATAATCACCCAATAGATTTAATGACAGGTATTCTATATCATGAGTAATCTCTTGGCTTTACCTTTCTAGGATTATTTGAAATAGATTTTTTTGGTTCTGTATTATTTGTGGGAGTCCTACAATGAATTAAATTCAGCAAGACTGCTCTGTTTAACCAATCTGAGTTAGTCAAAACTCCTTGCCTTTTTGGAGTTCCAACCTACTGGTAAACAATAAATAATAAACCAAATAAGTTAAATCTTATACTAGAATGTGGTAAGTGCTATGGAGAAAAAAATAGAACAGGATAAGGCTGGTTGATGTGAGGGTTAGGAGGTATAGTTAGGTGGTCACAAAGGCCTCTTGAAGAAAGTGAGCAGAGAGTTGAAAACCTTTAGGTTGACTGCCATGCAGCCATCTGGGAGGAAAGCATTCTTGCAGAGAATCAGCCTATGCAAAAGCCTCAAGGCAAGAGCAGATGCCGTGTGTTCAAGGAATGCCCTGGAGGGATGCCTTGGAGGGCCATGTGTCCTGGTAGGAGTGAGCAAGGAGGAAAATGTAGAAGGAGGGATGGGAACAGAGTTGGGTGTAGGTCACGTGGAGCGTTGTGGACTATTTTAAAGATGTCCTTAGTGAAATGGGAAACCACGGGAGGATATCAAGAAGTGTGGTGTGATCTAAAATCTTTACATAATTGCAGTACAACCTTCCATTTCACATCAAGTATAAAAAATTC
>NW_006207959.1:91868-101989 GCF_000334495.1 Tupaia belangeri chinensis
TACTGTTTTGTGTGCTTGTGGGTGTGTATGTGTTACCCCCACACACCCACCTAGACATAACATACACATAGAAAAGATGGAGAATCTGCTTTTACAAACTTGAACAGAGAAGTGACGAAGGAGCTGCAAACGGCATGAAGTTCACTTTCAGCTGCAGACTCATTTCCCACAAGTAAATATATTTAAGAAAATAGGCTCTTTTAGATTGAAGATATTAACAGTCAAAACAGATAGCCTCATGGGGTCTGTTTTTTTAACAGCACGATAACATAAATCCTCAAATCTATCTGAGTGTAGTCTGTCCGCGAATTGGATAGTTTTATGAGGCACTGAATTATGACCACTTAAATTTTATGTGTGTTTGGGTTTCTTCACTGAATGGAATTTCTGTTTTCATTCTTTCCCTTTGCCCTCTTCTTCCAGAAGTACATCAGGAGAACCAAAAGAAAGAGACAAGGAGGAGGGTAAAGATTCCAAGCCGCGTTCTTTGCGGTTCACGTGGAGTATGAAGACCACTAGTTCAATGGACCCTAATGACATGATGAGAGAAATCCGAAAAGTGTTAGATGCAAATAACTGTGATTATGAACAGAAAGAGAGGTTTTTGCTTTTCTGTGTCCATGGAGATGCCAGACAGGATAGCCTGGTGCAGTGGGAGATGGAAGTCTGCAAGTTGCCTCGACTGTCACTCAATGGCGTCCGCTTCAAGCGAATATCTGGGACATCTATTGCCTTTAAGAACATTGCATCCAAAATAGCAAATGAGCTTAAGCTGTAAATAAATCCAAATTTACAGGATCAGGGAAGATACATCCATATCTGAGGTACAGTTTTTGAATGTACTGGTAATACCTAATGTGGTCTGCCTGTGAATCTCCCCATGTAGAATTTGCCCTTAATGCAATAATAAGGTTATACATAGTTATGAACTGTAAAATTAAATTCAGTATGAACTATAATAAATATCTGTAGCTTAAAAAGTAGGTTCACATGTACAGGTAAGTATATTGTGTATTTCTGTTCATTTTCTGTTCATAGAGTTGTATAATAAAACATGATTGCTTAAAAACTTGTATACTTGTCTAGATTTCTGCACCTAAATGTACGTTTGATGCTTTGAGTTAAAAAAATGTTCTTTCCTGTTTACTTACATTCTGGTGGGTTTTTTAAATTCTTACCTCCATCATGCAATTTTGAAAATTGTGTCCAGAATTAAAAGTGCACAGAAATAAGTCTTTACAACTGTAGCATGGACTTTTAAAAATTATTTTAAAATCATATTTAAATTTAAACCAGAAGCTGATAAAGAGATCAGCTTTGTTATACACATAATTATCCTGCTTATCTTGGCTCTTATCCTTGTCATCAGACAAGGTTTAGTTCAGAAGATACAAAATGTTTACAGTGTTGGCGCTTAGAGATTTTTAAAATAGAATACATGAAGATAAATAATAGCTTTGCCTTGAGCTAAAAAGTCTTGGGGGAAAAGTTAACTCTACATCAAGTTTCTTTTGAACTTTGAAGTGTTTTCTGAACCCACTGCTAATTGTAGCAGCAAAATTAAAAAGAATCAGTACTTCATCTGGCTATTAATAATGTAAACTGTCATTTAGGATTGCTGCCTTTAGAATACTGCAATGTAATTGCAGAAGTATAACAATTTTGGGACTGTTTCATAGCACAAACCCATCTTTACAGTGTTGATCAATGCATCAGTTAAGAAATAATGCCACCTCAGGAATTAACTGGCATTGGGAACATTTGCCTCATTCTCTTCCCATCCTGTTCATCTAGCCCTGCCACTGTAATTCTGTAAGTACTTCCAGAGACTCGTGAGCAAAACATGCTATTTATAACAGTATATTCTTGATTTATGCTTACGTGGTTGTTCCGTTTGTTCTCATGTAACCCATTTGTTTTCAGTGTTTTGCCAGATTTCTTGTATTTATTCCACATCGTTATGCCTATAATGTGCAGCTTTGTAACTGGGCATTTGCCTACATTTCTTTTATAATTAGTGATATATGCGGTGTAAAACCACTAGTTAAAGGTACATTTTACTACTTGTTATTTTGTACTGAGTTAGCCTTGGAGGTTGGCTGTGCAATGTTACTTAATGTTGTAATTACTGTAATATCAACACATGGGCCCCATCTGCACACTCCTGAGAAAGAGAAAGTGGATTCGAATTTGATCAATTTAAAGAAAAATAAAGCTGTGATAAGCACTGTAATCCTAACCTACGCGAGGACACTCTAAGTGGGTGATGCGCCATTCCACGGTGGCTTCCAGAGTAGGACGGACTCTACATTCTGTACTGTACTGTGACGTAGCTTTCTTCTGTAACAGTTCTGTTCTAAAATGAAGTGTATTTTTGCCTTAGCAAAGGGTGGTGTTTGGAAAAAAAAAAAAATACTGTGTAGCCCCTTTTTAACCTGGTGTTCATTCAAAGTAATTGATGCAAATCTTTCTTCACTCTCACTGGTGCACACTGAAATTTTACTTGAACAGTTCTCATAATAAAGCACTTGTCTTTGCTCTTTATCAGAATGTGAATTACCTGTTTTCTAGTGCAAAAGTATTCTGTACGGGGAGTTGATTGTGTGTTCTAAATTTAGTTGGCAAAGGGTGAAGCTATTTAGGTATTCAGGGTGCCATTATGGTAAGAAAATTTAATCTTTTTATAGGAATTTTTTCATCATTCAACTACTTTTGAAAAAAATTGACTTCATGCCATTATCCCAAGTGGAAATTAATGTTTTTCTCACTCTGGCCAACTCTTATGTGTTTGTGGAAAATAATTTTACTTCAGTAACTTTTATGAACAAAAAAAATGAAATCTTGATATTCACTTTAGGTTTTTCATTTTATGTGCTCATGATGACATACTTTTTTTCTGAAGACTTAGAAGAATTTTACAGTATGTTTGCATAAATAAACACCAGTTTATGTTTACTGGCTATGTGAAATCAGGATTTCCTTGACTTTTGTTGAAATATTATTTGACGTGATATCCCTTATATTAAATTATTTTGTGGAAACTGGGGCACAGTATTTTATTTGATAAATTAAAATAGTAAAATGAAAAAAAATTCCAGAGCCTTGGAACAATAATATTTTCCAATGCAGTCTTGAATTTGATACACGGAAGTGATAGTCACCAACAATACTTCACACGCTGCTGGCAACAAAATGACATGGGACAGGCGAGACACTGATTTGCTGTAAGTAAGTGATTCTATCGGTCCAGGCAAATAAATCAAGATAATCACTGCCTTCATTTTCAAAACTATCTGTTGAGGTACTTACTAAGTCTTAAGCTATGTAAAGGAATTTTAAGAGGTTGGATTTTAGTCCATTAGGGAAAACAGAATGTAAACTCATGCACAACAAAAACAAAAAACAAACAAACAAACAAAAATCCCAAAGAAGAAAAAATGTGCTCAAACAAGCACAGACAATTGATGCTGTAAAAACTCAGAAAAGATGTATACTATAAACTTTAAAAAAAAATAAAATTGTACAACAGAGTTATAGCTAATGAAAGAGCAAAGGAGCTAAAATAGAATTAAAAACCAACAAAGAACTCCTTGGGATTACGTCAGACTAAAACGCTAGAAGAAACTACAGAGCCAAGAGACAACCTACAAAATGAAGAATATATTTGCAAACTATGTATTTGATAAGCAATTAATATCCAAACATATATAAGGAACTGAACTCAATGGTTAGAAATCAACCTGATTTTAAAATGGGCAAGAATGTTCTGGTCAGGGGACAGAGACTAGAAGAGCCGAGATGCCCTCAGGGACTGCTCAGGGACTGCCTGTATCACTGCCGGTTAAGGAATGGCTTTTTATTGAAAGTCCAGCTGGACCATGGAAGGCAAAACTTCCCTCCCAATTTCTCAGTTTCTAGAATGATTTAAAAAATAAGTCTAGCATCACCTCTGAGCTGGTTTGACAAAGTACATTGTACATATTCGTTGGCCTCCCCTGCCCTTACCCTAGTGCTCAGTGATACTTCTAAAGATTAAACAAATATTTTTTAGCTGCAGCTTTTTAAGAAATCCCAGGTTAGTTTGCCCTAGGCACCCCTGTCTGGTCGTGGCCATGGTAATAATTCAACACAACATTAACCTGGACTTGGCAGATGTCCCCTGGTTCTTCTTGCTCTGAACATCAATTTAAAGCCCTCGCGTTTCTCAAGTTGTATTTCCCGCTCAGGCTTTGACCTTCTGCTCATCAGCTGACTCTGCATAGCTCCCACCCCCACCCCCAGGGGCTTTGTCCCTCTCAGCATCATCCTCTCAGGACCCTGCTTTGTTCCAGTGCACTGAGTTTCAGTGCTCTGGAAACCCACTCCAGGGGGCACCTCTCACCTCACCTCTGCACAAGCTTTTCTTCCGTTTCCAGTCTTCACTTCCCCTTCCCAGAAGGCAGCGTTTTTCCGTAGCCCCTTTGAGAAAGGCTGTTTGGGACCAGCAGATGGCGTTGGTGGTTAAGGTGCTGGACTCCCACATTTCTGACTGTGGTTCGAGTCCTGAACTGGGCAGCTTGAAATCATGCCTAGTATGTGTGAGTGGGTACCCAAAATCCTGAGAAGTGGAAGAAAAGGAATTGTGTCATGGCCATCCCCTCTAGGAGGTGATTTCTCACTTTCCCTCTCTTTGTATCTCTCTGTCGCTTTCCTTTCCAGTGAGCACCCCTGTCCTATGACAAATACCTTAAAAAAAAAAAAAAAAAAAAGAAGAAAAAGGAAATAGGCAACTTATTTCCCTGTGCCCTGTCCCCACTCCACTGCCAAACTCACCACCATGTCCAGTGATTGACTACTTGGGAGTCCAGTGACGTAACCATTACACCATCTGCTGGTCCCTGATTCCACTTTTATAAGATACTTAGAGTAGGTTCATAGAGATAGAAAGTAGAAAGGTGATGTCCAGGGGCTGAGGGGAGGGGAAATGAGGAGGTAGTATTTAATGAACGGAGAGTTTCAGTTTTGCAAACTGCAGAGTTCTGGGGATTGATTGCACAGCAGTAGTGAGTGTCCGCAACGATACTGACCCGTGCACCAGAAAATGGTTAAGGTGTTTCCCTGTGCAACATTTATTACGTATATTTTACCACAAAGAAAAAACAACCCAGGAATGACAATAAAGGGCAGAAACAAACCCTAGTTCATAGGAGCTATAGCAGACACAGCTTCATTGAGTGGGTCTCCCCTAACATTCTCCTGTTAAGAGGTGAATTCCATTTTGTATCCTGGGTGATTTTGCATCTCAAAGTCTCCTTTTATCTTTCTTTTGGAGCGGATTGCTTCTCCCCATCAAATGATAATCATTTATTCAATAAAAAGCTTTAAAATTTGATGGTTTTAACCATAGAAATGCATTTTTTCATTATTTGAAAATTTAATGGCTTCAAAATAGGTATTTGAGGGTTTTTTTTTTCTCAGCTGTTTGTAAAGGAAATTGTTTTGCAAGAATGGATTAACCCAAATACTTTTGCTTCAGAGTTACATTTAAAATGGGATCTAAAACTTGAGTGGTAATTTAACTTGCTTCTTTTAAAAGGACAGTCCTGTTAAAGAGATTTTACTTAACTATGGAAATAAGTGCATCCAGATTGAGAAATTCCTTCTGCGTTTTTAAAACTCTTCTACACTTTGTGTTGCAGGGCAAAGGAATTTGCCCTCTGGGGCTCACTGAAAGCCACTAACTGTAAGGTGGTCAATAAGGGAAAGGCTTACAGATTTATCTAACATACATATTCACACACAAGAATCTTCCGATTAAAGACCCAAACACACAGGGGATGCTATTTGATTTTATGCTTTGGTTTGATGAAGCAGGGACAGGATGTAGAAAGGGGATTAGACACACAAGGTATGAATTAGTGGAAATAGAGAAAACTAGCAAGACTTGTCTGTTTAGATTCTTCTTGCCTTCCTGTGCTGCATTCCTCCTGGGTATGAGGCAGAACCCCCTCTGGAATGAGGGCCTTATGATCTAATATCAGACAAGGGAAATCGAAGAACTTCCTTACGGCCAACTTTCATGCAGAAAGGTGAGGGAGAGTTATATTTTTAGGTTTTACCATTGCTTTGGGGGAAGGGGGGTTCTGGTTTCTTGGACCTGCCTTGGGGACGATGAATTCTAGTGTCTGTGACTTGCCCTGGGAGAGATCGAAGAGTAGAGAGAGACACAGGGCAGGAGAAGGTCAGAGAGAAACTCTGCTTGTGAGGCTGCTGCTGATGCCCTCGCTTAGGGTGTCATCTTCTGAGGCCCAGCAGTATTCTCAGAGGAGCAGGGACAGATTAGTCCTAAGAAAATATTGTATTCTTTCTCTCCAGAAAATTGGGGTCGAAGGTGTTATGATTTGGTCCACAGCCTTGCCCACATTTTTCTCTGTGAATCCAACACAGATTAGGCCTAAGAAAACATTGTATTCTTTTTCTCCATTCTCTCAGAGAAAATTGGGGTCGAAGGTGTTATGATTTGGTCCACAGCCTTGCCCACATTTTTCTCTGTGAATCCAACTTATAATAAGTGTGTTTCATCAAGCCTCGCTTAAATAATAATTAATTTGTCAATCAAGGATTGTAGGCAGTATGAGATAATCCTTGCTACCATATTGAATGATTATAATCCCAGCGAAAACCATGGAACTGCTCTACAGTAATTTCTTGGAAACTTGTTGACCCATGGAAATCACTGGTAGTTGCTGTTATTACCGGAGGGAACCGCTAGAGGTCAGGGAAAACCCCTCCCTGGGACGTAGTTTGTTTCCTCTCACCCACAACAGCTGGAAACCTAACAGACACCTCCAAAGAGCCCTTGGTCTCATGGCTCACATTCCCTAAACTTAACTAATAGCGCGTCATGTTTCTTTTGTCTGTTTATGAATTTGAGGCTAACATCCTTCCTTGCTGCAGTTGGATTTTGTTTTTTGATTCAAATAGCTTTCCAAATGCCTGCAAAGGCACCATAATCCATTCCATTAGCTCCCTCATATCTAAATGTAATGCTTCCATTAGTTATTTTGGAATTTGGAATTCTGTATTTTTTTTCATACTGTGCAAAACTGGCAGGGCCAAGACACTTGTCATGTACAGCTCTTTTTATACTGTCCCTTTTTTCAGAGTACTGTGATGAACCAGTGACTTCTCATTGACACAGACTGTTCCAAATGTTTGTAGTCATTAGTTCTTTTTTGGTGCTCGAAACATCACCGTTCAGTCAAAGGAACCCTTTATCTGTCCGATGTCGCCTGTTGATAAACATGCATAAAACTTTTAAAGCATCTTTGCTTTTTGGCATAAGATACCCCAGGCCCATCTTGTACATTCCTATCCCAGGTGTGCAATCAACCAATATTCCAAGCGTCAATTCCATTCAGAAGAAATAGAAACTGTGAGCACTCTGAGGTGCTTATCAGCTTTGTGCTGCTGGGATGATGTGACTTGTAGGCCGTCTCAGTGGACCGAGATGGAAAAAATACACACACACTCACACCAAGTTCATACCAGGAGTGGCACGGCTGATCCCACATGGGAAGGGCACAGATTGGCATTCCAGGGCCTCCCTGTGCATGCCAGGCCTGTGCATGTGCCCATGCCCTAGGTTGGCTGAAGCTGAGAGTGGATTGCAGCGTGGAGACCTTGTTGAGGGTTTGTTTTGCTTTTGCTCTCTCTCACTCAGTGTCTTTCTTATGGAAGAAATAAACTTTAAAAAAATTTTTTTAAACTTTATAGCCACTTTCTATTTGGTTCTAATATTATGTCACAACTATAACATTTAAATGTTTCATCCTATATTCAAACTGTAGTTGTGCTTCGTTTTCTTTTATGACAGATGACTCATATAACTGGCATTTTTAAGCTAACACAACCACTCATTGATTTTATTTGCCAATAAAAGAAATTGATCCAAAAATAGTGATACTGGCATTAATGATGAAACTACTAAATGAAATTTTGATTTTAATTTTTCTTGCCTTTGTCCTTAGAATGTACCCAGGCAAACAAAGTCACGTTACTTTGGTCTAGAGTCCTCTGAAATAATTCCTCAGTCTATGCGTTATCGAAGTCTATCCAAATGTTTCGGCTCATTGTCAGTCTGAAGGGGTCAGCATTTGATAGTGCTAAGTCTTCAGGATTTTATTTTCTATTGAGCAGGGTCTAAGAGAAAGATAAGCCAGTTTTATTTAGTTCACATCATGGAGATAAATGGGAATAGCCCCAACAATTCAATCTTCACACTATTGAATACGAGTTTCCTCTAGCACTGTTTGGCTCACCGACAATGACTCATTTCACAGTTACTGCAAGGTTCGTAGATGAGCATGAATGGCCGGGCAAACCCATTCTGACTTTAACCATTCCGTTTCTGTTACTACATTTAGAACCTCCATGTCTCTAGTTGAATTTTATCATTCTGAATTCTATCCTAATATGAAAGCTTTTCAATTTATTTTCTTTTGTCCCCATCCCTCAGCTTCAAATTTTTCTTTTCTCTATCATTTATGAGAGCATTCCCTTCTGATCAATAATTTTACATGGTAAGTATCATCATAGCAAACTACAGGTCTAAATTATAATTTATTTAATTTGACAGTATATGTCAGCCAAGACAGTGCTCATGTTGTTATTTTCTAAATACAGTGCCAATTATTAAAATATCTTAATCTACATCTGGGAAGAAATCAATCTCTCATATGTGTGTATGTGTGTGTATAACTAAGACAGATAGTTGAGTAGTTTTCTGAAAGTTCAATGTCTTTTGGAGAAATGCTATCAAATAAGACATGGCAGTTGGGCTTGCTGGATTCCCACATGGCCTACCATGGTCCATGTCCAGACCTGGCAACTTGCTTTCTCACTTTCCCTCTCTCTCACCCTGTCTTTACAGCAAGTGCATATGCTCTATAGTAAATTTAAAATAATAATAAATATAATTAAATAGAATAGTTCTTTTAAAAAAGACATAATTCCACTGTATTGTTAGATCATTATTTTAAATGTTAGTTATTATGCTTTAGAACTTTATCCACAGGGGACTTCTGATTCTGCTGCTGATGCAGAACAATCCAAAAGACCTTTCAACCTGATGATAACAGATAAAAGTCTATGTACACACAATGATATAAAAATCATATTTTATACTGATATCAAAGAGTAGTGGGTACAAGGGAGCTCTGACAAACAAGATTCCAGGAACAGGCCTGTCACAGGAGAGCAGCGAGCTGTGTCACCTGCACAAGTCACTGGTCCGGGTGGGCAGGTGCAGAAAATGGGCTTCCTTGGCACTGGAAGATGCCTCTTCTGGGGTGAGGAGAAGCCAGCTATGCTTTTAGATACAGATGAGCAGGCAGGGAGGATTACAATCTGGAAAACTCCTCACAGCAAAAGTAAATAAATCGTGCAACCCTGTGATTCTGCCCCACCCCCTGAGTTGTGCTGAGAAAGCTGTGACGAAGACTGGGAAGCAGAGTATATGCTTCTTGTGCATCCCCATTGTGGTAAATGCCAGGGCCTGTCGGAATTGAAACCAAAGGTGGGCCAAAACTCTGAACTGCGCTCCCCGCTCAGCTTAAACACCTGCAGCATCACAGATTTGGGACCCTTGACAATGACGCCCCAGAAGTTTTGAGGCCTGGGTCAACCCACCATATTGATGTGAACTCAATCTAGTTAGAGCTCTGGCCTCACCCAGCCCCAGCCCAGCTAACGCTTGGTGGGTCTCAGTGATCAGTCCCTCATGGTAGCCATGGACACAGGAAGAGGCTTGTTCTCTCTTAGAAACACTAAATAAAATTTGGGAAAATGTTCAGATTTCACAAGAAACAATATATGGAAGACTCTCGTTATATCATTACAGCACATTTCATTTGTATTGCCCTTTACTGCAACTTTTATACTTAAGTTCCATCGTTGCTCTTTATTGTTGCTAAAATTCAACTCTTTATGTGAAATTAAAGTGTGCTGTGCAAAAAAGTCTCCATTTCGCATTCTATGGGGCCTGTGTGATTACCACAGACATTTTAAGAAAGTGCTTAAAATGAAAATAATAAATAAATGCCATCTTTTTTTTTTTTTTTGGCGGGGTTTTCGCTAAAGGG
>NW_006207959.1:102293-107313 GCF_000334495.1 Tupaia belangeri chinensis
AAAACCAAGCGGCCAGGTCCAGGACTCAAACCATAATTGGGCATGTGGGAATCCAGCACCTCTAACCACCACACCACCTACCGGCCCCAAATGCCATCTATTTTGATCATGTAAAATACTAAAAGATATTTAATGTAGAAAGCCTCATATTAAACAATCTTTATATACATTAATATACACACATACACCCCCTAGGAAAGAAGTAATGGTTTCCATCCCTTTTCAGGCTGCTCAAAACTAAGACTTGGGACCAGCAGATAAGATAGTGTAATGGTTAAGTTGTTGTACTCCCACATAGTCAACTGTGGTTCAGGTCCTAGGCCCAGCGGCTTAAAGCTCGTGCCGAATATGTATGGTTGTGTGCCCAAAATCCCGAGAGGAAAATGGAAGGGTTGCAGAGTGTTCATCTCCTCTGGTGGGTGCTTTCTCACTTTCTGTCTCTCTGTCTCTCTCTGGCAAGCACACATGCCCTATAGCAAAAATCTCTCTAGAAAAAAACTAAAGCTTAGCAAGATTCAAAACCAACCCCTCTCAATTTTAAGTAACAGTTCTGGAAAATTAAATTTGTTTTCCTGTTTCATAGTTCACAACCAGCTGTTATTAGCTCCAAATATATATTTCTTTTCAGTTTAAGTCTAACCTGTTTTTTTTTTTAAAAAAATAGTTTTAAGCAACTTCAATTCACACCGCTATAGGGTTGCTCTCTTTTAAAAAAAAAATCCACATTTATTACAAAACAAAAGATGAAAACATATAGGGGCCAGACCATGGCGCAGTGGTAACTCAGCACTCTGCCAAGCTGACCCACACGGGAGGTTCAGGTTGATGTCTGGAGACCTCCCTGGACACACTGGGTGTGTGCACCTGCCCAGGACGGAGGGCTGGCTAAGTCTGGAAGCGTATCACCACATGAGAACTGTGTTGTGTGTACCTGTCTTTCTCTCTCTCTGAGCACCTCATGCATGAAATGAATAAGTAAATTAATATTAAAACATAAGTCTTCATATGTCTACAAAACAAAATTGAAACTTTATTTTCAACTATCCATAACTATGTCTATGCAAGTTACTCCAGATAAGCACTTGTTTTAAGCCTGTGAGGTCAATTTGTTTTTACTCAATAAACTGATATTGAGGCATATTTTCCTGAATCTTAGCTCTTCAATGTCCTAGCTCTTTTGCAAGTCAGGTTCCTAATTCTCATTAAAAGACTCCTGCAGGCTGTGGTCGCTGTGAATCATTATGTGGAATCCCTAACACCCTCCTTCTAGCGCAGAGGCTGGGAGGTAGAAATGTATCAGGGGCCCTTGGGATCTGGAAGACATTGAGCAAGTATGCTTAGGCTAATCAGGTACACTCCGAGGGGCCTCAGAAGGCAGAGAGGGATGAAAGCCATGCTTCGCTATTTATGCTGTTTTTATTGGCAAGCACAATCCTGCAGGAGTTGGATTTTTCTGTGCAGGAAAAGTCCCCATTCTGATGGCTATCAGGGGACAGGACAGAGGATGTCTGTGTTTGGCAAGTGCAGACCCAACAAGCTGTTACTGACTGAATCGTCTTTCCCCCAGATTCAATGTTGAAGCCCAAACCTCCAGTACCTTACAATTTCTCTCTATATTTTTCTTTCTTTTTTCTTTCTCTTCTTGTCTTCTGTCTTTTCCTTCTTTCTTTTTCCTCCTTCCTTTTCTTCCTTTCTCTTTCTTCTTTCTTTCTTTCTTTCTTTCTTTCTTTCTTTCTTTCTTTCTTTCTTTCTTCTTTCTTTCTTTCTTATTCTTGATAAAGTATGTGTGTCTATGACAGAGAGAGAAAAGTGAGCATCCTCCACTGGGTCAGCTGACTCTACAATCCACTTCCTCCAGTCCTCCAGTCTGTAAGATTGGGGCATTCTTACACATGCCAGAATGTTTTAGGTCAGCTGGGTAGGGGATGGACTGTCGTCACCCTGTGGGTTCCAGCCTCTCTTTGTCAGCACATTATCCCTGCACCTGGAGCTGGTCATCAGTACCTTAGAAGGTGACTGTGTTTGGAGATAAGGTCCTTTAAAGAGGCAATTATGGTTATTTGAAGTTGTAAGAGTGGGCCCTCATCCAATAAAATTAGTGTCCTTTCAAGAAGAAGAAGAGCTACCAGAGATACGCACAGAAGAAAAGCCATGTGAGAACACAGAGAAAAGATGGCTACCTGCTAGCCAAGGAGAGAGGCCTTTGGAGGAACCAATCCTGCCAGCACCCTGGTCTCTACCTTTCAGCCTCCAGAACTGTAAGAAAACAAATTTCTGTTGTTTAAACTCCCCAGTCTGTAGTATTTACTTATGGCAGCTCTGGCAGACTAGCACACAACAGAGCTGTAGCTATAACTAGTGTGGGGCTTGGGAGGACTCCTAGGTGGCGGCTAGGTGGTGTCATGGCTGCAGCTCTGGAGGCAGCCTGCCCTTGTCTTTGGTGATTTGGAAACATTAAATTCCCTGCATCATGTCCTGTTCCCACATGGCCATCTAGAAGGGCTCACAGGCTCAGCATAGGAAAACTGGTGGTTGTCTCAGTCCATTTGAGCCGCTATCACCAAACACCATAAACTTGGTGGCTTATACGTAACAGAAGTTTTTGTTCCTCATAGTTCTGGATACTGGGAAGGCCAATATGTAGGTGCTGGCATATTCTAGCAGTATCTTGGTAAAAAGAACTGGTGAGGATCTCTTGTGAACCTATTTTTATAAGGACACTAATCCCATTTATGAGGGCTCTGCCCTCATGATTTATGTGCCTCCCAAGACACCACCTCCTAATACAATCACTCAGGGGCTCATATTTCAGCATATGAATTTGGGGTGGGGGGAGGCCATCAGCACTGAGGCAAGAAAACCAGTGAAAAGCCACAGGACTCCGATGACAGGAGGGCACAGGACTTGAGGATTAGAAGGCATTTGCTGGGAACTGACTAATAGAATGGAGTGTTCCGAGTGACGGCTTCTAAAGCACCAAGAAAAGCACCAGCTTCAAACACCTGCAGCCCCTCAGGATGGGACAAAATCTGGGGCAATGCAGTGAAAAGATGAAGCATTTTGCTCTCTTCTCTGTTGTGGCCCTGGAAGGGTCAGAAACCAGTTTTCTAAGGAAACATTAAGTGGGGAGAATCTGAAGAGAAACTCATTGCTCTCCTCCTTCGCCCTACCCCAGCACACATGCACACACACACACATGCACACAGCCACATCAGGAGCTGACCAAGCAAGGAGAGAGGATCACTAAGTCAAGTTCAAGGTTCTTAGTATTACATGGAATTAAATACAATGAGGTTTGTGAGTATGCCTTGGTGGCTAAGGGAGCTGTATCCAACATGGCTGACCACATTGTTTGAATCCCAGCCCTCATAGCTCAAAAAACACACCAGGCTCCTGGGTGTGCATACCCCAAATCCCGACAGGATGGAGAAATGGAGAAGAGATTGTGGCATGACCACACCTTATTGGGGGTGCCTTCTTCCTCTCCTTCTCTCTGTTTTTCTACTTCTCCCTGGTGAGTATATGTACTCTCTGGCAATTTAAAAGACTTAATATTATATATCTTGATATGACTTTGGGTCTTTTTATTACCTCATTGTGATCAGAAAAATGATAGGACTACTGAAGTTTTAACCAAGGCACAAGGGAAACACATCTCCCACTTCTAAAGACACAATAAAAAGCGACATAGAGATGTTTCCAATCGCATTTTCTAGAGACCTGCTTGTTTACTAGGTATAGAGATTTAATCTGGGACCCAATTCAAAGTAAATTGAGTTGTATATGTTATTTTTATTTTATAAGATTTTACATGTTTATATTAAATATAAGCTAAATAATTTATTGTATGAAAAACCATAAGTCAAAATTAAGTACTCAATTACACATTTAAGTTGAAATAGCAAAATTAATTTGTATATGCTAATATGTTAAATGCTCACAAACATTTGCTATACCGATATATGCAAATTATTTTTAAGTGTATCACATTTAATGTTAAAATAATACCACTACTGATCCATATTTTTGAATATTTGATTCTGTAAGTTCTGCAGAATGCAGAGGCATTACGCACATGAAGTGTTCTAAAGGGGTGGAAACACATGGCAGACATATGAGAAGGCACGTCTACCAGAGCGGTGTCCTTGAAACTGTCATCTCAATGACTGCGTCACATGCCACTACATGTGTGCGCCAGAACGTGGCCTTCGCCCCCTTGGGTTGGCTGCCCTCTTGCAATACAAGTCAGCCTGTGGGCACTGCCGCCACTCTGCTTTCGGTTTCTGAATATTCCCTTAACAAAGGCATCTAGATGGATATGGAGGGTTTTTTTAGGACTCTTGGTAAATATTTTCAGAGTGCCTTCTCGAAAGCTTGTCTCTCATTTGCACTCCTTTGCAAATGACCATCTCGCCACAGGATCACCGGCTCGGAGTGTAATCTATTCATTATTCTCTCCGCCAATTTGAACGTGGGCAAATGGAGTCCTGTTATTTGGGTTTCATTCATTTCCTTGCAAGTGCAGCTGGGCATGCTTTGTTCGCTCTCACTGAGCTTTTTGGTGGATTCTGTACCCCTTTGGCCAACAGGTGGGAAGGGAGCGCGCTCCGGACTTGGGAGGCCAGTTCCAGTCCCAGGTGCATAGCCGCAGCGATCCCGGACCCTACGGCCAGGGGGCGCTACGACCCCAAACTTCCCCGCCCCGTCCCGGCTGGGCTGGAGCTGGGGCTGGGGCTGGAACTGGGGCTGGGTCTGGGGCGGGCGGCCAGGGTGGAGGACCGGCAGGGAGCAAAGGTTGGCGTCCTCGCGCTCGGACCTCCGCGGCAATCATGACGGTGGGAGCCAGGCTCCGGAGCAAGGCGGCGAGCAGCCTCCCGCGCCGCGGGCCGCGAGGGCGAGGGCGTGCGGAGGGGGACGAGGATTCGATCGCCATCGTGGAGCACCTGGAGTGCGAAGACGAGGCGGCGGGGGCTGCGGAGAGCGGGCTGAGCGGGGCGGGGCGGGCCAGCGAGGCGGGGGG
>NW_006207959.1:109110-134061 GCF_000334495.1 Tupaia belangeri chinensis
CCCGGCTGGGCGGGAGCTGGGGCTGGGGCTGGAACTGGGGCTGGGTCTGGGGCGGGCGGCCAGGGTGGAGGACCGGCAGGGAGCAAAGGTTGGCGTCCTCGCGCTCGGACCTCCGCGGCAATCATGGGCGTCCTCGCGCTCGGACCTCCGCGGCAATCATGACGGTGGGAGCCAGGCTCCGGAGCAAGGCGGCGAGCAGCCTCCCGCGCCGCGGGCCGCGAGGGCGAGGGCGTGCGGAGGGGGACGAGGATTCGATCGCCATCGTGGAGCACCTGGAGTGCGAAGACGAGGCGGCGGGGGCTGCGGAGAGCGGGCTGAGCGGGGCGGGCCGGGCCAGCGGGGCGGGGAGGAGGCACCCGGGGACCAGGAGCGCCCGGAGGGTGCACTTCGCAGTCCTGCCCGAGCACTACGAGCCGCTGGAGGAGCCAGCGCCCGGCGACAAGCCCAGGAAGAGGTACCGGCAGAAGCTGAAGAAGTACGGCAAGGTAGGGAACCGCGCCCGCCGTCCCCGAGCAGCTAACCAGGGCGTCGTCCTCGCCGTCGGACTGCGCTCGGCCGCTCTGGGCTGTCCCTGGGCTGTCCCTGCGCAGCAACACCCGTCCCTCCAGCCTAAACGAAGTCGGGGTGGCGCTGGGCGCCGCTACCCCGCTGCTGGCGGGTTAGTAACGTTCGTAAGGGGCCCTTGCTCAGTGGTTATGGTATCCTACGTAGCCTCGCCCCCACGTTGTAATGATGGCGACCCTGACGCTTCAGAGCGCTTAGGCGACTTGGAGAAGCCGACCCAGTTGTAAAGTTAGGGGCTGCGGCCAGTTTATCTTGCTTGGTCAAGTCCTCTGTGGAATATCCCACTAGCTAAGAAGTATTTGGATTATTCCCCCCAAATGATCCAAAGGTTATTTCCAAGGCCCGAGTACCCAACTGAGTGAGAGGGGACTTCAAAAAACTCTTGAAGCAGGGGTCAGACAGTTGTGTAGAGATGAAACCCCTTCTGCAAGGCTGACCCACATGGGAAGCTTTTGGGTTTTAATCCAGAGACCTCCCTCGAACTGCTGCATCCAGCATGCTCATTATAGGGGCTGGATCACAGAGTGGACACCCTGATGAGGGTTCTCTTTTGCTCATGGAAGAAACAAATAAACTTTCATTAAAGAAAAAAATTTCTTGGGAAGATAAAGTTAAAGTATGAGTTTATTTTGGTGGAAAAAAAATTGAAATCCATGTATACAGCATTTTCATAATAGTCTTTTCCCTAAACTTTTTTTTTTTGAGAGGTTTTTGCTATTGGGTGTGTGCGCTTACCAGAAAGAGAGACAGAAAATGAGAAATGGGATAACCATGTTGCACTCCATTCTACTCTGGAGATCTTGGGCATGCACCCACACTTGGAGATGAGTTTAAGCCACCCAGTCCAGGACTTGAACTGCAGTCAACTACATGGGAGCCCAGTTACACAGTTGTTAGGCCAACCGCAGGTCCAGCTTTTCCCCTAAACTTTTTAAAGACACCTCTACATTTCAAATCCACACTTGTTGAATCTGCTTTTCTTTTCTCCTAGCTGACTCTTTGAATACTAGGGGCTTTTAGACACTCTGTCATTTGCCTTGGAGTAAAGGAATGGGGTTGGAGAAGAGCGGAGGGGAAAGAGGAGGCAGGGGGAGTGAGAAAGGGAGGAGCGAGAAGGGGAAGGAGAGAGAGAAAGAGGAGGGATGAATACAGGATAAAATGACAGTTCCCGTCTCAGAGCTCAAATCCCACAGCCCTTTCCAGGTGCCTTTACCAGGAAGGCCTCAGAACTGGGCCTAAACAAGGCCACTCAGAAGGAAATCACAAACCTCACTGTCCTGGCCGAAGGCCACGCCCTCACCCCCATTCTCTGTCTAGCTATCTGCATCTTCAGTGGCCTCTTATCGTACCTGAAGCCATTCAGTCTCCACCCTGGGAGCTTTAGGCTTATCATCGTCTTTAAACCTTTGTCAGCAAATTTGGTGCAGTACATAGGCAGGTAGTGGTCAAATATTAATACGTATTAAGAGCTAGGAAAGTTGGGACTTCCCAGGCTCAGTTCATGCTGGGACTAATTATCTCTCTTCTTGGTCTCAGTCCAGCACGAAGAATCCACACTTTGCCTCTCAGCTAGAGAGTCCATATGGCAAAACCTTAGCTCGGGGGTTGGCACTTGAAGATGTGGTTCGGGTGCTCCCTGGTACCATATATTGTGCCCGGCACTAGAAATACAAACATGGAGATGAAGTAGCTGTGCCCTTGAGAGTCCACAGCCTCCCAGGGAGTCATGGCAGAGCCAGGGCACCACTGTGGAGCTGCCTGGCCCAGAACTCGGACAGTCAGCTCCTCGGGCACGTGGTTGTAGTCTTCAAATCAAGGTGACATGAAAACTGGGCAAAGAAGCATGAGTGAAGATGTTGCCAGATATAAATACAATAGTCATTAGGATAGCTACTCTAAAATAATAATAAAATAAATAAATAACAAATGTGGCAAGCATGTGAGAAACTGGAATCCTTGTCCTCTTCTAAGAAAGTAAAATGGCACAGCCACTGTGGAAAACAGTTTGGTTGTTAAAAAAGTGAAACGTGGGCTCAGTTGTGGCAACCCAGTGGGAGCGCAATGCTCTCCAATGCTGGAAGCCATGTGGAAGACCAGGGTCTGGGTCCCAGGTCAACCTATGTGCATCAGGTATGCATGCATGTGCCCATGCACCTGGCTGCTGGGAAATCTCGGGGTAGGATCACAGCCTGAGACCCTGTTGGGGGTGCTTGTCTTTCTCTCTCATGAAAGAAAGAAAGAAAGACTGAAACGTAAAGACAATTTTGAACATAGAACTACAGTCTAGTCATTTCACTCCAAAAGGCTTGAAAACAAGCACTGAGCAAGTATTTATGTGCACACATTCCTGGAAGCATTATGTTCATAGAAGCTATTTAGCCAAAAGGTAAAAACAGCCCAAATGCCCATTAGTAGATAAATGGATAAACAAAGCGTGATACAGACACCGTGGAACATTACTCGGCCTTGTAAAGGTCTGATGGACTCACATGCTAGGACGTGACTGAACCTCCGAAAACATTGACATAAGCCAGACCTGCAAGGTTACGTGCTGCACGTATCGTTCTGTTTATAGGAAATATCCAGACTAGGCAAATCCAGAGAGACAGAGCACAGACTGTTGGTTGCCAGGGACGCTGAGGGAGGAGCAGAAAGCACCTGCTTAAAGCACCTGCTTAATGGGATATACGTTCGCCTTTTGAGATAATGAAAATGTCTTAGAACTAGATCAAAGTCTTGTGAATGTACTAAACGTCATTGAATTGTATATGTTAAAATCTGAGGGCTTTATTTGTTTGTTTATGTGCCAAAGGCAGGTGCACTCACCAGAGATAGAGAGAGACGAGAGGGACAGAGGGGAGAAGCCCCCTCACCACCATGGGGCATGGTCATGCTGCAGTTCCTTCTGCTCTCTCTCTCCTATCCTGTCAGGCTTTGGGGCCCCCACGCGCACATGTGCTTGGCCAGAAATGTGGGAGGTGATTTTTGCCTGCTGTAGCCACCAGGTGAAATTGTATCTTATTTGGTCCTGAAGACTTAAGGAGTGACCTGCGCACAGTGCTCTTGTTAATTTTTTTTAAAGGAGACATAACATTTTTTAAAGAATTATTTTATTTAACTTTATTTATTTATTTTCATTTGACCAGAGAGGGACCAGGGGGTTGGGGGGAGAGAGAAAGCAAGCAAGCTGCCAGGTCTGGGACTCGAACGGGTGTCGACCATGTGGGAATCCAGCATCCCTAACCACCATACCACTCACTGACCTCAAAAGTGCTACTGTTAACAATGACTTTGCCTTCAAGGAAGGGAGACTGAGAGTCCTATTCATCTGGTAACTTCTCAAGTCTTACTTCCCTTTAAAGAAAGGTGTTTGGCTTTTGTGAAACCTGGAAGGGGGGCTCATCGCCCTCTGCTACTGCCCCCTGGCCCCAGTCAGAGGTCGACCCTATGCTGGGCTGGTCTGGCCCGCATGCCTGGGACTCTTAACCGGCAGTGTTCTCCGCTGGTTTTTAAGTAAGAGTGGCCCGTGTGCAGTGCAGTCTTTACTGTTAAAGTGCTGGGTGATAGGCATGGGGAGCGGAAGGAACACACAGTTGCTGTGCTTCTCCAGGGTGCCAGGGACCCCGCTGGCCCATTCTGTGTAATATCTCAGAATCCT
This sequence comes from Tupaia belangeri chinensis, assembly GCF_000334495.1. Lineage (NCBI taxonomy): Eukaryota > Metazoa > Chordata > Mammalia > Scandentia > Tupaiidae > Tupaia > Tupaia belangeri. The sequence goes on from NW_006207959.1 coordinate 113,333, forward strand.
CTCAACAACTTTGGGAAGCTGTGGTTATTCCCATTTCCCACAGGAGGAAGCTGGAGTTTAAGGAAATTAAGCTATTGTTAAAGGGCGCATGGCTAGACAGCAGCAGAGCTGGGAGTGGGAGTCTCACTGGCCCTCGCATGCAGAAGCAGATGGAGTGGAGGAGAAAGAGTTCCCCCCAGAACTTAGCCTAAAATAAGAGGCTACCTTCCCCAAGTACTTCTGAGAACCACCGGGTGAAGTGTGGATAAAGAAAGGTAATCATGGTATTAATTGGGCATCAAGGAGAAGGCTGGAGAGGAAAGTAAAGGGTATGGAATGATCTTTTTTTTGGGGGGGGGGAGGTTTTTGCTTTAGGGTGCGTGCACTCGCCAGACAGAGAGAGACAGAGAGATAGAAAGTGAGAAATCACCCCCAGGGGGGATGGCCACGCTGCAATCCCTTGTCCTCCATTCTCTTCTCGGGATCCTGGGCACATATACACACACGCCCGGCGAGAGTTTAAGCCATCGGGTCCGGGACGCGAACCGCGGTTGACTACGTGGGAGTCCAACGACATAGCCATTACGCCGACTGCTGGTCCCAAGGGTATGGAATGATCTTTAGCACAAGAGGGAGAAAAAAGTCTTCGGGATGTAAGAGGAGAGCACAGACATGGGCACTGGACCCAGACTGCCCAGCTATCTCTCAGATATGCGACCTCAGGCTGTGTTCCCTTTCCTCTGCCTCAGTGTTCTCTTCTGTAGTCTAGGATAATAATAGGTTGGGACCAGGACATGCAGGTCAGCGTGGGTGTATGTGTGCATGGGTGTGTGGGTGTGAGATGTCACTCAGATACATTTTCGTACCTGTGGAGAGTAGTTGTGTCAATCCGTGTAGAGGTCTTAGAGAGCACCTAAAATATGACCAGAGTTACACAACTGTTCGCTGTTATTGCCTGAGCGTGCAGGGGAGAGACCCAGTCTGAGTGTTTCTGTTCTCATTTTTGTTTTTGTTTTCTAAAGTTTTTGCTGTAGGGTGTATATGCTCACTGTAGAGGAGAGAAGGAAAGTGAGAAATCACCCCCCAGGGGAGATGGCCATGCTGCAATCCCTTCTCCTCCATTCTTCTGGGAGTTTGGACATGCATGCACACGTACCTGGAGTGATTTTCAAGCCATCGGGTCTGGGGTTCAAACCACGGTTGACCATGTGGGAGTCCAGTGCCTGAACTATTATACCTCCTGCTGACCCCGGTTCTGACTTTTAAGGGAGCTCTACTGCAGTATGAAATCAGCTTTCGTAACTGGCCACTCACCTCAGGTTTGTGCCCAGATTCTGACAATTGAAGACGTGATCTTTGTATTCGGGGGAAGTGATCTTTGTTGAGAGCTGGTTTCCTTTTTGAAACTCAGGGGCCAGGGAACCCCTGACATTACTGGGAATTAGCTGAATATCAAGAAACCTCCAGAAAGCCTCGCCTCTTGTATTGGTTTCCTATGACAGCGATAACAAACGACCAACATCGCGGCTGAAAACAATGCAGGCTTGTTCTCGGTGGTTCTGGGGGCCCAAGGTCTGAAGTTAGTTTTCTGAGCTAATGTTGCTTGGGCTGGTTCTTCCAGAGCCTCCCAGGGAAAATTTATTTCTTTACCCTTTCCTGCTTTCAGAGGCCCCCTCCTCCATCTTCAGGTCTCTAACTCACTCTTCAATCTGTTTCTCTGTGACCTCAGCATCTGTGGTTATCCGGCCTTCTGTCTGCCTCCTCTTGCATCTTTCTTTATAAGGATGCCCACCTGGATAACCCACTAGCCCTGGATTATCCCATTACACCTGTATGAAAATGTATCTGAGCGACATCTCACACCCACACACCCACGCACACATACACCCAAGCTGACCTGCATGTCCTGGTCCCAATCTCAGAGTCCTTAACTTGAACACCACTGCGAGGTCTCTTGCCATGTAAGGAACATACTCACAGGTTCTGGGGTTAGATCCTGGGCATCTTATTCAAGCTAGTACTCTCCCTGATCCCCCATCACCAGTGCCCCTCTGAGAGGTTAGTTGGGCTGAAATCTTTACTAGATCAAAGAAGCCCAAATCAGTTTCCCTGAATGACACTGAAATGGTTGTTGATAGATATCTTACATTCCTTGCATTTCATTTCTGAAATCTGCCTTGACAGTGTTCCAGTTAATGAGATATTTTAGTAGGCTTTTTTCCCAAAAATTGCAAAGATGGAGTGACAAGTAATTTTTTAAAATAGCAGCCTGAAGAAACGAATGTATGAGTGTCCCTAATCTCAAGTTTAATATAGGCAATTGTGATTCTGATGGTACTGTTTCTAACGATCATTCTTTATTGTTATTCTTGCTCCCAGAGAATGGTTTCTTCTTTCAAACATGTAACATTCTCCCAATGATTCCCCTTACACATTTTTAGAAATGTGTCTGAGCAACATCTTACACTCACACACCCATGTACACATACACCCAAGCTGACATGCATGCCCTGGTCCCAATGTCACTGAGAAATTGACAGGGCAGGGTCAGAGAAGCAGCGTCTAGAGTAAGTCAGGAGTAAGCATGGACATTACCTGTTTCTCCCAAACTCCTCAGCCTGAGCTGTACCAAAGGAAACACCAGGCACTGTCTATGAGCTGGGCATGAGGTCATGAGCACCACAGGATCCCCACCCTCATTCTGTTATGGTGGGAAACCTTGTAATATAAGCTTGAGTAAACCAGAGATCGAAGGAAACTGTACTCTTTTTTTTTTTTTTTTTTGAGAAGTTTTCACTATAGGACGCGTGCACTTACCAGAGAGAGCCAAAGAGACAGAAAGTGAGAAATCACCCCCCAGCTGGGATGGTCACGCCACAATCCCTTCTCCTCCATTCTCCTCTCGGGATCTTGGGCACACACGCACACGCGCCCGGCGTGAATTCTAAGCCACCGAGTCCGGGATGCAAACCGCGGTCAACTACGTGGGAATCCAGCGACATAGCCATTACGCTAACTGCTGGTTCCCGGAAACTGTACTCTTAAGAAACGTCCCAGGCTAGCCCCGTAGCCTAGTAATGAAGGGAGCCGGATCCCACATGGCTGACCTTGGTTGAAACTCTGCCAAGGAAGCTTGTGTGCCCTAAATCCTGACAGGATGAAAACATGAAGGCGACCGGATGGTGGTATGACCACACCTTATTGGGACTGTTTTCTCCCCTGCTCCCTCTCTGTCTTTCTCTGGTAAGTGAAGACACCTGATGGCAATTAAAAAGAGGGAAAGAAAGAAAGGAGAAAAAGAAAAGAGAGAAAGAGAGAAAGACAGGAGAGAAAGAGAAAGAGAGAGAAAGAAGAAAGAAAAAGAACGAAAAGAAGAAAAACTGACTTTCCTAATCAGATAACAAGAAATCCTGAATTTATATATTACCATCTCAAATATGAATACTGTATAATAAAAAGAAGCAAAAGTGATTTTATGGCATTAATAGCTGACCTTGTGGGGGCACCTAAACTGCCTATAGTTATTCCAGGCACTGTTCTAAGTGCTTTCCTTGAACTCATATGATCCTCTTAACAGTCCAGTAGGGGGTTACCATTGTGTAGGTAAGGAAACAGGCCACAGAAAGTTAAGTGGAGCTAGACTTCAAGCCCAGACTATGACAAGTTAACCACAAGGTTCCTTACTGCCTTCTTTAAAGGAAGAAAGTCTAGGGCCAGCAGGTGGCATGATAGTTAAGGCACTGGACTCCCACATGGACAACCGTGATTCAAGTCTCAGACCCTGTGGCTTGAAAATCATACTGGATGCATGTGTGTGTGTGCCCAAAATCCCGAGGAGAGTGGAGGAAAAGGGATTGTAGCGTGGCCATCCCCCAGTGTGCGATGTCTCACTTTGCCTCTCCCTATCTCTCTCTGGCAAGTATATACATCCTATGGCAAAAATCTGATAAAATGAAATATAAAAGAAAGAAATTAGGGACCAGCAGTTAGCGTAATGGCTATGTCGCTGGACTCCCACATAGTCGACCGCGGTTCACGTCCCAGACCCGGTGGCTTAAAACTCACGCTGGGCGCGTGTGCGTGCGTGCCCAGGATCCCAAGAGGAGAATGGAGGAGAAGGGATTGTGGCGTGGCCATCCCCCCTGGGGGGTGATTTCTCACTTTCTATCTCTCTGTCTCTCTCTGTCTGTCTGGCGAGCGCACGCGCCCTATGGCAAAAACCTCTCCAAAAAAAAAAAAGAAAGAAAGAAATTGTAATATGATATTAAGTCTATGGGCTCTAAGCTGAGATTTCTTTGAGATTGAACTTCAGCTTTGCTTCATAGCTATTATAAACTTGGATAATTTTCTTTGCATTTTTTTTTTACATTTTTTGCGATAAAGTGAGTATGCTCTTTGCTTCTTAGCAGCTATTATAAACTTGGATAATTTTCTTTGCATTTTTTTTTTTACATTTTTTGCGATAAAGTGAGTATGCTTGCTAGAGAGAGACAGAGAGACATAGAAAGAGGGAAGGTGAGAAGTCACCACCCAGGGAGGATGGGCACGCCACATTCCCATCTCATCCATTCCCTTTTTGGGACTTCGGGTATGCATGAACATGCACCTGGTATGATTTTCAAGCCCCTGAGTCTATGACTTGAGCCATGATCAGCCATATAAGAGTCCATTGCCTTAACCCCTATACCACCTGCTCATCTCAACTTGCATCATTTTATTTTAAATTTTGCCAGAGGGCACATGTGTGCTGGGGGAGTGAGAGAGAACCCCCCCCCCATGAGGCATATTCATGCTACAATTTTCCTCTATGTCTTCCTCCTTTCAGGATTTTGGGTTCACACACGTGCTTGGCATGTCTATCAAGCCACTGGGTCCAGAATTGGAACCATGTGGTCAGCCATGTGGGATCCAGCCATCCTAATCACCTGATCCAACTTGGATAAATTTAACCTCTCTATCTATACTTTTCTCTTATGGAAATCCAGTAGCCAAAGGCCACCAGAAACATATTGGTAGCTAACCAAAATCAGGTTTATTGCTTGACACAAAGAGAGAGAGTGAGTGCTAGAGAAATTACTTATAAGGGTCTCCAAGAGTGATCTGAGGTAGAGCATTGACTATATGAGTCTGAGCTGAGGAGTTATCAGCATCCAGGAAATACTTGAAGTCATTAGAAATGGGCAAGACCACCTGAGGAGAGATTTTTAGGGAAAAAGAGAGAGAGAGAGAGAGAGAACAAACCTGAAACCTGAAGAACTCCAATGTTATAAAGTTTAGTAGAAGAGATAATCTAGCAAAGGAAGCTGGGAAAGATCTCCCGGTGTCGGAGGGAATCAAGAGAATAGAGTCAAAGAGGTTAAATAATTATTTCATTAAGTGTATCAAAAGCTGCTGAGAAATCAGGGAGGGGGGAGACAGAAGTGTCCATCAGATCAGGCAACATAGAGGTTGGAGGTGGCCATGACCACGCCGTCCCTGGATGGGTGGGAGTAGGACCCAGAGAAGGAGAGACTAAGTGTGGCCGTGGAGACTATGTGTGAATGGGCTTTCAGTGGGCTTCATGAGGGAGAGCAGAGGCCTGGGGCAGATGCAGAGCCAAGGAGGTGTCTGAACATGTGTGTAAGCTAATGGGAATGATCCAGTGGCGAGGAAGAGAGCGATGATGCTGGAGAAGGCGAAGCCAAAGGCAAGGTGAGAGAGGTACAGAGAGCGAGGGTCAAGGGAACAGCCTTGGGGAAGAAGGCAATTTTCCCCAGTGAATCAGGCAAGGTGGGAGAAGGCAGGGCAGGCACAGGTAGGTCTGTAGAGGGTGGTGAGAAAATGAATGAGCTCCTCAGTGACGTCTGATGTTTTTCAGTGAGGGATGAAGTGGGATCATGTAATAAAGGTGTGGAGATGTGTGTCTGCCTGTGTTGGGGATGGGGAGGCTTGAAGAGAAAGGAAAAGTATGAGGTCATAGCTGAGAGAAAAGGATGGCCAACCTTCTAGACAGATACAGTAGGTTTGTTGGTGGTGTTGGGAGTCAAAGAAAAGTTTGCAGCTGGGATGAAGAATTTTAAGTGAAACCAGCCTGAGCGATTATTGTAGTTGGAAAAGTCAAAGGGCCGAGAGACACGCCATGTGAGATGAGGCACAGGTCATCTGCAAGGACATTGGCGTCACTAGGCATGCTGTAGAAGTTGAGGGCAGGTGCGGAGGGTACACAGCAGTCAAATGTGATGCTCTGCCAGGAAGACCCACATGGGAAGACACCAGGTTTGCTTGGGAGACCTCCCTGAGTCTTCCAGGCACATGTGTGTCCAGGACTCAGGGCTGCCTGAAGCTGGGGATGGATAGCAGAGCCAAGACTCTGTGGGGTGCTGTCTGTCTGTCTGTCTGTCTCTTGCTCACCTGCACATTGAATAAATAAACAAACAAACAAATAAAAAGAGGCTGACGATGGGAAGAGGAAGATCCGGGAGCAAAGCTGCATAGATGTTAGTCATTGGTGACGTCCTTCATTTTTCTACTGCCATTCCATTAGAATCCCTTAACTCTCCCTTGTCCAGCCCTGGGTCTTGCAAAGAAGAAAAGGGGTAGACATCAAGAAAACCTGGCCCAGTCCTTACCCACAGGAGCTTATAACTGTGTCGGACACACAAGACTTAAATGGCTGCGGCAATTAGAGAATGGCAGAAGACTACAGAGGGACAAATGTGAGGGGCAGGCAGGAATAAGCCCTGATGTTGGGGGGCCATGGATGGGCTCTCAGAAGAATGAAAGAAACCGCCCTGGCTTTCAGATCCTCCAATAACTGTCAGCTGGAACAGAGAAGAGGTATGGGTTTTGGTTTGAGAAAGAGACTAAACTGATGTTTCGTTTTAGAACTGGCAGCCTCCCTGCTGTTTCTAAGATGCTCCGAGTTACCCAGGAACGCACTGTGCTGGAAAGCACTTTGCCAGGGGATGATGTCTGTGCTGAGCCCCCACATGTTCTTAGGTCGGGGGCGGGCGTGGGACATGGAATATGCTAATCTTCCCCCGGAGAATAAGGCACATGACTTTTATATGTGTCACTATGACTCAAGGAAGAATTCAAAAGCTGCCTAACCTAACCCTTTCCTCTTCTGTTCCTAAAATAGAACGTCGGGAAGGTCATCACCAAAGGCTGCCGCTACATCGTCATCGGTCTACAAGGATTCGCCGCGGCCTACTCTGCTCCCTTTGGAGTGGCCACCAGCGTGGTAGCCCTCGTGCGCTGATGGGAGCTGTGGGCTGGAGCTGCAAGGACGAGTGGAAGCCTCTGCTCTAGGAATGGTGGGAATCAGGAGCGTTTCAGACTTGAACTCTCAAAATACGTGGAAGAGGAAAAAAATGCCTTTCTTTGTTGAATCGGAAGAATGTGATGAATGAGTTACCCCTGCCCGTCTGCTAAGCTTTTCACATTTCTCAGACACGGCTGGATCCGATGATCAGTTCTGCAGAGAATTAGGCCGAGGTTAGGTTTGGGATTAGGATGAGTTTGCCAAAGCCAGAGCCTTCATGTGGGGGTAGCAGGGGTGTAGATGCAGGTAAACCCTGCACAGGTTAGAGCAGTGAACGTGGGTAGCAGAGCGTGAATTTGAGGACTAAGAGATGTCGACCTGGAGTCACGTGATTTGCTGCATTCCCCCCGAAAGGTCATGGGCTGACAGGGACACTCACAGTCCTGGGCCACCTTGGTTCAGAGGCAGCAAAGGAGCTGTTTATTTCTGAAGCTGTTCTCTGCCATCTCCTTCCTCCCCTGCTCTGTCACCAGGAGTTTAATTACAGGCTTGAGAAGGAAGGAAGAAAAAAAATCTCTTTGAAGGCTACGGTATTTTGAAAACTGTGTTGACAGTTGTGTCCCGGCTGCTTAAAGGGATAAAAGCTTGTCATTTTCACCCATCTCTGCAGGAACGTGCCCCTGGCGATGTGAGAGGGAGGAAGGGCAAGTTCAGAGGCAGGCCGGATGGCTGGGGCAGGCTGTCTGAGGGCCGTGCCTGCCGCTCTTGTGCCCTGCCGTTGTGTTTGGGGCTGGCCGGATTCCCCTTGGAAGCGTGTGGCTGGCTGTGGTTGTGGGCATCAGCTCACTTGACAGCTGCTCAATGCCTTCTCTAGCCAGGCCGACTGGGGAGCTTTGTGCTGGGACACAGGGACCGAGAGAGGTGACAGCTGGGAATGAAAGTGGCTGTGGAGAAGGAACTGTAAGTAGGAGACAGGTGTGACGGATGTAGAAACAAGGCAAGAGGATGTTGAAGGGAGTAAGAGACTGGTTTGGAAGATCAGTGCTGAGGGATTTAGGTGGCCGGGTAGGGCCAGGAGAAAGGGCGGGAGGTGTCATGGCTGGTGCTTACAAACACTCCGAAGCCCCTGAGCCCACACAGGCTGCACAGTTTGGCCTCATCTCACCTAGGTTCAAAGGTTAGAGTGGACATAGGTGGGCCTGACACCCACTGATGATGGCCACAGGCTAGCACTGGACACTGGGCAGGAAGTGAAAGAAAGAGAAGGTCCTGCCTACATTCCCTCTGCCAGCCTGTGATGGGCCACTGCTCCGACAGAAAATCTGGAAGTTCAGAGTGGTCTGCAGCACCAGCCTACCTGCTGCCCCGGGGCCTTCCTAGGGCATGCAGGGGAGGCCTCTAAGGCTTGTGCACCACTGATCAAGCCCAACCAGGTGGTACTGGGAGGTGGAGAAGGTGGGAAGACAGACAGATGCATAGAAAAAGGAATAGGTGGAGGAGAGTCAGCTCCCCCTGTTGGAGGCTCCTTTTGTTGATGACCTGGGACCCAGTTTCTGCATCATTAACATTTGTGATGAAAGGAGAACAAAGGATCTTGTTTTAGCCCGTGTGGCGAAAGTTGGGAATGGCACATTTTCACACATGAGAGGTAATTATATAGCCTGCCTAGAACATTGGGAGCCTGGGAGAAGGGGGGAAAGCTGCAAGTGGAAGAGAAAGCATAGTTAGTGGGAAAGAGGGTGCCCTGGGGGGCTGTTGTCTTAGCACATAAGGACAAGAAGTTTGGAGAATGCCTTCTGCAGTGACCTAGCAATGCTGACGAGCCAACGGACCCAGCATCCTCATGACGACGTGGAAGGTGACCCCAGGCTGTGCCAAGACCTGCTTCCCTTTCCTAGGGATGTGCCTGAGGAAGAGCTTCCTCATGTCTGTCTCCCAGAATGGACAAACCGTAAGGTCAAGCACATGTGGCCCTGAAATTCTCAGTCTAGTTAAGAATTGACTCAGAAATGTCCAAAGTCAAAACCTTACCGGATTGCCCTGGGAATCAGGGTCACATGCCCAGAAGATAAACTTCCCCTTGTCATCAGCCTGACCAGCCGCCCCTCATGACAGCCTCTGTGTGGTTCTTGGACTTGAGAACCTCAATCTCGGCACAGATGACCTTTTACCTTTTCTTCCTCCACAATTTGTTTTTGTGTTGTCGTTGCTAAAATATCAGGGCCCGTACCCACTGGTGATTGACTTTTAGAGCTTTTCCTCTGTGTGTGTGACCAAGAGGCTTCTTTTATATTATTTTTAGCCCTACTGTGTAAATAAAATCCCCAGTTTGTGTAATGTTTCTGTGTGCGAAGGGCTTTTCCTCCTTTACTTTCTAGCCTTGTCTAAAGAAGATTCCTGAAGCAGCCTGCCAAGGCTGAGGACTTGGTCGAGTCAGGATATTGAATCCTCTCTGGAAATCCAATGGGAGCCCAGGGCTGCTCCCTCAGGCTGGAGGGGAGAGAGGTACACTGTCTCTTTGGGGAGCTCTGTTTGGCTGATAAAAGGACAGTTCTCTTGAAAGTCCAGCAGAGTAAGATGTAGTGCGTAGGAGCCTCAGTTCATGTGTTTGTTAAAAATTAAAATCTCTAGAACCTTAAACTTGGATTTAAGAGCCTAGCATGGGGCCAGGCAACTGCGTTTTCCCTGAGTAGCTGAGAAGGTTCTGCCACACTGTTCCTCTGTCACCTGTGACATGCTGGCTCCCCAAGGTTTGCTGCATCTTGCCTCTAGGGGGCGCCAAGGTGGGAGGCTAGACCAGGGCTGGGGCCTGCCCTGTGGTGGGTACATGGAGCAATGCCCGCTTACCAAACTCTCACAGAAGTGATGGGGAAGGTTTTGGTGGTAGGAAGATAGGGAGGAGGAGTCCTTGGTAACCATTAGATTATCTGTCCAGGCAGGGTCCTAAGCTGCTGCTGGGCTTAGAGCAAAGCCAAAGAGGAACTTCTTTCAGCCACCTTGGAATCACCCCTGCTGACCCTCTGCCCAGCACCTGTGCCTTGTCAGAGAAGGCTCAACTGATGTTCATGACCAAGAATGACTCGGAAGCAGATCTGAACTCACATCTCCTCCTGCACCCTTCAGTGGTCCTCCCGGGAGTGGTCGTTCCCTCAGCAGAAAGTAAGTGGTCATGGCCCTGGAAATCGTCACTGCAGTGTTAGATTTAGGCAGCAGCTGTTAGGGGGTTTGAACCCATGATGTCTTTTTCCAGCTTCTGACACTTCAGGAGTACAGATAAGCTGAATTAATACTGCGATGCCATTACCTCCAAAATGGCTGGAACACTTTACAGTTCACCTCACAAGCTTATAATAAAAAATATACACACGGCCACAGGTGGGATGTGGTTAAGGTGCTGGATCCCACATGACCAACTCTGAGGTTTGAGTCCCCAACCTGATGGCACACAAAACATGGCAGGCATGTGTGTGTGCATCCCAAATCCTGAGAGAATGGAGAAGAAGGGAGAGAATGATTTCTCACTTTCCCTCTCACTGTGTCTCTGTCTGTCCTCTTCCGTGAGTGCACATGCCTTATGCAAAAACAAACAAACAAACAAACAAACACCTTAAAAAAAAACTTAAAAAAAAGAAAAAGAAAGTATATTTTTAAAATTATACACAAAATTTAAGAAAAAAATTAATAATGCTGTCAGCATCCCTGTCGAGGCTGCATTTGAGAGTTCATGGTTTTGCTAAATATCCCGATCATTTTTGAATTAAAAAAAGATCTCTTCACTCCCTGGACCATTCATGGAGAACTTGATAAGATAAATGGTGGGTTTGAAATTTTTTTTAAGAGGCAAGGCGGTTTTATCCAAGTCATTCCTGAACATCATAGCCAGGGAGAAAAGGAGATTTCTTCAGACCTCGGGTTGGCTCAGGGCCAAGGTCTGGCAGGTGCACCAGCTGTGCAGGCTGGAAGAGGCAGGGCAGGACAGAACGAAGGCTTGACTGCTGAAGCCTCAGGCCAGATCTCCATCTCGAAAAGTTTAGCACCCTCTACCCTTCAGCTTCATCCAGAGACAAATTAAGATCAGAGTTCACACCTTAAGGACTGGCTTTGCTTTTTTTAAAGGTGTTTCTCAGGTGACTCCTCTTCTATAGCCTGTTGTCAAGGCTCAAAATAAATGTATCTGGTTCAAACCAGCCGTGAACGTCAGAGCTGAAGGACTACACTGAGACAGAGCTAAGAGCTCACACCTACTTTTACTTGCTCTTTAACTCCATAAATTAGCTCCCCGCACTCCCAGAACTTGCTGTCCTTGATAACGGAGGGGAAAAATATTTTTTTTTTGAGTGTGTCTTTTGGGGTTTTGTTTGTTTTGCTTCCTTCCAGAGATGTTTACAATCGCTACAGAAACAGAAAATGGAGAAATTAACCTCTTTTTTTCTCCCAGGGAAACTTGCCTATTAGAAAAACATTTTACATATTTACCTTTAATCATTGAAAGAGCTGTGAGTTTGGTATTATTCTTGCCACTGTCACAGAGAATCAAAACAGAGATGCTTTCTGTTGAGGAGGATATTTTTTCATGAGTGAGCAAAGAAAGAGAGAGAAAAAGTCCCCCCAAACAGGGTCTTGACACCTTGACCCACACCTAGACTTCAACCAGTTCCAGACCTTGGGCAAAGTGTATGCTGCATACCCAGGGAAGTCTCCAGCCTTGAACTAGGATTCTTCTCTCATGAGATTGCCTTGCAGAACATTGCATTTTGCCTCTGTGCCACTGTTAGGCCCTTGAGGATGATGACGTTTGCATTCTGAGTTCTTTAGAGTTGGGAGAAGTGTAGAAAATTAATCCTGATTTTACTCATAGCTATCATTCTTCCATACAAAATCAGAGTTGAACCCATTTGTCTTTCAGAGTTTTCATTTTAACGAATCAGTGAGCCATATCTAGACTCCCTCCAGCCCCTGATCTTACCTGCTTCCTCTGGTGACAGTTATGGGGCACAATGGATCAGAGAGCCAAGATGCATTAAGCACGTGGTAGGTACATGAGGCATTGTGCAGGGTAGCATCATAAGATTTTATGTAATGTTCCGTTTTATTTAATTCTCAATAACGACATCAGTGAGGCAGGTCTTATGAAGATTATTTTATAGATGAAGAAACGGAAGGGAAGTTAGGGATTTCAGCGCCAATGGTGCCTCCCCCTGCCATTTCCTCTCAGGCTCCTGGGCCCTGGGCCCTCCAGTGACTGCGAAGAAGAGAGAAGTTTGAAATATAATCACATGATGAAATAAAGAAAATCGAAGAGCCCATTTATTCTAACTTGGGTCCAAAAGGGAACTGAACTGAGGCATGCAGAAAGGGCCTGATCCTGGAATGTGCACTTGGGCACGACCCCCTGTGACGCTGGACCTCTGAGACAAGACACCAGAAATAGTTCAAGATGCTGTCAAGACTCATTGGATCTTTTTTGGTTTGGGACATTCTTATCAATCAATTGAAGTTGTCCCTTATTCTTAGTTAGTAGTTAGGACAAGAGGCCCACCCCCTGACTCTCATGCTCACCCCGAATGGCTACGAGGTCACCCGACTCCCCTTTTCATAGGATAGCTCATCACTACTGTACAAGACTCCTTATTATAGCTCTTGACCGAGGTAAAACTTTGATGAATGTTTCTCCCTGTTTGCAACTTTTCTGCGTTTAAAATAATCCTGAAATCTATAAGACCTTGGACACACTACTGGGTAATTTGGGTATTGTGAGGTCTGGGTGATCGTCCTGTTTAGCCTGAAACAATTCTTTCGCTTCACTTCCTGTGCTTTGGCCTTCCCTTATCAATCAACAGTATCCAGCATGCATTTCTGATTCCAATATTGTGGTTAAGTAATTAGAAAGACTCCCAAAAGGGGGCCAGCAGGTGGTGTGGTGGTTAAGGCGCCAGATACTCCCACATGGCTGACTGCGGGTCGAGTCCTGAACCTGGTGGCTTGGTCTCTCACTTTTCCTCTCTCTCTGTGTCTCTCTGGTCAAATTAAAATAAATGAATGAATAAATAAAATTAAAATAAATAATTCTCTTTTTTTTTGGAGAGGTTTTTGCTATAGGGCACGTGTGCTTGCCAGACAGACAGAGAGACAGAGAGATAGATAGAAAGCAAGAAATCACCCCCCGGGGGGATGGCCACGCTGCAATCCCTTTTCCTCAATTCTCCTCTCGGGATCTTGGGCACATGGGCACACGTGCCCAGCATGAGTTTAAAGCCACCGAGTCTGGGACATGAACCGTGGTTGACTACATGGGAGTCCAGCGACATAGCCATTACACTAACAGCTGGTCCCATAAATAATTTTTTTTTTTGAGAGATTTTCACTGTACAGCGCGTGCGCTCACCAGACAGAGAGAGACATAGAGACAGAAAGCGAGAAATCACCCCCCAGGGGGGATGGTCACGCCGCAATCCCGCAATCCCTTCTCCTCCATTCTCCTCTCGGGATCTTGGGCACGCACGCACACGCGCCCGGCGTGAGTTTTAAGCCACCGGGTCCGGGACACGAACCACGGTCAACTACGTGGGAGTCCAGCGACATAGCCATTACGCTAACTGCTGGTTCCCCCATAAATAATTCTTTAAAAAGATAAAAGATTCTCCCAAATACTTGAGTCCTTTACATCCCATCAGGCTCTGGGTTTCTGAGATGCTGAGGTTGCTTAGCTGCTGACTTGTCATGGTCAAAGCACAAAGGGGAGGAGGACATTGGGCTGGTCTAGGGAAGGGCTGTGTGACCCGGAGTCATTGGTGTTGAATTGACTTTGTTATTTTGCCACACTTCCTTGGGCTGATTTCTGCAGCTCTCTTACTGTTCCCATTGACTGGTAATTCTGTAACCTTGGAGCCAGCCCTCCATTGTTCACCCCAGGGACCCTAGGGCCACAAGCCAAAGTCCCAGAGGCTGCAGGAAGAGACTATGTATAGCAGGAACAGCCCTGGCATCAGGCAACTGGGCTGTGTGTACCTCTGGTCCCTTCCAGCCAGCCCAGGCAGGGAGAAATTTGGAGTTTCCTCCCTGAGCCCCTTCCAGTTTGCCCATGGCCTTATTTCTAGACACCGAGACTCACCTTTTGTGTAGCACAGACATGCACAAGAGCCAACTCCCAGGTGCCTGGAGTGTTCAGAGGACAGGCAGGGAGCCTGAGGTGCCAAGAGGCAGCCCTAAAGATCTCTGGAGGGGTTCAGGGAGTCACCACAGTGCTATTACAATAGTAACCTCCTTACTTAGTAATAGCTATTCTGAGAACGTAGACGGCAAATATATACTTCCCTTAATTGCCCAAAGGGTCTCTTCATTTGTTTATTTATTCATTTATTCAATAAGCAAGTTTTGAGTACCTGCTGTGTGCTGGCCTTGACCCAGATGCTGGGCTTGCTCCACTGGAAGTCAGTTGAAGGCCATGGTTATGGCTGTGTGTCCTGACGCCAGACTGACTGTCACTGACTGGCGTTTAGTGTACAGGGTATTTACTAGGGGTTGTCTTGAGACTGACCTCCAAAGAAAAGGCAATAGGACTGAGTAGAGAAAGAAGTAGAGCTGCAGTGCAGGCCCGTAAAGGCCACCCATGAGGAACTCTGAAGCTAGAAGGCTCTGAGGGTTGACCGACTTGCTGTGGGATGGCCAGAGTGCTACACTATACCTTTTTATTTTTTAAGAATTATTTTTTATTTAACTTTATTTATTTATTTTAACTTGACCAGAGAGGGACAAAGTGAGAGAGAAAGAGAGAGGGGAGAGAGAGAAAAAAAGAGAGACAGGGAGGAAGCAAGTCGCCAGATCCAGAACTCGAATCACAGTAGACCATGTGGGAGTCCAGAGCCCTTAACTGCCACACCAGTCGGCCCCAAGTATACTCTACCTTGACCAGCCGGTGGAAAGATTGCCCTGGGAAGGACTTCCTATAGGTGAGGCAGCTCTCAGCTGCTGAAGCAATCTCCGAAAGGGCTCCACCTCTCCAAATCAGTCTACCCATGGACAAATGGGGGTAATAGCACTCTGCAGGGTTGTCAACAGGATACATGAGTTAATTCTCGCAACAGTGAAAACCATAGAAAGAATGCAGTGTGTGTTGCTGTGTACAGCTGCAGTAATTACAAAGTCAAGCGAGGGTTTGTGTACATGCAGGAATCAACAGGACCTTAGGAGACACCTCACCCTACCTTGGAATAGTGTCTAAAAATGGGATGTCCAACTGGGGTTCTGGGATGAGAGAAACATGTAGAGGGCCGAAGGTGAGAGGACCCAAGTGACAGTGTGACTGGAACGAGTGGCGAGGCTGGTGGGAAGAGGGCAGTGGTCTGAGACATGACTAGATCTTAGCGAATGGTAAAAACAGAAGACATGTCTTCTGCTGTGAGCATGACCTGCCCTGTTGGCTCTCCTGATTGGCTGGGGTTGGACCGGGCCTCTCAGACATCCTGGGCCTTATAGACGTCAAGACTGATGGGCAGGGAAGACCACACCCAAACCTTAATCTCTGAGGCTAGGGAGTGGTGGGGCAGGGGGCAGCCTGTCCTGGAAGCCGGGGAAGACGTTAGGCCCTGAGGTCATCCCGGGCACTCAGGCAGGTTGTCCTGTCTGAATGGCAATTTGGAGCCATCCTCAGCTAACATGAGAGGGAGGGAGAAGGCCTTAGGCTTCCCTTTCTGCCTGCTCTCAGCCCCAGGAAGTAATCTGAGCATACACTCAGAGTCAGGAAAGCAATCAGCTGTGTGGCCTCACACCAGTCGGCTCCCCTTTCTGGGCCTGGACATCTTCCATAAAGTAGAGGCTGAAATCGATGGCGCCTGGACCCTCCCTGCTCTGGTATTCTCTGTCTGAAGCATTTTCTGCCTCTTACAAAATTCCATTTCAATGCGTTTGATGGTTGATTGTCTTTTATTTCTTCAAGGTGGCTGTTTCCTATCCTGCCTCCCTCTTGACTTCTTAAGGTGCTCTCAAGGCCACTCCAGCAATCAGCAGGCCTGTGACCTCCTCTCAAGTGATCCCCCGCGAGGAAACAGAAACAATGGGAATCACTTCCCCAGCAGCCTCTGTCCTGCCAACAGGGGGGCACCCAGTTGTTTTTCTGGCAAAGCTGCTGTTTTCTCAGCCACGCCACACCCTCTGCTCTGTGTTTTCTCCTGACCAAGGTTCCCCTGGTAGAGAGGCTGCAGGATTGGCCAGGAGAAGCCGCCCCCTGACCTTTGCCCCCACCCTCAGTCAGCCCTGCCTGCTCTGCAAGCTTGGAATCTGGCTTCTCTCTCAAAGTTCAGCTCAAAGCCACCTCCTGGACGAAACCTTCCCAGATTTCAGGGTTGGAAGGAATCAGTCTGGACAGGGCACTGTCACGCAGGTCCTGGTTCTTAGGGCATTTTGTATTCTGCCACAGTTAGAATTAGCTGTCCATAGGTACCAGCGGGTGGCATGGTGGTTAAGGCGCTGGACACTCCCACATGACTGACCACAGTTTGAGTCGCGGACCTGGCAGCTTGCTTTCTTAATTTCTCTCTCTCTTTCTCTCTCTCTGTGTCTCTCTCTGGTCAAATTAAAATAAATGAATGAATAAATAAAATTAAATAAATAATTCTTTTTTTAAAAAAAAAAAGAATTAGCTGTCCATAGATGGGATTGTCCAGACTATCCCAGCCTGATATCCACGAGGTTCTTGATAGATGTTTGGTGGGGAGAGGGAGAAGAGCAAAAAAAGGAAGGAAAGGAAACAGCATGAATCTCTACAGGAGTTTTGTGGTACGTCTTAGGCACTTGGTCCCTATTTATTGTTTTATGTCTAACAAACACTCCAAAATAAAAATCTGGAGCTCCAGGCACTTCCACTGGATGGTTCTACTTAGGGACAAGAAAGCAGGTTCTTGATAGGGCCACCTGTGTTGTTGCTGACACTGCTAGGAATGTCACTTTGCATGAGCGCCCCACCCCTCATGCGCCCGTTCCCACACTCAGTGGGCCTAATGTGGAGTAGGCAGAAAGTGTGTGTGAGCAGTGGGGAGGGCGAGACCCTCAACTACAGGAATCGGCTCATGGACTAGAAGTGGATAGTATTTGTCTCAGGTGTTGTCTGGCCTGACCAAGGAGCAGGAAGAAGCACAGCAGGAGTCGGGGAGTTGGGGCAAGGGCAGACCAGCCTGCAGACCTCATGGACCACAGTGAAGACTTGGCTCTTGCTCAGAGTGGAATGAGGCAGCACCATTGCAGGGTTTTGAACAGAGGAAGGCAGGGCCAGCCTATTTTCATCAGAGCCTTTTGGGGACTGCCTCTCTAGCCCATTTTATAGAAGAGGGCATTGAAGCAGACATGGTGAGGAACTTGCTGGACCCCCACTCCTGTCCGCATCTCCACCACGGTGCTCTGCTCACTGCTAGCCCAGCCTGCACTTCTGTACTGGCTTGCGCACTTGCCTGGGGGTTCATTCCCTGTTGAGCAGAAGCTCTGTGAGGTCAGGGACAGGCCTGTTCACTGTTGAATCCTCGGTGCCTTTAACCATGCCTGGCATAGAGTAGGAGCTCACCAAGCATGTGTGCGAGAGTGGGATTATTTCTTTTTTTTTTTTTTTTGGAGAGGTTTTCGCTATAGGGCGCATGCGCTCGCCAGACAGACAGAGACAGAGAGACAGAAAGCGAGAAATCGCCCCCCAGGAGGGATGGTCACACCGCAATCCCTTCTCCTCCATTCTCCTCTCGGGATCTTGGGCACGCACGCACACGCACCCGGAGTGAGTTTAAGCCACCGGGTCCGGGACTCGAACCACAGTTGACTACGTGGGAGTCCAGCGACATAGCCATTACGCTAACTGCTGGTTCCCCAAGAGTGGGATTATTATTGTCTTAGTCTTTTGTACAGCTATAACAGAATACCACCAGCTGGGTGCTTTATAAAGAACAGAAATTCGTTCTCACAGTTCTAGAGACTGAGAATTCCTAGACCAAGGTCAGCAGGTTCCGTTGTCTGGGGACATATATAAAATACATTTTATATACATATAAAATGTCTTTGGTCTCTGCCCCTGGTTCCTGGTGCAGAGCTCCTAAAACCCTTGTAATTTCCTAAAAGTAGGGATGCTAGGCACATCCTTCATTCTATTATTTGGTTTCTGACGCAGAACTTTCTAAGACCTTTGCCATTTCCAGAGTGGTGTGAGCATCTGACACAGAGCTCCTAAGTTCCTTGGACTCTCCTGGAAACAGGTGCATCTTTTGTTCTAATGAAGTGCCTCTTGGTGGACTCCTGAGTGGGAGCTGGTCACCAAAGGGAGAACGCCATGGTCAGAAGCTTGGGACTTTTACCTCCATCTCCCAGCCTTAGAGGTGTGAGACACCAACTTCTAATCAACTAACTGGAGAGAGAGAAGTACTGGAGGTCGAGTTAATAATCAATCATGCCTATGTGACAAAGCCTTCATAAAAATCCATGAAATTCAGAGAGTTCTAGGTTGACGAGCATGTCCGTGTCTGGGAAGCACACCCACCTCCATGGGAACAGAGGTCCTGTGCTCAGGACCCTTCCAGACCTTACACTGTGTACTTCTTCATCTGCCTGTTCTTCTATAACCTCGTCATATCCTTTACTAAAATAATAAATGGGTGGGACCAGCAGTCGGCATAATGGTTACGTTGCTGGACTCTCATGTAGTTGACCATGGTTTGAGTCCCAGACCCAGCGGCTTAAAACTCATGCTAGGCACCTGTGTGTGTATGTGCCCAAAATCCCAAGAGGAGAATGGAGGAGAAGGGATTTCTGCGTGGCCATCCCCCCAGAAGGGTGATTTCTCGCTTTATGTCTGTCTCTTTCTGTGGTGAGCGCATGTGCCCTATAGTAAAAAATCTCTCTCTGAAAATAATAATAGTAATCTGGTAAACGTATGTGTTTTCCTGAGTTCTGTGTGCCATTCTAGCAAATTAGTCAACCTGAAGAAGGATTTATGGGAACCCCAGTTTATATCCACTTGGTTGATTAGAAGTTGGTGTCTGATATCAGGGGCAGTTTCGTAGGACGGAGTTCTAACCCTGAGGGATCCAATTCTAACTTCAGTTGAATAGCGTCAGAGTGGAACTAGAGGACACTCAATTAGTGACCACCGGAGAATAGTGTGGTGTGCGGGGAAAATCCCGTCCACATCTGGCATCGGAAGTGTACTATGTTGAGTACATGAGAGCAGGAAAAATACTTTGACATTTCCCTATCCCTTATGGTGAACAAGGACAGACAAAATGCTGGCCACCCAGAGAGAAGGTGAGTTCTCTCTGAGGTTCCCATGGGGATTTCTGGGACTCTAAGCCAGCCTGCAGTCTGATAGGTGGGTGTCTGTTGGGGTCCTCCCTATTCCACCGTGGCACTGTATCTTGGAGCATCCAAGAAGCATGCTTGTCTTCAGGTTCTGTTCATTGATGAGCTCCTTCTTCCTTGCATATATTCAGGCACTCAGACAAATCACTTAACAAACTACCTGAGCACCGGCTTGGTGCCTGACCCTGAGCCAGGACAAGACACAGGTAACCAGGGTTGTGGTGCCTGTCCCTGTGCCTCCAGGTGAGGGGTAGAGCCAGGGAAAAGCCAGATGAATAGACACCTGCTATGGAGGAAGCAAATAACAAGACTCCAGCCTCCTGTGGGCAGACAGGGAGGCCTATCTGAGGACAAGCTGGCCACAGGGCAGGTGTCCTAGAGACGAGGAAGAACTACACAAAATTGTCAGAGGTAGATGCCTTTGAGAGGGCAGGAGGAAGGGAGGCATTGTTAGAGAAAGGGACGCCAGTGTGGCTGGATGCAGCCCAGTCAGGGGAGCAGGTGGGGAGTGAAGTTCCATGGAGAGTGGAGTCAAGCAGCACAAGGCCCTGTGGGCCTCAGCAGAGAGGGAAGTGAAGGGGAGACTGTGGAGGGTACTAAGTAGGCCATGAGGCATGGCGACTGGATCCTTCTGTGGTTTGAAAAGATATCCCTAGCTGCTATGGGGACAGGATGAGCCTGCACCTCAGTGGGCATTGTTAAAGTGGAGGTTGGAGAGGGCCATCGGGATGCCCAGGGGGGAAATCTGTGACCTGAGATGATGGGAAAGATAGGGTCCATGGAGCTCTGTGGAGGAAGTAGTGAGATCTGCTGTGTGTGTGTGTGTGTGTGTGTGTTGTGAGTGAGGAGAATGGAGAAAGAATAACCCAAGAATTCTCTTGGATTCTGGCCTGAGCTGCAGGGAAGCTACCAGCTGGGGGGAGAAACAGAGGAATGTTGAAAGTCTTTTGAGCTCAAGGCCAAGACTGCTGTTTATTTGTTTAATTTGCACAATGTACCTATGCTGGGCCAGAAATACAATGTGCAAGGCCAAGCCCTGGGGGTTTCTGATGCAGCCACAGTATTTCCTGTGCTGTTGTTGTCATTTTTACCTTGGAACCTGGGCAGTCACAAGGCTGGCCCAGTCCCTGACCTCGTCTCCTGGGGCAGGCATGGACTTACTGTCTGTCCTCTTCCTGCT
>NW_006207959.1:134109-162740 GCF_000334495.1 Tupaia belangeri chinensis
GGTGCAGGGGTGGTAGAGCCTTCTGTGCCTGAGAGGCAGGACTATGTGGAAGGACACGCATGCCTCAGAAAACTTGGGCCCTGCCACAAGACCCTGGAATTTGATAGAAAATGGTCAGATATGGAGGATCTATTGCTGAGTGAAGTAAGCCAGGCTATGAAAGATATTGTATGTATCCACTCAATATACACCGACTACCCGCACTCTATAATAAAGAGCAAAAAATCGGAGGACATAAAAACAGTGAAGGTACTTAATGAGAATAGGACAGTGTGGAATGGGGTAAGTGAAGAGAAGAGGATAGAGAAAGATAGCAAGTGAACAATAGAGAGACAGGACGTTAGTGAGAAACAGATAGGGCTTATTAACTGTTGATGATGACATGTATAGTATTCTCAACTGGATTGGTCTGAGAAGTATTTCATGATGGGCAAAGTATTTTTACAAGCAAAATGAGAAATAGCAATTGACTGTTTTAAAAAATAATTAGAATAATAAAAATAATGATTGGGGAAAACAGAAAAGATATGGAATGTTGAAGTGGGGAGATTAATGTCTCTGTACTGACTGACATGCATGGCATTCCCTTTTGAAAAAACAATGTAATACACTGTAAAGTTATATGTAATCCAAAGTAATATAAAGAAGATGATGATGATGATAATAAAAAATAAAATTAAAAAAAAAAAAAAAAAAACTTGGGCCCTGCCCAGTGTTTGGTAACGCAGGTCCTTATAGTCTCATGACAGCTCAGTAACATAGATGTTAGCGTCTTTATTACCTAAGTGAGGACTTGAGGCAGACAGGCCTCACAAGTGCACCAGGCCCTACAGGATACTGCTCAGGTCAGGGAGATGCCACATCCCACCTACTTGGTCATATCTTTCTTCCAAGTGGAACCTGAAATGCTTTTTCTGCTCTGGTTCCCGCATACCTAACATACCTTATGTTGGTTGTCCAGGTCAACTTTACACGAGGCAGCCCCTCCCAGTGAATGTTTGTCTTATGTGAGGGACTGTGGGCCCCCCCCGTGTTTGCTTCCTCAAAACTCAAGGAAGACACGTGGCTTTCAATGAGACAACTGGGTTGCACCAATAGGAGGGTTCTGTGGAATTCTCTCCTGGGGGATACATGCAGTACCTTTCTCCGAGCTCGCTCCCTTGTTCATCAGCTACGGGAGATCCTCCGAGTCAGGTTTTAGGCAAAGGAGGAGAGAGGGTAGTGCCGCCCCTGGAGGAAGAGAGTTTAGGTCGATCAGGATGGATTGGGAGCCTGCAGGCTCACACTCCTAGATGGTCACCCCTGGGAAAGGCCAGCCAGGTGGACTTCAGCACAAACATCTCCAGCAGCCTTTGAACCTGGAATAACGCAGTGCTTTGTAACAAACCCAGACTACCTGTGAATGCGTTCTTTATAAACCTTTGTGGATTTTTTTAAAAGTGTTTCCTTTTATTGATGTTTTTTATGTGTCTTCTGGATATCTAATTAAAGAGGTTTTGAATGGAGGAAAAAGAAAAGTAAGAAACACTGGTAATGTCACCACCCAGAGGTAGCTGTGGTGACACTTGCCAGATCATATGATGTCTCCGACAGTGTTCTGTGGAGTGATTCTGTTGAATCCACCATAACCTCTTATTATTGCTTATTTAGAAGGCTTCCAATGTTCTCTTCTAGACAGATCTTTCTGAACTGCATGACACTTTGCTCTGCCAGGGAGCATAAGGAACCAGAGTGCAAACAGGCCAATTGACTTGGAGCTACTGTCTATGTGATCAAGGGGGCATTTTATTTTATTCTTTTATTTTTAATTTGTCAGAGGGCAAGTGTACTTGTCAGAGACAGAGAGACAAAGAGAGAGGGAGAAAGCTCCTGCCAATTGGGAGTGATCACACCACAATCCCGTCTCCTCCATTTCTCTGTCCTGTTAAGATCTGGAGAATGCATGCACATGTGCTCAGAGTATTTTTTCAAGCCTCTGGGAACTTGGATTTAAACAATCGACCATGCGGGATTTGGTTTCCTTAACCACTAAGCCATTGGGCCAGCCCCAAAGGAGGCATTTTATATACATGGGAAGGGTGGATTACTTCACAGGTGAGGCTGAAAAAATCTGATAGGTACATATGAAAAACAAAACAAGGGGCCAGCAGGTGGCAGGTTGAAAAAATCTGATATGTACATATAAAAAAACAAAACAAGGGGCCAGCAGGTGGCAGGTAGTTAAGGTGCTGGATTCCCACATGGCTGAACATGATTTGAGTCCTGGACCTTGCAGCTTGCTTTCTCACAGTCCCTCTCGCTCTCGGTGAGCTCATGTGCCCTGTAGCAAATTTAAAATAATAATAATAATAGAAATTTAAAAAATAATAACAATAAAAATAGATTTCTATACCATAATTCAGATAGACTTGTGAGTTAAATATAAAAACCTGTGTGTGTGTGTGTGTGTGTGTGTGTAATATAAGTTGTAGTACATACTAATTTATATAAAACTCATGAATTACAAAGAAAAAAGAATATTGAAAATACATCCTAGGGAATAGCAGATGGCGTAATGGTTATGTTGCTGGACTCCTACATGGCTGATCGTAGTTTGAGTCCCCATACCAGCAGCTTGAAACATGCCAGGCGTGTGTGCCCAAAATCCTAAGAGGAGAATGGAGGAGAAGGGATTGTGGCATGGACATCCCTCCCTCAGGGGGCTGTGATTTCTCGCTTTCTCTCCCTGTCTGTCTGGTGAGCATATGCACTGTATAGCAAAAATCTCTCCAAAAAAAAAAAAAAAATCCTCATTGATAATAGAAATGCAAATTTGCACAACCTACCATTTTAACCCATAAAATTCACATGTTTCAATACTTTTTCCATTGCTCCCTCCTAATCCTTGACTGGAGCCCAATATTTTGAACACATCCTTCATGTTTTATCTTTTCTGTCTTTGTGATGTCACTCACGGGCAAGGCCACATATCCAACTCCTCTCTACTTTTCTACAAATATTTCACCTTTTTCAGGCCCAGCTGGAGTTATAGCTTTATTGAAACTCTCCCTCTCCTTCTGCCCCTCCTAGGGGACTACTAATTTGTGCAATATTTCATATATTAAAGAATTTACTCATTTAAAGTCTATAATTCAGTAGTTTTTACTATGTTCCCAGCACTTGCAAATATAATCAAAATCAAATTTAGAACATTTTCATCACTTCCAGAAGGAACCATTTAACAATTAGTGATCACTTCCCATTTCCTCCTAACCCTAGACATTCACTAACCTAATTTATTTTTCTATAGATTTGCCTATTTTGGACCTTTTATATAAATGAAATCATATCAGATGTGGCCTTTTGTGACTGTCTTCTTTCACGTAGCATGTTTTCAGGTTTTAGCTCTGTTACAGAATGTAGTAGTGGTCAATTCCTTTTCATAACAGAATAATATTCATTGTATAGGAATACTACATTTTCCCCCACCATTCATCAGTTGATGACACCTGAGTTTCCATATTTTTGCTATTATTAATAATTCTGTTATGAATATTTGTATAAATGTTTTGTGTGGACATACATTTTCATTTTTCCTGGATATATTCTTATGAGTAGAAATGCTGTGTCATATGGCAACTCTATATGTAACTTTCTTTTTTTCTTTTTTTGGAGAGGTTTTTGCTATAGGGCCCATGCACTCACCAGACAGAGAGAGACAGAGAAACAGAAAGCGAGAAATCACACCTCAGGGGGGATGGCCACGCTGCAATCCCTTCTCCTCCATTCTCCTCTCGAGATCTTGGGCACGCACGCATGAGCACTCGGCGTGAATTTAAGCCATTGGGTCCGGGACTCGAACCGCGGTCGACTACGTGGGAGTCCAGCGACATAGCCATTACGCTAACTGCTGGTCCCTATATGTAACATTTTGAGGAATTGCTGAACTGTTTTGCATAGTGGCGGAATCATTTTACATTCCCACCAGAAATATGTGAACATTTCAGTTCCTATGCCTCTTCACCAATACTGGTTAATTACCTGTCTTTTTTATTTTAGCCATCCTAATTGGCTAGGTGATAAGCCATTGTGGTTTTTCTTTGCATTTCCCTAATTGATTATGATATCAAGCATCTTTCTTGTGCTTTTTGGCCATTTATTCTTCTTCTGAATAATTCATATCTTTTGTCTATTCTTAAGTTGAAACATTTGTCTTATTATTATTGAATTATAAATGTAGTTTATGCTTTATATATTCTGAACACAAGTTCCTTATCAGATATATAACTTGCAAATACTCTTTCCTATTCTGTGGGTTGACCTTTCAAGTTTTTGATGGTGTCCTTTGAAGTCTAAAAGTTTGTGATTTTGATAAACTCCACTATATCTAGTATTTTTCTTTTGTACTTGTGTTTTTTGTGTCATTAGGAAGGTTTGGACTAATCCAAGTTTATAAAGACTATACCTTTGGGTTTTTTTTTTTTCAAAGAGTTTTATAGTTTTAGATTGTTGCACTTTAAATGTGGTTATCTAGTTGTTCCAGCACCATTCTATGAAAAAATTATTTTTCTCCCAAATTGAATTGTTTTGAGACTCATGTCAAAAGTCAATGAAGATGAATGTAAGGCTTTGTGGACTCTCAATTCTGTCCCATTGAACTGTATGCCTATTTTTGTGCCTGTACCAAAAATGACTTAATATTTGTAGTTTTTTAGTAAGTTTTAAAATCAGGAAGTGTGAATCCTTCAACTTTACATTTTGCTTTGTTTTTAAAATTTTTTTTTTGCTTTTCTTTTTTCCTTTATTTTCCATATAAATTTTAAGTTTAACTTGTCAACATCCACCAAAAAAGATAAATGAGATTTCTTTTTTGTGAGACAGATGTTTTTGCTATAGGGCATGTGTGCCCACCAGAGACAGAGACAGAGAGAGGCAGCGGGAGAGAAAGTGAGAAATCACCCCCTCCCCAGGGGTAATGGGCACACTACAGACCCTTCTTCTTCATTCTTCTCTTGAGATTTTGGGCATACACTCACACCTGTCCAGTGTGAGTTTTAAGCAGCCAGGTCTGGAACTTGAACTACGTTTGACCATGTGGGAGTCTTTAACCACTATGCCACCTGCTGACTCCCACATGAGATTTTGATAGGATTGCCTTGAGCCTATAGATCAATTTGGGGAACATTGTCATCTTAACATAGTAAGTCTTCCAATCAATGAAAATAAGACGTCTTTCCATTTATTTAAGTCTTCTTTAATTTCTTTCAACTATGTTTTAGAGCTTCCAGAATCCCAGTTTTGTGCTTATTCTGTTAAGTTCATTTCTAAGTGTTTTATTCTTTTTTTTTTTTTGAGAGGTTTTTCACTATGGGGCACATGCGCTCGCCAGACAGAGAGAGACAGAGATACAGAAAGCGAGAAATCACCCCCCAGGGGGGATGGTCACGCCGCAATCCCTTCTCCTCCATTCTCCTCTCGGGATCTTGGGCACGCACACACACGCGCCCGGTGTGAGTTTTAAGCCACTGGGCCCGGGACACAAACCACAGTCAACTACGTGGGAGTCCAGCGACATAGCCATTACGCTAACTGCTGGTTCCCAGTGTTTTATTCTTTTTGATAGTACTATACATTTCTTAATTTTTTCAGTTTTTATTCATTAGTATATAGAAATACAATTGCTTTTGTATGTTGTTCTTTTATTCTGCTGCCTTGTTAAATTCACTTACTAGATACAATAGCATTTTTTAGTGACTACTCAGGGTTTTCTATGTACAAGGTCATGTCATCTGTGAATAGAGATGGTTTTACTCATCTTCCAGTAAGGGTGCTATTACTTTTTCTTGCCTCGTGGCTTGACTGGAGCCTATCGTACAATGTTGAATTGATGTAATAAAACAAGTACACATCCTTGTCTTATTCATGATTTTAGAGGAAAGTAGTTTTTCTCCTACTAAGTAGGATGCGGGTTTTTCTCAGATCTTCTTTTTTGGAATGAGGAAATTCTTTCTTACTCTTAGTTTGTTGAGCATTTTTAACATGAAAAGTTGCTGGTATCACCATTTCCAGCTTCTAGAGCTGCCCACATTCTTGGGCTCATGGTCTTCTTCCACCTTCAAAGCCAAGAATTGCATCACTACGACCTTTTCTGCCATCATTGCATTCTTTCCTGACTGCTCTTCTTGATAAAGAGAGGCAGAGAGGGAAGGTGTTTTGTTTTGTTTTAGAGAGATTTTTGCTATAGGGCACATGTGCTCACTGGAGAGACAGAGACACAGAAAGCAAGAATTTCCCCCCCAGGGGGATGGCCATGTCACAATCCCTTCTCCTTCATTCTCTCGGGATCTTAGGCACGCATGCACACGTGCCTAGCGTGAATTTTAAGCCTCCAAGTCTGGGACTCAACCACTGCCCATTATGTGGGAGTCCAGCAATATAATCATTATGCTATCTGCAGGTCCCAGAATGGGGAGTTTTTGATGTTTCTCCTCTGAGTCATTGGCTTTTAAACATTTTTAGAGGGTAGTTCTATAGAAAAGTCCCCCCATATTTCTTCAACACTCTACATACTGTTTCATTAAGAGCCCTAATAATTGGCTAGCAAAGTTCCAGTCTCTAGACTTGTGGGCTCCCTGTATGACACTTGAAATCAACATGGCCTTCCTCAAAGAATATCAAAATCCCAAGGTACATACATTTCTATATATATGATTGGGAGAAGCTGGTCATTTTCTTATTGTTTTAAAATGTTAAAACAAGTAATAAAACCTTGAACTAGAAGAGAACATTGAGAAGCAATGTATTCAGATTAGGAAAAAAATGCAGGAGGTGAGAGAAAACATTTGTTATTATAATGGCCTTTGATAAGAGAAACTGCAGAGTTTTTAAGTCTTAAAAAATCAATTCTTTGGGGCTGGCAAGGGGCATGGTGGTTAAAGGTGTTGGACTCCCACATGGCCGACCACGGTTCAGGTCTTGGACCTGGTGGCTTGCTTTCTCACTTCCTCTCTCTCTCTCTGATCAAACTGGAAAATAATAATGATAGTGATAGTAAATAAAGTTAAATAAAATAATTCTTTAAAAAAATAATAATTCTTCACCCTGCAAACAGAAAGAAACAAGACCTAAATGTGGCATATGTGAAAATTATCTTTTTCTAACAGAGTATCTAGCTAGATCACCCCAAATCTGACTGATCGTTTCCTTTTAAAATTTTTCTTTCTAGATATTCTGGCACCATGATGAACTCCCCACTCAAAATACGCTTTGACCTCTCTCGACTCCAGCTGAAAGTTATTTCTCCATCTTTTTAATTTCCATATTAGTAGGTTCCAACCTACCACTTAGCCTGTGCTATATTTCACCTTGTATTATATTTATTTATTTGTAGATTTATTTATACATATTGTAAACTTGTAAACTTTTAGGGAGAAAAATGCCCTCAAATTGCCAGAGGTGTGTGTACCTATGAGAGGGAGGGAGAGAGAGAAAGCGCTGCCCAAATGGGCAAATGGGGTGTGATCATACCACAATCTTTTTTCCTCCATTTGGTCATTCTTTTTTTTTTGGAGAGGTTTTTGCTATAGGGCGCGTGTGCTCGCCAGATAGAGAGAGACACAGAGACAGAAAGCGAGAAATCATCCCCCAGGGGGGATAGTCACACCGCAATCCCTTCTCCTCCATTCTCCTCTCAGGATCTTGGGCACGCACACACATGAGCCCGGCATGAGTTTTAAGCCACCGGGTCCGGGACACGAACCACGGTTGACTACGTGGGAGTCCAGCGACATAGCCATTACGCTAACTGCTGGTTCCCTCCATTTGGCCATTCTGTCAGGATCTGGAGCTTGCTTACACATGCACCCAGCATGTTTTTCAAGTTGCATGGATCAGAATTTAAACTGGGCAGTCTGCCATGTGGGATCTGACTCCCTCAACCACTCTGCTATGAAGATGGTCTTCCCTGTATTCATTTTGTAAACTTAGGAAGTCTTACATGAGTGCTCAGTCATAATTCATACTACTTATGACAAACAACACTTAAAGAGATAATCATAGGACAATACCAACAAGAAAGAATGGGACCGGTGTTAGGAATTCTGCTGGTTCCTCATTCTGATCCTAAAAGAGAAAGAGAAAGAAAACGTTTTCATACTTGTCAAAGGCTGAGCAATTTACCCAATGCAAAAGAGTTGATTTGAAGTTTTTTATTTGTCATGAAAGACTCTTTATATGGTTACATTTGTAGAGTTTAGTTATAAAGACATATTCTTCATCCAAGAGCATTCATTCGCCTTTGTTAGAAGTTTCACCTAAAATCAGACAAGATTTCTTCTGTTAATGTCAACAAGTGTTTTAGCACATCATTCAGGTGACAGCAGCTCAAAGATGGGCAGAGATGGTTTCAAATTGACACTCTACCTACAGTTTCCTGCTCTGTGCTTATAAAAATTGAAGTTCTGCATTCCCATTCAAAGTCCTCGAAAACACACACCACCAGCTATTGTTCAATCGTTGAGCTGTGCTAAATGTGAGTTTTTTAGTAAGTTGATGGAATTTTTATGACAAGACCCCTTGAATCTATTGAATATTCTAAAAATAAATTCTTTGACCATATCAGTGTTTTGTTTCATTGTGTACTTTAAAGGGAACATGAAAAGAGGTAGTTCTATAGAAAAGTCCTCCCACATTTCCTCAACACCCTACACACTTATAAAGGGCATTAAAAAAAAAAAAAAAAAAGGGCATTGTCCTGCCACAGAGGTCCTCTGAAGCCCAGGTCCAAAGAGCCCCCAGAAGTCTTACACAAAGAGACAAAATATAGGACTACATCCTTCTGCCCATTCTATACATTTATTAAATGTTTTCAGACCTCTTCTCCATGTCCTAAATGCCAAAACATAATTCTGGAATTGATGAGGGTAAGAGATTTGAACACCTGTTCCACGATAGTGAGAAAACACCTCCTAGCAGGGATACCACTCCACAACCCCTTCTTCACCCAGTTTCCATTGACTGTCAAATGTCACCTAATGACCACTGTGCAAATATTCATCCACCTTCTCTGATGGTAGCTTCATTTAGACCATCTAAATGGTCCCTAAAATTGCTTTAGTTAAAAAGGAAGGTAATGGGACCAGCAGGTGGCATAGAGGTTAAAGTGCTGGACTCACAGTTTAAGATCTGGATTCGGTGGCTTAAAACTCACACCAGGTGCATGTATATGGGTGCCCAAAATCTCAAGAGGAGAATAGAGGAGAAGGGATTGTAGCACGGCCATCCTCCCTGGTGTGTGTGTGTGGGGGGGTGGGAATATAAAATGGTCTAGCTATTGTAGAACATAGGTTAGCAGTTCTTCAAAAAAGTTAAATACCAGGCTGGTACTGTGGCCTAGAAGTTAAGGGAGCTAAATCCCACTTCCACATGGCCAACTGTGGTTTGGGTCCTAGCCTCAGTAGCTTGAGAAACACATATATGTGTGTTGCCCAAAATCCCAACAGAATGGAGAAATAGAGAAGGGATTTGTGACTGTGCCCCATTGGGAGATGCTTTCTCTCTCTCATTCTCTCTTTCTTTTTCTCCTTCTCTCACTGGAGAGCACACGTATGTTCCCACAATACTTATACATGAACATTTATACCAGCATTATTAGCAAAAGACTAAAAATGTAAATAATCCAAATGCCCATCAACTCAAGAATAAAGTGTGATATATACATACCACGGACTATTACTCAGCCATGAGAAGAAATGTACCATTACATGCTACAACATGGATGTACCTTGGTAACATTGTGTTAGGGGTCAGCGGGTGGCATGGTAGTTAAGACACTGGACTCCCACATGGCCAACAGTGGTTTGAGTCCCAGACTGAGTGGATTGCTTTCTCACTTTCCCTCTCTCTCTAGTCAAATTAAATAATAATAATAATAAATGAAACAAATAATTCTAAAAAAAGAAAATGAAAATGTTGTGCTAAGTGAAAAAAAAAACAAACATAAAAATCCACATATTTCATGATTCCATTTATATGTAGTGTTCCACATAGACAAATTCACAGTGATAGAAAGCAGATGAGAGTTGCTAGGGGTGAGGGGAGGGGAGTCAGATTGACTGTATGTACTAGGTGTGTTTTTGTGTGTGTGTGTGGTGATGGAAGTGTTTCGGAATGAGACAGAAGTGATTGATGCATGATACAGTAAATATATTAAAACTTACTGGATCGCACACTTTAAAATGATGACTTTATGTTATGTGAATTGTATATACATATATATATATATATAATTTCTATAGGACGCATCCACTTGCCAGAGAGACAGAGAGAGAGGGAAAGTAAGAAAACACATTCCAGTGGGGATGACCACACCACAGTTCCTTCTCTTCTATTCTCTTTTAGGGATTTTCGGCACACATGCACACATGCCTGATGTGATTTTCAGGTCACCAGATCTGAGACTGAAACAGCGTAGTTGGCCAAGAGGGATCCAGTTGCCTTAATCACTGTGCCACTTCTGGCCTTGTAACATCTGTCTGAAAAAAGAACTTGACCATGTTTATGACACTAGTAGAGTAGATCAGACCTATACCATTAGTTGCTGGTCTTACTTACCAAAGATGTTGAAAACAGGATAAAAGAAGGAATGCAGGGAAAGGGAGCCTGCAAATAGAGGCTGTGATAATGGTTAACGAAGGACAACAAAGCAGTATGCATAGTTTTTTGGTTGGGGGGTTGTGTAGAGAGATGAAGATTAAAGAGAAACATCAGCAGGTATCTACTTCATAGGGACCATGTTTTGGAAAGGACAGCTCCAAGCAAGGAACTCTCTTCCCTTCCCAGACAACTGTATCCTGCTGCAGCCTCCTTCCTTCACTCTGAACAGAGCATGTGCTGTTGAGATGAAAAGCAAACCTCCCTGGAGCAGCCAAAGAAAACAGACTCCGAGAAAAAGCAACTGAAGAGTGGAAGAGGAAGCTGGATTCTGTTTCCTGACTGATAATATCTTCAAAACCAAAGTTGCAAGGACACTTGGTCAAGGCCAAGGAAGGAACTTAGGGGGCACCCACAACATGGTTTGTGAGAGGTAAGAATGTCCCCAGCCCTCGGTTTCATCAGCCTACACCCACAAAAAGTTGCGCCTTTTACTGAAGGGGTATCAGAGCTCTTCCCATATGCAGGGGAAAGTCCAACAAATTCTTGAGCTGTTTATCTACAAGTGGACTTCAAAAAGTTTGTTGAAAGTGGAATTAAATACAAATCTACTTTGGTACAAAAAATAATAATAATTCATGCATAAAATTATGGTATGCATGTCCCATTAACTTTTTGAACATCCATTACACTGCCTTTTTTTTTTTAAGAGTTTTTTTGTTTTTTATTTTTTTTTTGTTTTTTTTTTTTTTCTTTTTTTTTTTTTAAGAGTTTTTTTGGTTTTGATTTTTTTTTTTTTTTTTTGCTGTATGTGGTGTGTACTCACCTGAGAGACAGAAAGTGAGAAATCACCCCGCAGGAAGGATGACCACATCACAATTCCTTCTCTTCCAATCTCCTCTCAGGATTTTGAAAATGCACGCACATACACCCAGGGTGTTTTAAGCTGCCGGGTCTGAGACTCGAACCATGGTTGACTACGTGGGAGTCCAGTGATGTGACCGTTACGCTCTCTGCTGGTCCCTACACTGAGTTTTTTATTGCAACTGAGATACACCAGTGGATGCACGAGTCCCAGTCAATGGCAGGGCACCGTCCAACTAGGAAATTCGCTAGCATAAACCTTTCTTAACTTCCCCTCTGGCCACCTGCTCCTCGCTCCCTTCCTCTAATCCCATAGTCTTGGCACCTGGTCTTTGTCAGGGTCTTTCTTCTCTTCCTCCAAAAGGGAGAGTGTGAGGAAGTGATCACGGCAGGGATCGGTCTCTTTCTTGCTGAGTGGGTGCTGTTAGGGGAGTCTAGTGTAGTAACAGACATTTTTCTCCATTTCATTTCTTTTATTCTGCCACAGGGTGCATGTGCATGCACATGCATGAAAGAGAAGGGGTCGGGGTCACACTGCAAACTTTTGCCTTCAGTCCCTCATCTCATCAGGGTCCTGGGCACACAGCACAGCCGGCATGTAAGCTGCCAGGGCCAGGACTCCAGCCTGGCTGCCCATGTGGGATCCGGCTCCCTCTGCTTGGTGCTTAACCACTGCACTATGGGACCAGCCCCACCTTGTCCTGTGTCTGACACAAAATGGCTGTGCAGACTAATGACATTGTCTCCGAGAGCTTTCTAAACTATGAAGTATTACTCAAATGTTAGAACTCACAGAAAAGTATGGCTTTGTTTCTTCTCAGTCTCTTTTCAAAACACTTGGCCTATAAGTGACTCTTAGTCCCAGCTCTTTGCTTAGTTGGATCATGGGAAGTTATTCCTTTGGGCTTCCTCTCCAGGAAGGAAAGGAGGGTTTTCTTTCACTTCCCTAATGGAACCAGCTCCAAGCATTTCCTCTCCACCCTTCTCTGAGAAACTCTGATCACAGCACCCCCTGGTGGAAGCCCTGAGAAACTGCCTGGGAAATCCCCCATTTTTAGTGGGGGAACTAAAGGCTTAGAGGGTTTGGAGGGGATCAGGGAGTGGGGACCTGGCAGGGGGTTGGGAATGGCGATGGGTGTGGGGGCGACTCCTAAAGGGGACGTTAGGTCCACTTGATTGTTGTTATGCAGAATGCGGACCTCATATTGCTAGATGTTTTGATTTCTCTAGGCACATTAACAACTTTGTGATTAAAACAACTGTTTAAGCCAAATAAAACAAACCCTGGGCCAGCTTGGAGCTGCATACTGGGAGGAAGCTTTTACTTCTTGTGGAAAAGATGAAACACAGATCATAGTTAATTCTGACATACACATGAGGAATAATCTTGGTGACAGAAAGTATCATATATAAAATAGAAAAATCACAACTGTGGACATATTTGGTAAGGGGAAAAAAAGGACACTCTTAATTATGCTTCTGGGCTTTCCCATTTATGATTTATTGGCTATATACTGATTATTTTTACTTTCTGTATTAACTAGGTAAAAAGACTAGATTTCAGTTAAAAATATAAGAAGAAAAACTGAGAACATAAAAAAGAAATCTTTCCATTAAGGTGGGTTTTCTTGTGTTTGTTCTTGTTTTGTTTGTTTGTTTTGCTATGTGGGGGAAGAGAATATCAATTTTTCTAAAGGTACATAGTCATCAACTTCTAGAATATCAAAATTTGAACTTTCTAGGGTAGAAAATCACACTCAAGACCACATGGAAAGTCTGAATGAGCTCATCCTGCCTGTTAGGGTCAACCTCTGCCAGTCCCTGTACTGCCCTGATCATCACACCAAACCATTTTCCTCAGAGAACATTTCAGGCTTTTTCAGAAAATTGCATTTCTCTTTGACGGGTTACTCTTCCTCTCTTTTCCATTTTTGAAGCTCTTATGCATTCTTTTTTTAAAAATTATTTATTTAATTCCATTTGTTATTATTATTTTTAAATTTGAGCAAACAGAGACAGAAACCAGGCCTGGGACTCAAACCACACAGCCATGTAAGAATCCAATGCTCCTAACCACCATGCCACTTGCCAGTCCCATGCTCCTATGCATTCTTCAAAACCCAGTTAATGAGTTACCTCTCACCAGGCTTCAGGCAGAGTGAATTACCCAGCACCCAACCTGTATTTTCAAAGCTCTTAGCACATGGGACGCGAAAAACAACTGTTATGTGGCTTATGTCATAATTGCTTGCTTACACATCTTTTGACATCAGGAGTCTGTCTAAAGCTGTGTGACTCTCTGACAGGCCAGAAAACTGAAATCCCCAGGAGATTAACTGTAAGGTTTATTTGCTGTTATGCTCACCTGGTGCCTAGTACACCACTTGAATTAGTGTAGATAGGATAATGTTTCAAAATATTTTTAAATCATTCTATTTGTGAATTTTCAAAATAATGAATAATTTTCTTGGTTCAAAATGTGTGTTCAGTTGAAAACTTTCCATCCTTCTCATGTCTCCAGGTACCCAATTTCTCTTCTGATCAGTAAATAGTGTGACTTATTTTTTTCATGTCTTCTGATGAAGACCACATTCTTTTCTACATGGTATAATTCTTTCTACCCTCCGTGCTTGTTTACCTTGCCAATTCTCTCTTACTCGCACCTTTGCCCTCTACTTTCCAGCCAAGGTTGTATTTATTTATTTTTGAAAATTTGTTAGAGGGCACGCGCATTTGCCAGGCAGCGACAGTCAGAGAGAAAGAGAAAGGAAAAGCGAGAAGGCACCCTTGGGGGAATGGGCATGCCGCAGTCTCTTTTTCATTTTCTCAGGATTCGGAGCACACACACACACATCACACCCCGCATGTTTCTCAAGCCACCAGGTCTGGCATTGAACCATACAGTTAGGCATGTGGGATCTAGCTGCCTTAAGCACCATGCCACCGGCAGGACCCAAGATTGCATTTAGTTCCTCAATACACCATGCTGTCACAACCTGCAAAATGTTTCTCAGCAGTTGGGCCTCAGTTCTTCTGTTTCCAGCGGAGGCCTGGTGTATAGTGGGTTCCTATAACCCCTCTGCCCCCACTCTGCTCGGCTCCTCATGTAATCTGTTTACTGAGCTAGATTTTTAGGGGTGTATGTACTTACTGGCTTATCGAGATGCAAAACTCTGTGGACCTCGGTCATTAGTAAAGACTAAGTACCAGTGTCCCCACAAAACCGGGCTCGAATGAAAGTGGCTAGCCCCCTGAGCAGCAGTCAGCCCTGTGCTTGTTCTCCTCCAGTTCTTCTGAGTTTTCAGCCTCTGGGACCCGCGTTGGGCAGGCATTATCTCGTGGGTATGCCAACCGCAAACCCCCAGCTCTAACGTAATCTGAATGTGTGTCTCCTCCTTGCATCCAGAAGGGGGCGCCCGACTAACACATAACTAACCCCTTTTAAAGCTGCTTTGTTCTCTCAGGTCCAGCCCTCACTGGGATGAAGAGGAAACACAGGTCACACTAATGCACAAACTCCGGGCGTGTGCAGATTTCATGTTGCGAAAGAGTAAAATGGCACGGAGTTTTAATTTTCTGTCTCTTGTGAACCTTAATAGCAAAGGTTAGTGTCCCTGAGTCCAGTCAACACTTGGACATGGAAAAGTTAGATTTTCTGCCTTAAAAGGCTAAAAGGCAGACTGGATCTGTGCTGGATTTGCTTGGATCAGTCCTCTCAGTGGGGACTTCACAGATGGACTCGGTCTCTCCATGTAAGCCAGGCACTACCCGCTCCCCCTTCCTTACAGGGCAACCTGCAGCTTGGTTTCAAACTTAAGCCCAGACTGCATGGAATATTGGACTAACTGCTCCGTAAATTCTATAAAATACAAGGTGTTCAACACCATTCTTAGTCAGCCCAGATTCTTCCTGATACCATAATCTGTAGACATTACAGTGATTCTAGAGTGTCAAAAAAACCTAAAGAGGCTACTTTAAAAAAATATATTTTATTTACTTAAGCTTTAAGTTCAAAACTCTCAAGCTTTTATGTCCATTTTACATAGCTTTTTCTCTCTCCCTGTCTGACACTCCCTCTTTCTTTTTTCTTCTTATTATTTCTTAAGAAGAGGCCTTTGGGACCAGCAGTTAGCGTAATGGCTATGCCACTGGACTCCCACGTAGTCGACTGTGGTTCACGTCCCAGACCCCGTGGCTTAAAACTCACACCGGGCGCATGTGCATGTGTGCCCAAGATTCCAAGAGGAGAATGGAGGACAAGGGATTGCGGTGTGGCCATCCCCCCTGGTGGGTGATTTCTCGCTTTCTGTCTCTGTCTGGCGAGTGCACGCGCCCTATGGCAAAAACCTCTAAAAAAAAAAAAAAAAAAAGAAGAGGACTTTGATTAAAGTTTGGCCTTAAAGACTTTTGAACTACATTCATAAATTTAATGATTTTCTTTTCAGTACCTTAATCATTTTGACTAATGAACAGATCTTCCCACATACGTCAACGGTTCTTGTAGTACAACAAGTTAAACTTAACAAACATAGGAATTCTTAGGTTCTCTTCAATTTTTCAATACTGTTTACAAACCTAGGGCTTTCTTGGTTCTTTTAACATTTAGTCATCAGGGGGTCCAGCAGGTGGTGTGGTGTTTGGGGTACTGGACTCTCACATGGCTGACTATGGTTCAAGTCTTGGACCTGGCAGTTTTCTCTCTCTTTCTCTCTCTCTCTCTCTTATGAGCACATGGGCCCTAGAGCAAATTAAAAAGTAATAATCATAAACAAAATTAAATAATTCTTAAAAAATTTAGTCATCAAAAAAATCTAAAGTAAGCATTTAAATTGAAATCTCAGGTTCAAAGGTTACTCTTTTAGGTATTCTAATATTCTCCACTATTTTCTAATAACGTCAGCTCTCTTAAATGTTATAAATACCTAAGATAGCAAATAGGGCCAGCCCCATGGTCTAGTGGTTAAAGGAGCCAGATCCCATATGGACAGCTGTGTGGTTCAAATCCTGGCCTCCCTAACTTGAGAAATACTCTGGCACATCTGTGTGCATGTCTAAAATCTTGACAGGATGGAAATACGGAGGGGCATTATGGTATGACCATGCCATATTGGGGGATGCTTTCTCCTTTTCCCTCTATCTGTCTCTCTCTGGCAAGTGTACATGCTCTCTAGCAAAAAAAGAAATAAAATTAAATTAAATTAAACTAATTCCCTTATGTAACATTAACATGATAGCTTTTATTTATATTTACATTGTTGCTGTACTTAATTCTAAATCTTCCTGTTGCAGCACTAGGCAATTTGAGATGTGACGTATTATTTTCAAAAATGAACGAGTTGTCAGTAGGTGGCATGGTGGTTACATTGGTGGACTTCCACATGGTCGACTGCGGTTTGAGTGTGTCAGCAGGTGGCATGGCGGTTACATTGGTGGACTCCCACATGGTCGACTGCGGTTTGAGTTCTGGAGCTGGTGGCTTGAAACTCATGCCGGTCACATGTGCATGTGCCCAAGATCCTGAGAAGAGAAGGGATTGCAGCATGGCCATGCCCTCTTGGGGGCGGGGGGGTGTGATTTCTCATTTTCCTTCTCACTATCTCTCTCTCTTTCTCTGGTGAGAGTACACATCCTAGGGCAGTAAATTCTAAAAACTAAGGGAATGAGATTGTAAACCAAACCAAGATTTTGATTGGAAAGGGGATTCTTAAATTACAGACACACAAGTAGATTTTTTAATATCCCATCTACCAAATCAAACCCTTTTATCACCTGTTACGGTAATAGAAAACTTCAAGTCCTACAAATAGGGTGTCCCCTTTCTTATTCCACTGAACGCAAGGCACATAACAGCTGATTCTCACTACTGATAAATATGCAGCCATGGTTAGGTTGCCTCAGTGCTTGACTGATTGAGCCCAGAGGACCTACTGCTTGGCTCCAGATTGCATTTTCGAATTCTTCCTCACCAACAGAGCTATAAACCTTACCTATCTTTAAAAGCACCCCTCTTTGTCTTTATAATTGATGTTTCTGGCTCACTATGTGGTGACAGTTTTAATGTCATTCTATGATACCCAAGAACTAAACCAAGCACTAACATCCCTGCTCCAAAATCACAGAAAAGGAGATGAAGATGGTCTTTGAGAGAATAAAAGCTTTGGAGGTTGGAGATTGAGGCGTGGCAACGTCATGGTGAAGGAATAGGTTATAAGAGATGAAGTGTTATTTGAAGTCTGGAAAGTCACCAGAGACAAGCATTAGAACAGAGCCATTGGATGGGGAGCAAGCATGATCCTCTCCTCCAGCCAACTGTCTAGAGGAAACCCATTATGAACATCGGGTAGGTGAAATACTATTAGAATGAAATGAAATAAAGTCTATCCATATATCTCTTTTAACATTGACCTGTTAAAAGAAAACACTTAGGAACCAGCAGATGGTATAATGGTTATGTGGCTGGAATCTCATACAGTGGACTTTGGTTTGAGTCCTGGACCCAACAGCTTAAAACTCATGCTGGGTGTGTATGTGTGCATGTCCAAAATCCTAAGAGGAGAAGAGATTGCTGTGTGGTCTTCTCCCCAGGGGATGATTTCTCGCTTTCTGTGTCTCTGTCTCTGGCGAGTGCATGCACCCTGTATCAAAGAGTTCTCTTGGAAAAAAAGAAAAAGAGAAAGAAAAAGTTTAGATAAATTACTTTTAACAATTTATTTGAGCAAAAAACAGTCCATGAATTGGGGATCCTGTGAAACCAGAAGTGGTTGAGAAAATTCAACCCTGCAATGTGAGTATTAAGTGTTTAATGGCCAAAACAGGGAAATAAAGGACAGAAATCGCTTGCATGGTTACAGCTAGGCTTTTGCCTTATTTGGACACCGTCTGATCATTTGGCTGCTTGTGATTGGTGGAGGTTCAGGGGTTCGTTTTACTCCTAATTAAGTTTTCAGTGGGCTTATGTACTAAGTTAGGCTGCAGTTGGTTGTATAGACACTCGACGTACAGAAACAGCATCAGGCCAGCAGCCTCCTGCTCATTTAAAACATCCTTAGTTTAATTTTTCATCAAATTTTTCATATGAGGAGCAGTAGCGGTCACATGCTTGCTCAAGAAAAATGTGACTATTAATGTGGTGTATCATGCACTTCTCTAAAGAACTCCTAGGCTCAGCCTGGAAGGATTTATTCTATAACTTCAGCTAAGGAAGGATGAGCTAACATAGCAAGACCACGTTATATGACAGAAAAGTTCTCAATGTTGAAAATAAAATGTTGGAGGCTAGAGACTGAGGCATGATAGATCCTGATAGAGGAGTGTAGGCAAGAAGAGATGGAGCTGGTAGCAACTTTAGTGTAATACTATCATGTAATTATACTGAGATGCTGGGTGGGGAGGAGGCTCTCAATGTTCCGCCTCCTAATGGGACAGCCTGCAAGGGTGAAAGGCAAGGTGGGTGTGGATCTGGTCATTTGTTCTGGAGCACAAGCCAAATATAACTCTGACCTGTAATCCACCATTGATTTCTCAATAATAGAAATGCACACACACAGACACACACACACATGCACACCTATATGTGTATATGTATATATATATAAACCCTTATGTGTATACATATATGTATGTGTGTATATATATGTGTGTATACACACATATATATACACATACATTATTATATAATAAAATAAATATATATCATTTAAATGACATCCAGAATGCCTAGCTTCTTACTTCCCAGCATTAAATACTGAGAATGCAGGTTGACTGCAGACTGGGTGCTACTAAGACTCAGGGTACAGTCACTCCTGGGCACCCAGCTCCAGCACCTGCTGGGACCATTGACCATCCTTCCAAGAGCCTAGAACCATATGGTCAAATGCTCACCTGAGAGAAAGTGGGAGCCAGAACATACACTCTTTCGAGTATTTAGTGGCTCCAGATCCTAAATGTTTATACCTATAAGATTGTGGGAAAAGTCATGATGTGTTTTTCTATGCAAAATTGAATCATGACTCTTACAGCAACCCAAGATTTAATTCATATAACTGGAACAAATTACACATTTTCTTGAAGCTGCCATATCTTCCCAATCAAGATTGACTTGAAACCAGAAAGGACTACTCATGATGAAGAAAGTATAAGTGAAAGGCCAGCCCCCCCCAAATCTCCAGCAGCTCCCATTAACTCCTTGGACACCTGAAGTCTTTACCACAGCAAAATCCTGCCGCCTTCACTGATCTTGATCTTAGCTTGAGGAGTATTAGAGAGTCCACACTACCAAATTGCCCTGGAGGAGTCTAGACTGTGTTTTGAACACTCCCCCTCTAGGCTGTGGTTACGCAATGCCATCTTGTGACTGCGCCCATCCATATCCCATGGTGCAGCCAGGCAGGCAACACCCCATACAGCTGAGAAGCCCTGCCTGCCCCCTTCACCTTGTGAGAGCAGCTGAGAGCAACTCTGCCCATGTCTAAGCAACAAGATAGTCCCTCCCCCAAAATCTTGCAGAAGCAGCTAGAAAAGTGACCCACCTACATCTGACCTGCCAGAGAGACCCTTCCTGCCATGTTTGCAGCCACAGACAGCAGGACAACCCCACCTACAGCCCTCTGCTTCACCGAGTGCTCCCAGTCCCCATATCCTGAGAGAGCAGCCAGAAATGACAGGTCAGTCCTGCATACCAGAAAACAGTCTGCCTTTGGGAGAATTGAGCTGCAACAAGTGAGCCAGTCCCACAAACCCCCTGTGGCACCCCTAGGAATCAGCCATGCTGATTATAGCTACCAAAACTACAGAGACTACACCGCCATGCCTACCTGGATCCAGTACACCCTACTCAGTCAGACTCCTAGGACCCATTTACAGGAGAAAGTCTGCCACCACAAAAGCCATCCTACAAAATGGATAGAGGTAACAGTTTCACTAGCTGCACGCATATCAATGTAGGTTCACAAGAAACATGGAAAAGCAAGATAACATGAGACTCTCCCCCCACAAAGTAACACAATAATTCTCCAGTAACAGATCCCACAGAGAAGCTAATCTACGAAATACCTGTAAAGGAATTAAAAATAATAACCAAAAGGAAACTCAGTGAGCTATAAGAGAATACAGATCGGCATTTCAACAAAATCAGGAAAACAAGATCTAAGCGAGAACTTCAAAAGAGAGAAACTGAAAAATAAAAAAGAAAGAAAGAAGGAAAGAAAAAAAGAACCAAACAGAAATCTTGGATCTGAAGAATTCAATGAAAGAAATAAAAAAAAAAATGTAACTGAGATCTTCAATGACAGATTTAATTAAGCAGAAAAAGAATTTCTGAACTGGAAGACAAGTCTTTTAAAATAATTTGGCAAAAGAGAGAGAGAAGAGGGAGAAAGAACAAAAGAAGGAAAATGCATAGAAAAACTGTTTTATAGGCCAGTCAGGTGGCATGGTGGTCAAAGTGACTGAATCCCATTTGTGGACTGTGCAGTTCAAGTCCCAGACCTGGTTTCTTAAAAACCTGCCAGACACATGTACATGTGTACCTAAAATCATGAGTGGAGAGTGTAGGAGAAAAGCTTGCAGGGTGGTCATACCGCAACAGTTTCTCTCTTTCTCCTTCTCTGTCTCTCTCTGGCAAGCATGTG
Organism: Tupaia belangeri chinensis; assembly: GCF_000334495.1. Taxonomy (NCBI): domain Eukaryota; kingdom Metazoa; phylum Chordata; class Mammalia; order Scandentia; family Tupaiidae; genus Tupaia; species Tupaia belangeri. The sequence goes on from NW_006207959.1 coordinate 155,232, forward strand.
CACCCTATAGCAATCATCAGCACCATAATAAAGACTATTTCATAAAGTCATAGCTAAAACTTCCCAAGTACTAGGAAAAGTACAGACATCCAGATTCGAGAAACTCAAAGGTTTCCAAATAGATTCAATCTAAAAAGATGCTCTTTGAGGCACGGTATAATCAAATTGTCAAAAACCAAAGTCAAAAGGAATTCTAAAAAATATCAAGACAAAAGCATCAAGTCACATATAAGGAGAAATCTTACAGAGGAGAATGAGGTGATACATTCAAAGTGTTGAAAGAAAAGCTATAACAGTTCAGCTATTTTTCAGAACTGAAGAAAAAACATAAGTATTTCCCAGACAAGCAAAAACAGGCTATTTATCAATGCTAGACCAGGTTAACAAGAAATGCTGAAGAGTTCCACATCCGGAAGTGAAAGGATAATAACAACCATCATAAACACACACGAAAGCATAAAACTCACTCATAGCATGAATACACAAATGAAAGGAATCAAACTTTAACACCAGAGAAAACTAGCAAATCACAAAGATAAACAATAAGAGAGGAAAAAGGAAATTAAAAAAAAAAAACAAAACAATCAGAAAACAATGAACAAAATGACAGAAGTAACTTGTCACCTGTCAAAATAACCTTAAATGTAAACTCCCAAATTAAAAGATACAGACTGGTTGAATGCATAAAAAAAAAAAAAAAAAAAAAAAAAAAAAAAAAAAAAAAAAAAAAAAAGAAAAGAAAACAAACTCAACCATATGCTACCTGTAAGAAACTTACTTCACTGGTGAAGACACACATAGACTAAAAATGAAGAGATGGAAAAAGATATTTCATGCAAATGAAAATAAAAGCAAGCAGATAAAATGGATTTTAAGTCAAAATTGTAAAAGAAGACAAAAAGAGTGATTATATAATGATAAAGGAGTCAATTGAGCAAGGAGATATAACGATAATAAATATATATGCACCCAACATCAATGTACCACTACTCTCAGCAGTGGACAGATCATCTAGGCAGAAAATCAGTAAAGAAATATTAGATTCGAACTACACTATAGACCAAATGGACGTAACAGAGCATTTATTCCAACAGCAGTAGAACACGCATTCTTATCAGTGCATGAAACATAATTCTGTGTCAACTATACGACAGGCCACAAAACAAATCTCAACAAACTTTTACAAATTGAAATTATATCAAGTAGTTTTTTGACCGCAATGGAATCCAACTAGAAATCAATAAAAAGAGGTGCTTTGGAAACTGTACAAACACATGGAAATTAAATAACATGTTTCTGATTGACTACTGAGTCAATGAGAATGTTAAAAAGAAATGTAAAATGTTCTCGAAACAAATAAAAATGAAAACATAACATATTAGGCTGGCTCTGTATCTGACTGGTTAAAGGATCTGGAGCCCAGATAACCTACCATGGTTTGAGTCTCAGCCTCACTGGCTTGAAAAACACACTGGGTACATGTGCAGGTGTTCCCCAAATCCTGACAAGATGGAGAAATGGAGATGGGATTGTGGAATGACCATACCCCATTGGAGGAGGCTTTCTCTTTCTCCCTCTCTCTAACTTGTTGTCTCTCTCTCTCTCTCTCTGAAAAATTCAAGTTAGGAATTGGAAAAGAAAAGAAAAGAAAAGACAATATACCAAAACCATACCCCATTGGGGGAAGCATCTCTTTCTCCTTCTCTTTGCCTCTCTGGCAAGTGCAAGTACCCTCTAGCAATTAAAAAAAGAAAAGAAATGCTAAAACTATGAGATACAGCAAAAATGGTACTAAGAGGGGAGTATGTAGCGATAAATTCATGCCAAAAAAGTAGAAATATTCCATATAAACAACCTGCCAATGTACCTTGATGATCTAGAAAAGCAAGAACAAACAAAACTACATTTAAGTACAAGGAAAGAAATATTAAAGATCAGATCAGACGTAAATGAAATTGAGACTAAAAAAACAATGACGAGATCGGTAAAAGAAAGAGTTGACTTGTCATTTACTTATAAAAGAATAATTAAAAAATAGGCAAGGGATTTTTGTTAAGTAGCTTTTAGCTGCTTTTGTCACCAAAAAAAGTAACAATATGAGATGATAGATGTGTTAATCTGCTTCAGTATAGTAGCCATTGTACTATCTATATATCATGTGGTAATCTCAAATATACACAACAGAATGTATTTAAATAAAAGACAGGTTGTTAACAGTTGTAGAAAGTTGAATAAAGTCTGTATATTAGATAATATTGCATTAATGTCAGATTTCTTGGCTGTGATGATGATATTGTGATTACACAGGAACATGTTCTTGTTCTTAGGAGACACCTAGTTCAACCCTTAAAAGTAAAGTGTCGGAGGCCAACAGGTGGTCCAGTGGTCAAGGTGAGTGAATCCCACATGACTGACTGAGACGTGGGAGTCCAGAACAACTTGCTGGACACGTGTGTGTGCATACCCGAAATCCTGAGAGGAGAATGGAGGAGAAGAGATCACAGCGTGGTCAACCCCCTGGGGGTGATTTCTCACTTCCCCCCGCTATTTCTATCTGTCTCTCTCTGGAGAGCACATACACCCTAAACCAAAATTTAGGGGGGAAAATGAAGCATTGAGATCTCTACAAATGTTTCAGGAAATATGTACACACCTATGGAGTAGGAGAGAGGTGAGAGAAACAAGTATGGTGAAGGTTAATTTATAAATCCAGATGAAGAATAGATATTTATTCTATTATACTTGTAACTCTTCTGTAGGTTTGAGATACTTATAAATAATAAACTAGTATTGAAATGGAAGTCTAATCCATAGGTTCCAAAGCAACTGAGAGGTCATGTAAAAGAGAAGAGAAGGAGCCAGCGGGTGGCGTGGGTGGTTAAGGTGCAGGACACTCCCACATGACTGAGTTTGAGTCCCTGACATGGTGGCTTGCTTTCTCACTCCCTCCCCCGCCCCCCACCATAGCTTGTCTCTCTTTCTGGTCAAATTAAAATAAATAAAATTAAGTAAATAATTCTTTAGAAAAAAAGAGGAAGAGGAAGGTGTCCTTTGGGATCTTGGTAAGGAGCTCTTCACAAACATCATGAGGATGGAAGTGGATTGTATGGAGTAATTAGTGAGGGATGAGAAAATGTTTGTAGACCATGTCTATAGGTAACTCATTCAAAAATTTGATTGTAAAGGGAAGAGAAAAGGTAGGTCAGGGAGTGTTTTTAGAAGACAGAAAATATTTTAATGGGACCAGCAGTTAGTGTAATGGCTATGTCGCTGGACTCCCACGTAGTCAACTGCGGTTTGCGTCCTGGATCCGGTGGCTTAAAATTCACGTTGGGTGTGTGTGCGTGCATGTCCAAGATCCCGAGAGGAGAATGGAGGAGAAGGGACTGTGGTGTGGACATCCCCCCGGGGGATGATTTCTCGCTTTCTATCTCTCTGTCTCTGTCTCTCTGGCGAGTGCACGTGCCCTATGGCAAAAACCTCTCCCCCCCAAAAAAAAAGGAAAAAAAAAAAGAAAAGAACATATTTTAGTATGTTTAACGTTTATAGGAAATAAGTCAGTGTAGAAAGAGATTGAAGATTCAGAAGAGAAAGGTGACAGGGTTGATAGCCAATGAGCCAGTAGATTTTCTGGCACAGGAATAGGATCCAGAGCAACAAAGAGTGAATGAGCCTCCAAAAGAAGGAGGGATAAGTCACCTACTGAACTGGAGAAGAGAGGAAAGGGTACACAAAAGAGGGTGCATGTAAGTGCATCCACATGGGGACAGCAGATTAGAGAGTCATTTCTGATGGGTTTTATTGCTTGTGAAATCGAGCCAGTTGGGAACCAGCAGTTAGCGTAATGGTTATGTCGCTGGACTCCCAGGTAGTCGACTGCAGTTCGCGTCCTGGACCCAGTGGCTTAAAACTCATGCTGGGCGCGTGTGCATGAGTGCCCAAGATCCCGAGAGGAGAATGGAGGAGAAGGGGTTGCGGAGTGACCATCCCCCCTGGGGGGTGATTTCTCGCTTTCTGTCTCTATGTCTCTCTGTCTTTCTGGCGAGCGCACGTGTCCTATAGCAAAAACCTCTCCAAAAAAAAAAAAAAAAGAACTAAAAAAAAAAAATCAAGCCAGTTGATCTAAGAGTGAGATGGGGAGGCAGTAGGAGGGTTTGGGTAGAATGGAAAGTCACAGGGACTCCTGGTAATCAACAAATGACCCTCCTTTCCTGTGTAAGTCTTCCATTTGTAATTTCTCAGAGGACCTCACTGAGTCGCTTTATCATGATTTAACCTAAATTTCTCTTGTTTTGGTAAGATTTTTGGATCAAGTCACTTCATAGATGGTTGGCGTCCCTACTATTCTTCTAGTTTTGTGGCTTAAGGTAGTAGAGACAGATTCATTCAACCCGTGAGGCATATGGAATAGTGGCACGTCTGTACAGAAACACTTGCAAGAGAACTTTTCTCGAGAGGGTGCTGTGGGTGTGGAGCCAGCAGTGGTAGAGATTGCTAGTGTTTCAGTTCCAAACGTTCTTTTTCCTGAGATCTGTCTCCATCGTTTTACAGACGAGGAGCTGGAAACACAGCAAGGTCAAGGCCCACAACAGGACTCCTCATTTTTCTCCCAGACTAGCTTCTTCTCTTGAATTCATCATCTTAGACTTGGGCATCTCCATTCCGACTCCAGAATTCTATGCCAGAGAGCTAGGAACTATGGTGGGTAGGTCTCTTCCTCTATCCTAGTGCTCACTGTCACCATTTCTTGCTATTTCTGTTTCCATCCACATATCCAAATTCATCCCCATTGTTATTTTTCCCAATTTGGGAGTATTCAGCCTGAACCAGGGCAATCTCATCCAATCCTTGGTGTTAGTCTTTGCCAGAGTAGTCAGAAGGCTCTTCCTATCACCCAAATCTGATTGCACCTCACTGCTGTCAACATTAAGCAGAGGCACGGTGCTTGGTCTTGGTCTGGCATCTACCCATCTGTTCTGCCTCAACTCCTGCCACCTGCTGCATGCGCACATATGTTCTTTTTCTTTTTAAAGAATTATTTATTGGGAACCAGCAGTTAGCGTAATGGCTATATCGCTGGACTCCCACGTAGTTGACCGCGGTTCGCATCCCAGACCCGGTAGCTTAAAACTCACGCCGGGCACATGTGCATGTGTGCCCAAGATCCCGAGAGGAGAATGGAGAAGGGATTGTGGCATGACCATCCCCCCTGGGAGGTGATTTCTCGCTTTCTGTCTCTATGTCTCTCTCTGTCTGTCTGGCGAGCGCACGCGCCCTACAGTGAAAATCTTCCCCCCCCCCAAAAAGAGGATTATTTATTTATTTACTTATTTTCATTTGTTATATTATTGTTTAATTTGAAGAGAGAGAGAGAGACAGAGAGGAAGGGAAAGCTAGAAAGGAAGCCGCCAGATCCAGGACTCAAATCATGGTTGGCCATGTGGGAATCCAGTGGCTTTAACCACTATGCCACCTACTGGCCCTGTACACATGTATGTTCTAATAAAGCTGAATTGTTGGTGGTTGCCCAAACATGTTACACTCTCTTATCCTTAATTTCTTTTGGGGAGTGGGACGGTATTTATTTTGTGAGAAAGAGAAGCTCTTCCAACTGGATCCTAATGCCATCATCCACCCTCAGCCTCATTCAGCCATGGAGGTGCACATGCACCTGGGATGTTCAAGGAAGTCTCTGGACATGAATCTGGAACTTTCCCACGTGGGTCAGCCTCACAGAGCACTGCATTGTCACCGTGCTATGGTCTGGCCCTTTTGAACCTTCATTTTCTTCAGGCCATCTCCTGTGCTGCTCCTTTTACCCAGAGTCACTTTCTCTGCCCTCTTCCCAAACCCCTCCGCATGTTCAGGTCCTAGCTCAAAAGCTCTCTCCTCTGAAAACTCCACTCTCCTGAGCTTCCGCTGCATCTTGACGGTGCTTCCTCTCGGGCATCATCCTTTGGACTTGCAGGTGAGGCGTCAGTCTTCTGGGGACTTGGTGATCTCTTGAATGCAGGAGAGCTTTGTCTCAACTTTGAATACCCAGTTATCAATACATGTGTGTTGAAAGGAGATGACTAATCGACAAGACATTTGCCCTGTTTGAGCAGGGGGGGCACTGACCCTTGAGTCTGGAGAGGCAAAGGGGATTTGTTCCCAGTTTACACACACCTCATTCATGACACCATGTTTAAAAAACAGAAGTCCTAGCCACTGAGCATAAGGAGAGTGTGTGGAAACTGAAAAGGCTGATACCACCTGGGATCTCAAACAGGATTTTTTCTTTTCTTTCTTTTTTTTTTTTTTTAAGGAGAGAAGTGTTTATGACCCCATTTTGCCTTCTACTTTACTTAAATAGCTGAAAGAAGGGTGACTTCTCTGACTCCCAATTCTCACAGATGGTCTCTTTCTCACAACCTGGAGGGGCCCCTTCTCCAAAGGGGTCAATCTGGTTTTGGGAGGTGGTCCACTGATTGGTCTCCTTAAGCTGTCCTGGAACAGCCAGGATTTAAGGGGAAATCTGAGAAATAAATGAACAATCTTCAATTTTAACTTAGCTAAGAAAACCCACTGTTAGGCCAATTGCTTGCTTGATGGGGGGGTTGTTAGAGACAACAAAACTAGACATTGGTTAAAGCATTTCATTGAGACTGACAGTAGGGGAAGGGGGAAAGGACAAGGCCGGAGCTGGGTCCTGATGTGTGCAGAGGTGACTGAGCATCCTAGAGGGGGAATGGAGGCATAGGGAGGGGATGTCATGGCCGTCATTCTATCCTCCCAGAGACTGGGAGACAGAGGCCCTGTCTTCCCTGAGGTTGTATTCTGGAGCCTGTATTTCTCCATATCCTAGAGAAAGACACAGGTGAGCTATGAAGATACGTGTGCAGCTCCAAGTGAAAGAGGAGAGTCACAACTGTAAACCCTTTTTAGTAAATGCCCTGAGACAGCTGGCCAAGGGCCTGCAGTCACGTGTTGGCTAGAACAAACAGTAAAATCTGGCAGCCTGGAGCTTGCTCAGGCGGACTTTCCAATATCGGCAGGGGTGAAGGTGGGGGGTTGGGGTCTTGGTGCTGGCAGAAGGTCTAGACTCTAGTTCTCTCTTAGTGCAGAGATTAGACCGAGCCTTACGGGCACAGTTCTCACAGCGACATGTCAGAGAGTTGGTCGCAAACATCTCAAACTCTCCATTGGGCCACCCACCTTCGCGTTTGAGGATGTCCTTTTCGAGCAACGAAGTGCGCAATATTAGCAGAGAAGGGGACATAGAGGGTGGCTGCTGAAGGGTCACGCTGCATGGGGGACTGTCGCCTCGAAGACGTGAAGGAGGGAGAAGGAAGGCGGAAGTGAACGCTGGCAGAGAAACTGGGCGATTCGCTTGCTGGCGTTGGGCGTTACGGCCGCCGGAAGCCCCCCAGCTCCCAGCCGCCCTCTGCCCGCTTCGCGTAGTTTCCGCGCGGCCCTGGGCACCGCTGCCGGCCAGCCCCCGCCTCCCTGTGCCCGCCCTGCCCCCGG
>NW_006207959.1:163681-207393 GCF_000334495.1 Tupaia belangeri chinensis
GACCGAGGCGGAGTGCACGGCCATGGGGCTGCGCAGCGGCCACCTGCGGGACAGGTACGCGCCAGCGGGGGCGCAGCGCAGTTCCGGGGGGTGCTGCTGAGGATGAGGAGAAGCGAGGGAAGCAGGGACGGACCTGTCCAGGGAAGTAGAATAGGGTTTGCCCCGAGTTTCCTGGGCTGACTGTTGGACCTTAGATTCTTTAACTGTGAAGGTCAAGTCCGTGCCCGATTCAGACCTGGTAAAATGGGTAGGGGTAAGACCCTGCCAGAGTTTCCTCTGTAACAGGAGGGCATCTGGCCTGGTGACCTCCACGGCTCCTGCTTTCTAAACTTTCTGAGTCTTACTACAGAGCACAATAGTAGAGAAATAGAATGCCATTACTTATCTGGAGCAAGGTGGAAAATGTTCAAGGACATTGGATTAGGCCTTGCTGAACTTGTTCCTCACACTTGTCCAGTCCTGGGGGCTGGGCTGCCTGGGAGGCTGACCCACTTTAGTGACTATAATGAACAGAGTGGAGTTGGGGAGGGGAGGAGGCAGAGGGACTGAGTGAGAAGTACTTACTCCAGGCCACAGTTAAGGGAAGAGTGTGTCCCCCTCTTCTATGGGAAGGATGGTCTTGGAGAAGAACTGTGGGCAAGTCCTTACCCACTCAGGGCCTGGCACATAGAACTCTGGTGCTAAGGATTAAGACCCTTCTTACCTGCTAACGTGGTATAGCTGTGGTCCTGTGTACAGAGAGAGGAAGTTTACAAGTTGATCGTTTAGGGAAGCTTCTGGCAGAGGAATGTCTACTCTCTAGTATTCACTGGTACATGTATGCTCTGTTCTCTGAAGACCACTGTCCTTTTTTTTTTTTTTTAAAGGGAGATTTTTGCTATAGGGTGTGTGTGCTCACCAGAGAGACAGAGAGAGAAACATGAAATTGCCCCCTGGGGGGATGCCACATTGCATTTCCTTCTTTTCCATTCTCCTCTTGGGCATGCACACATATCTGTCTTGCGTTAGTTTTAAGTAGCCAGGTCCGGGATTTGAACTGCGGTCAGCTACGTGGAAATCCAGCGATGTAGCCATTACACCATCTGCTGGTCCCAAGGCCACTGTCCTTTTAAAGAAGTGTGGGCTCCCACTGCACTGGGAAACTTGAGTTGTTTTAGAGAAGTGTTGTATGTGCAGACTAACTCGTGGGGGACTTTCCATCCCCATCCCAACCCAGACTTTTAATCATGCAGAGGGTTTTTGTTTGTTTGTTTGTTTGTTTTTTTTATAATTTACTGATATTCCCATCCCAGACCTACTGGATCATAGTTACCCAAGTATGGAGCCAACTCTGTTGAGTGTAAATTTCCCCACGTGATTTATTTTTTAGGGAGATTTTTGTCTTTTTCTACAGGGTATGTGTGCTCACAGTAGAGAGAGAGATAGACAGAGAAACAATACGTGAAAAATCAACCCCTCCAGGGTGCTGATCATGCCACAGTCCCTTTTCCTCCATTCTCATCTCAGGATTTTGGGCACACATGCACATGCACCCAGCATGAGTTTCAAGCTGTTGGATCTGGGACTCAAACTGTGGTCAATCATTTTGGAGTCTAGCGATGTAACCACTATGTCATCTGCTGGTCCTACCCCCACCCTCAGGTGGTTTTGATGCTGTAATTAAAGGATTTTATCTGAGACCTTTAAGAAGATGATGTTTAGAGCTTACTCAAGTGTGAAGGATTAGAAAAGCCTTCTTACTGCAGGCCCAGAGGTAATGGACACCTTCCAAAAACCAGCAGAAGCAACTTCTCACGACACATACACATCCAGAGAAATTAGAATTGTGCTCCTTCCTTCCTTCTCTGCAGGATTGGGGTTATTTTACAGATGTCCAGTCCTTACCTGTGTTTCTTCTGATCATCAGAGTAGCTATTGCTGTTCTGCTTCTCATTGCCACTACTTTGCTGTGACTATTGCTGTCATGGAAGGAAAATATGTGTTCTCTGTCTGTATTCTTTTTCCTTCAGGTTTTAGCCAGAGAGTGCTTACACTCACCAGAAAAAGGCAGAGAGAGGGAAAGTAAGAAATTCCTCCACCCCCACCCCCAGGAGGAGTGATCACACCAACACCCTTCTCTTCCATTTTACTTTCAGGATTTTGGGCATATGGGCACATTCACCTGGTGTAATTCTCAAGCCACCAGGTTCAGGACTAGAACCACGGTTGGCTATGTGGTAGTACAGTGCCTTAACACCAGGCCATCTGCTGGGCCATTGCCTGTGTTTTTAGTGCCTCCTTGGTATCCTAAAATAAACAAAACTGTGTCACCTTTTCCTTATTGTGCACAGTCAATGTTCGGGATGGTGTGAAATGTGAAGACTTCAGGTGGAAGGAATATTCAATGGTTAATATGCATTAGGCACTGAGTTAATCCTGTCCTACAGATTTTCTTATCTGAGTCTCATAACAGTCATGTGGACCAGGTATTATTACCTTCACTTTGCAAGGATGGAAACGGTATCAGACAGGATGTGTTTCTTACCCAAGATCACAAAACCAGTATGTGCTTAGGGGATTTGAACTCAGGCCTATGTGAGTATGACACTTCTATTGTTTCTGTGAAATCAGCCTTTGAGAGAGCACTGTAAGGATTAAACTGAGGATCAGGAAATCTTGGGCAGCCTGGTAGTTTAACCTCTCTGAATCTCAGTTTTCTCATTTGCAAAAGAAAGAAGTGGAGCTTGATGGTTCCTAAGACCCCTTTTTCCTAGATTTTTCTTTATCAAAAGATAATCGGAACTGGGAAGGAAGCTTGCCGGAAAGAACTGCTTACAGGCTGCTGTTCTCTCAACCCGAGAAAAAAGTAACAAATACAAACATTCTAGAATGCAGGGAAAGGCCTCTTTTAGTTCATTCTATTCTGAACACATATCTTTCGAACCGTTTGGAGAAGCTGGGATTTTCCTCTGAAGTGTGCCTCAGATTTGCACGGTGTTTCGTTCAGAGCTGTTAGCGTACTGGTGCTTGAGCTTGTCTTGAGCACCCCGTGTTTGAGGTGTTTGAAGTCCACCTGGCAGAATGCTGGTACTGGCTGCCTGCTGTCTGCAGAGCAGGGCCTTCCTTCCGTGCCTTTGAAATCCCTGCTTTCCTTAGCAGCCATGTATGACTCGATAACGTGTATCTGTTCAGACTCTTTCTGCACCTAGCCTTTGTTTGTTTGTTTGTTTGTGTTTTCTCTCTGCACAAACTGTTGACTCGTGGAGAAAGGAATTCACTATCCAGCATGTCATTCCCTGCCCGATTCCTCTGTCTCTCCCTTCCCACTTTCTGTGGTCGGGTTCCTGCCTTCCCCCATTTTCGGCCTCTGTCCTTCTGCTCCCCAGGCCAGCTGTAATGGAGAAAGGAAGTTCTGTGGTCATCTTGGGCTCTGCCTCCTCACTGTTGCTGGCTGCTCAGGGCTTTGTTGCTTTTCTGGGGACTGAGCTCTGGGCTCCTGCAATGATCCTTCTACCACATCCTCGTGTTTCTATAAAACTAAGGCGCCAGCTTTCAGTATCGCACACTGCACTGGGATAGCTTGGTCCTGAAAGCACCCACAATGCAGACCGATCCTTTACTAGCTCTGGCAGAAGAGAGCTATTTTTTAATTCACTGTGCATCATTCATGTGAAAGGTAAAAAACATCACCCAGGTTGATGGGTAATGTGATGGCTGGGGTGTATTCCCGATGGCAACCTTTTACCTTTTATTGTTGTCTTTGTCTTGTCCCAATGTTGGGTTCCCTACAAGTTGCCACTTGCCTTTTCAATTCTCTTGATTAACTGGAGACTTCTAGCCAGCACTTCCCACAGATAATCGAGCAGTACATTCCCATGTTATTAGACAGCAGGCTGGAGCCAAGGGTGGGACTATGAGCCACAGTGAAGGGCCAGTATAGTAAGGGATGGATTGGAGATTAGAAGACTCAGCTCAGGGAGGGGCTGACTAGCAGAAGTGCTGAACAAATAGGGGAGTCATTTCTTTTTTTTTTTGGAGAGGTTTTTGCTATAGGGTGCATGTGCTCGCGTCCCCCTCTTCTATGGGAAGGATGGTCTTGGAGAAGAACTGTGGGCAAGTCCTTACCCACTCAGGGCCTGGCACATAGAACTCTGGTGCTAAGGATTAAGACCCTTCTTACCTGCTAACGTGGTATAGCTGTGGTCCTGTGTACAGAGAGAGGAAGTTTACAAGTTGATAGTTTAGGGAAGCTTCTGGCAGAGGAATGTCTACTCTCTAGTATTCACTGGTACATGTATGCTCTGTTCTCTGAAGACCACTGTCCTTTTTTTTTTTTTTTAAAGGGAGATTTTTGCTATAGGGTGTGTGTGCTCACCAGAGAGACAGAGAGAGAAACATGAAATTGCCCCCTGGGGGGATGCCACATTGCATTTCCTTCTTTTCCATTCTCCTCTTGGGCATGCACACATATCTGTCTTGCGTTAGTTTTAAGTAGCCAGGTCCGGGATTTGAACTGCGGTCAGCTACGTGGAAATCCAGCGATGTAGCCATTACACCATCTGCTGGTCCCAAGGCCACTGTCCTTTTAAAGAAGTGTGGGCTCCCACTGCACTGGGAAACTTGAGTTGTTTTAGAGAAGTGTTGTATGTGCAGACTAACTCGTGGGGGACTTTCCATCCCCATCCCAACCCAGACTTTTAATCATGCAGAGGGTTTTTGTTTGTTTGTTTGTTTTTTTTTTTTTTATAATTTACTGATATTCCCATCCCAGACCTACTGGATCATAGTTACCCAAGTATGGAGCCAACTCTGTTGAGTGTAAATTTCCCCACGTGATTTATTTTTTAGGGAGATTTTTGTCTTTTTCTACAGGGTATGTGTGCTCACAGTAGAGAGAGAGATAGACAGAGAAACAATACGTGAAAAATCAACCCCTCCAGGGTGCTGATCATGCCACAGTCCCTTTTCCTCCATTCTCATCTCAGGATTTTGGGCACACATGCACATGCACCCAGCATGAGTTTCAAGCTGTTGGATCTGGGACTCAAACTGTGGTCAATCATTTTGGAGTCTAGCGATGTAACCACTATGCCATCTGCTGGTCCTACCCCCACCCTCAGGTGGTTTTGATGCTGTAATTAAAGGATTTTATCTGAGACCTTTAAGAAGATGATGTTTAGAGCTTACTCAAGTGTGAAGGATTAGAAAAGCCTTCTTACTGCAGGCCCAGAGGTAATGGACACCTTCCAAAAACCAGCAGAAGCAACTTCTCACGACACATACACATCCAGAGAAATTAGAATTGTGCTCCTTCCTTCCTTCTCTGCAGGATTGGGGTTATTTTACAGATGTCCAGTCCTTACCTGTGTTTCTTCTGATCATCAGAGTAGCTATTGCTGTTCTGCTTCTCATTGCCACTACTTTGCTGTGACTATTGCTGTCATGGAAGGAAAATATGTGTTCTCTGTCTGTATTCTTTTTCCTTCAGGTTTTAGCCAGAGAGTGCTTACACTCACCAGAAAAAGGCAGAGAGAGGGAAAGTAAGAAATTCCTCCACCCCCACCCCCAGGAGGAGTGATCACACCAACACCCTTCTCTTCCATTTTACTTTCAGGATTTTGGGCATATGGGCACATTCACCTGGTGTAATTCTCAAGCCACCAGGTTCAGGACTAGAACCACGGTTGGCTATGTGGTAGTACAGTGCCTTAACACCAGGCCATCTGCTGGGCCATTGCCTGTGTTTTTAGTGCCTCCTTGGTATCCTAAAATAAACAAAACTGTGTCACCTTTTCCTTATTGTGCACAGTCAATGTTCGGGATGGTGTGAAATGTGAAGACTTCAGGTGGAAGGAATATTCAATGGTTAATATGCATTAGGCACTGAGTTAATCCTGTCCTACAGATTTTCTTATCTGAGTCTCATAACAGTCATGTGGACCAGGTATTATTACCTTCACTTTGCAAGGATGGAAACGGTATCAGACAGGATGTGTTTCTTACCCAAGATCACAAAACCAGTATGTGCTTAGGGGATTTGAACTCAGGCCTATGTGAGTATGACACTTCTATTGTTTCTGTGAAATCAGCCTTTGAGAGAGCACTGTAAGGATTAAACTGAGGATCAGGAAATCTTGGGCAGCCTGGTAGTTTAACCTCTCTGAATCTCAGTTTTCTCATTTGCAAAAGAAAGAAGTGGAGCTTGATGGTTCCTAAGACCCCTTTTTCCTAGATTTTTCTTTATCAAAAGATAATCGGAACTGGGAAGGAAGCTTGCCGGAAAGAACTGCTTACAGGCTGCTGTTCTCTCAACCCGAGAAAAAAGTAACAAATACAAACATTCTAGAATGCAGGGAAAGGCCTCTTTTAGTTCATTCTATTCTGAACACATATCTTTCGAACCGTTTGGAGAAGCTGGGATTTTCCTCTGAAGTGTGCCTCAGATTTGCACGGTGTTTCGTTCAGAGCTGTTAGCGTACTGGTGCTTGAGCTTGTCTTGAGCACCCCGTGTTTGAGGTGTTTGAAGTCCACCTGGCAGAATGCTGGTACTGGCTGCCTGCTGTCTGCAGAGCAGGGCCTTCCTTCCGTGCCTTTGAAATCCCTGCTTTCCTTAGCAGCCATGTATGACTCGATAACGTGTATCTGTTCAGACTCTTTCTGCACCTAGCCTTTGTTTGTTTGTTTGTTTGTTTGTGTTTTCTCTCTGCACAAACTGTTGACTCGTGGAGAAAGGAATTCACTATCCAGCATGTCATTCCCTGCCCGATTCCTCTGTCTCTCCCTTCCCACTTTCTGTGGTCGGGTTCCTGCCTTCCCCCATTTTCGGCCTCTGTCCTTCTGCTCCCCAGGCCAGCTGTAATGGAGAAAGGAAGTTCTGTGGTCATCTTGGGCTCTGCCTCCTCACTGTTGCTGGCTGCTCAGGGCTTTGTTGCTTTTCTGGGGACTGAGCTCTGGGCTCCTGCAATGATCCTTCTACCACATGAAATCCCTGCTTTCCTTAGCAGCCATGTATGACTCGATAACGTGTATCTGTTCAGACTCTTTCTGCACCTAGCCTTTGTTTGTTTGTTTGTTTGTGTTTTCTCTCTGCACAAACTGTTGACTCGTGGAGAAAGGAATTCACTATCCAGCATGTCATTCCCTGCCCGATTCCTCTGTCTCTCCCTTCCCACTTTCTGTGGTCGGGTTCCTGCCTTCCCCCATTTTCGGCCTCTGTCCTTCTGCTCCCCAGGCCAGCTGTAATGGAGAAAGGAAGTTCTGTGGTCATCTTGGGCTCTGCCTCCTCACTGTTGCTGGCTGCTCAGGGCTTTGTTGCTTTTCTGGGGACTGAGCTCTGGGCTCCTGCAATGATCCTTCTACCACATCCTCGTGTTTCTATAAAACTAAGGCGCCAGCTTTCAGTATCGCACACTGCACTGGGATAGCTTGGTCCTGAAAGCACCCACAATGCAGACCGATCCTTTACTAGCTCTGGCAGAAGAGAGCTATTTTTTAATTCACTGTGCATCATTCATGTGAAAGGTAAAAAACATCACCCAGGTTGATGGGTAATGTGATGGCTGGGGTGTATTCCCGATGGCAACCTTTTACCTTTTATTGTTGTCTTTGTCTTGTCCCAATGTTGGGTTCCCTACAAGTTGCCACTTGCCTTTTCAATTCTCTTGATTAACTGGAGACTTCTAGCCAGCACTTCCCACAGATAATCGAGCAGTACATTCCCATGTTATTAGACAGCAGGCTGGAGCCAAGGGTGGGACTATGAGCCACAGTGAAGGGCCAGTATAGTAAGGGATGGATTGGAGATTAGAAGACTCAGCTCAGGGAGGGGCTGACTAGCAGAAGTGCTGAACAAATAGGGGAGTCATTTCTTTTTTTTTTTGGAGAGGTTTTTGCTATAGGGGGCATGTGCTCGCCAGAAAGACAGAGAGAGACAGAAAGATAGAAAGTGAGAAATCACCCCCCAGGGGGATGGCCCCGCCGCAATCCCTTCTCCTCCATTCTCCTCTCAGGATCTTGGGCACGCACGCACACATACCTGGTGTGAGTTTGAGCTACCAGATCCGGGACTCGAACCACAGTCGACTACATGAGAGTCCAGCGACATAGCCATTACGCTAACTACTGGTCCCTAGGGGAGTCACTTCTATTTGGACATTTGTCTGGTTGTCTGTGGATGTCAGGGGGAGTCTTGTCTAGGAATGGAACATGTTGGGAGTAGGCCTTGGTGAGGTTAACCAGGGCAGAGTCATCTGAAACTCTGCACCCAGGGATGAGCTAGAAACAGAACAGGGCCTGACCATGAGGGGACTGGGCTGTGATATAGACAGAAATTCCTTGAGTTGTATTTCTAGGCAAAATTGTGTCATGACTTTTCCGACGACCTAATAGAACCCACCCTAAGGACCAGTGGGTCAAAGAACTCTGGGATTAAAGACACTGGGAAAGAAAAAGATGGCCTTATCACAGAGGTGGGGATCTGCTATGGCCAGCTCCAGGGAATAGAGTAGCTGAGGCAGTTCCCCAAATGCCTTCACATGGTGGCACTCTCACACTGTCCCACATGCCAGGACACTGGCTGCCATCTACTCTATACTGGCTTGGTTACAGGAACGAACAGTTTGGCCAGAACCTGGAAAGGATCCTAGTGGTAGGGAGGTTCTAGATGCGAGAACCTAGGGACAGGAAAGGGCTCTCTGCAGTCTGATATTAGATGTCCTCATAAGGTTACCTCCTAATTCCCAGTGGGTTCTAGTCCTAATTTGGAAATGTCTCCTTAGGCAGAGCCGCCCCTTATCCCAGATGGGATTATGCTTTCTATCCTACTCACATTTGAGGAGCCTCTGGCTTTCTGTTGCTGCTCATTCTTTTAGTGCCCAGAGTTCTTCACCCACATTATGTGGCTACAGATGCTTCGTTTTCCCTAGGGAAATATTTCCCTTTATCTTTTTTTTTTTTTTTTTTTTAACCAACTTATTTGTGCAGCACAACGCAAATCTTCGCTGTACTACAGATAGAAGGATAACCGACCTAGCCTACCCAGCCTCCCTCCCCGCTCTTCATCTCACCCCAGAGAAATACAAAGTTCAAGAACCAAGACTAGCACAGTGGGCCCTGTAGAAGCCGAGTGGAATTCTTGATAACACATGACTTTTCAGGGTCTTTGCGCTCTTCATGAAGAGGAAAGGGTGTAGGGAGTTTCCTGATGTAGATGCTGCCCAGAGTAGAGCCAGCTTGACCCAGCCTCCCTCCCCGCTCTTCATCTCACCCCAGAGAAATACAAAGTTCAAGAACCAAGACTAGCACAGTGGGCCCTGTAGAAGCCGAGTGGAATTCTTGATAACACATGACTTTTCAGGGTCTTTGCGCTCTTCATGAAGAGGAAAGGGTGTAGGGAGTTTCCTGATGTAGATGCTGCCCAGAGTAGAGCCAGCTTGATTCTCTTAGAGGCAGCCATGCCATGAGAACTTTAATAGGATTCCAGTTCACCTGGGCCCATACATCTGGCCAACTCCATCTTGTTCTACAGCAGAAAGACCTGGAAGACATTTGGCTTCTCCCAGGGGTTCAGAGAGATGTTTAACAGGCCCAGGAAGTTTCTGACCAAACCAGAGTTGCCAAATAAGCAAAATGGCTGCCTAAACAGTGAGGGAAGGTCCCAAATCAGCCTCATTTTCTGTTTTTCAAATCTGGAACTATTCCTATGTTGGCCAGATCCTCTCTCCCTGGCATTTTTCTGTCTAATAAGCTCCTTTTGGGGTCACCAACTTTTAGACCCGAAGAATTTGACCAGGCTTGTATAATTGTCTACAATATAGCCATTGGGTTCCAAATCGGGGTCACTGTACGGTTTCAAGAAAATAGAACACTATATTGAAAGGATGGAAGAAGAGTGACTGAGTGTGCCCTTGTTTGTTTCCCTGCAGGTTTTGGCTGGTGATTAAGGAAGATGGACACATGGTCACTGCTCGGCAGGAGCCTCGCCTTGTGCTGGTCTCCATTACCTATGAGAACAACTGCCTGATCCTTGAGGCTCCGGGCGTGGACCAGCTGGTGCTGCCCACCAAGCTGCCCTCCTCGAACAGACTCCATGACTGCAGGTGTTCTGCCTGGGGGCAGCCAGGGAGCTACTACAGACCTGGTTTACCTTTAGATTCCTCCTTCATTCTGTCTTGCTATAGACAATGAAATTGGTAAAGGAAATGAGTAGGAGAAGTGTAACTTGGGTGGGATGGGCCAGTACTCAAACTTGAAGGTGAGGCAGATTGTTTTAAGGTACTCAGGATTTTTTTTTTTTTAAAGAATGATTTTACTTAACTTTATTTATTTATTTCAATTTGACCAGAGAGGGACAGAATGAGAGAGAGAGAGAAAGTGAGAAAGCAAGCTGCCAGATCTGGCTCGAACCACGGTCAGCCATGCGGGAATCTAACGCCTTTAAGTACCATGCCATATGCCGGCCCTGGCCCCCAGGATTTGTTTTAATCAGGCATGGTAAGACATACAGACACAGAAATGACAATTATGAAGAAAGATCTTATGTTAGTAGATCCCTAGAAGCAGGAGGCTTGGCATGCCTCACAGGTCCACGCAGGGAAGCACCACTGGGGTCGGGCAGTGGGAGTGAGGGAGGATGCAGGATGGAGCCTTTCTTGTGGTTCTGCAGGATTCAGAAAGCAAGGCAGGGTGAACAGGTTTAGGATTGACCTAAGTTTGAATAACCTCAGCAGGCCCTGGGGCACAGGGGCTGTTCTGATTGTCTAGTACTTGTCCCAGGGATATGAGGTCAGGGGCATAGCAGTTTGGAGTGTAAGAACCCAGTAAGGAAGACGGTTGGGAGTATGGGCTGTGGACTGTAAGTGTTCATATGAAAGGTACGCTTGCAGGCCATTAGTCTATCTCTAGGAACTGGCTAGCCCAAGGAGCAGCGACTCTCATCAGTGTCAGCAAAGCCTAAGCCTTGAATTACTTGAATTCTTACAAGTGTAAAGGGGTAAAGCTGCCAATCTTTCTTTGAAGCTGGATAGAATTTTATTCAGAATTGCCAGCCCTCCAGCCAAGCAGACAGAGGAGTTAATGGAGACTTCATCAGCTGTATCCCAGGGCTGGATGATAAGGAGGCTGGAGCTTTTGAAGATGACCCTGTGGTTGAGACTAAGGTCCCTCCAGCAGGAGTCACAGTAAGGGATTTCCACCTCTGTGGAGAGACTCTCCCTAGGTACTGGATTCCTTTAGCCTATGGGACTCCTTCTGAGCTGTCACAATCCATGGTTTCCTGGGGTCTTGCCCTTGCATATTCGGATGTTTTAGAGACTTTGATGCTTGTCATGGAATGTTCTGGATGCCTTTGTTAGCAACTGAGCTTTTTTTTTCTCTAAGGTTTTTGCCATAGGGCATGTGTGCTCACCTGAGAGAGACAGAGACAGCGAGAGGGAAAGTGAGAAATCACCCCCTGCACCCCGGGTCAGGGGGTCGGGGGAATGGCCATACCTTGATCTCTTTTCCTCCACTGTCCTCCTGCCTGCCTGGGATTTGGGATATGCATATACATACCGCCCAGCATGATTTTTCAAACCTCTAGGTCTGGGACTGGAACCATGGCCAGCCACATGGGAGTCCAGCACCTTAACCACTATGCCACCTGTTGGCCTCAGCAACTAGGCTTTTCTTTTTTTCTTTTTTCTTTTTTTTTTTTAGAGAGATTTTTGCTATAGGGTATGTGTGCTCACCAAAGAGACAGAGAAAGGAAGAGAGACAGAAAGCAAGAAATCATCCCCCTAGGGGATGGCCACTCTGCAATCCCTTCTCCATTCTCCTCTCAGGATCTTGGGCATGCACGCACATGTGCCTGGCGTGAGTTTTAAGCTACTGGGTCTGGGACTCGAACCGCAGTCAACTATCTGAGAGTCCAGTAACATAACTGTTATGCCATCTGTTGATCTCGCAACTGAGCTTTTCAAGTGTGTGGCAATGAGTCTTATCCAAAGGTTGCTGGGCTCGAGGAAGGCCACAGATTACCTTCTACACACTTATTTTATTATGCCTTTATAAGCAAAGTGTCGGAGTTGAAATCCGTCACTCACAGTTCCTAACTTTCAAAAGTCTGAAGCAATAGTTCACTGAATATAATATTTCAGTTAACTACCTCAGCATGTCTACAGGGACGACCATGAATTCCACCTTAAAAGTGAAGAAACCAAGACTTTGACCCCTGTTATGCAAAGGTGGAGGCAGGGTTCTGAATCCCCAAATGCCTGCCAGGTTTTTGCTTTTAAAACCTGTTTGCAAGGAGGGGAAAGGCTTTTCCATATTTGACAGGGTTTGAGCTAAAAAGCTGTAGCCATCTCTACCTGATTGGAGAATATTCGAAACTCATAGGTAAATGCTCAATTGAGATGTAGTGACAGATATGGATGTGGCCTGGCAGACTCACTTTGTCACCAGTAAGCAAGTTTTCCCCTCAAGACTCTACCTCACTGAGCAGGCAGAACTCTAGGGAGGTACACATTCTCCCCGGGTAGAAAGGAGTAAAGAGGAACTTGAGTGAGTGAGTGTGTGTGTATGTGTGTGTGCGTGTGTGGTTTGGGGATGGGGGAGGATGTAGGGGGTTGGAGGTTGTGCCTGCTCCACAAGGGCACCAAGTGAAGCTGTTCTTACGTAATTCTGCTCCACACATAACTGAATTCCTGGAAGAGGTGGCACTCGAAAGCCTGGAACCCTGGAATAGAGTTTGGTGAAACCAGCCTTGGTGAGCTGTGCGCTTGGACAGACACAGAGAGGTCTTCAGCACGCTGCCCTCTGCAGCTGTATTTATAAGTTATTTTTAATGGATTGATTGCCATGGGTACTGCTAAAAACAAAGGAATTATATAAAATCCCGAGAAGAGAATGGAGGAGAAGGGATTGCAGAGTGGCCATCCTCTCTGGGGAGGTGATTTCTCACTTTCCCTCTCTCTCTCTTTCTCTGTCTCTCTGGAAAGCACATGCATCCTCTACAACAATTTAAAGAAAAGTTAAAAAGAAGTTAATTTCAAATAATAGTTAAGTTTTTGTATTTAGAAATTACAATTATAACATGCCTATTTTTTGCGATCAATTGTATATAAATAAAAATTGTAATGATAACCCAATCTTTTTTTTTTTTGGAGAGGTTTTTTTGCTATAGGGCACATGCGCTCACCAGACAGACAGAGAGAGACATAGAGACAGAAAGCGAGAAATCACCCCCCAGGGGGGATGGTCACGCCGCAATCCCTTCTCCTCCATTCTGGGGAGTGATTTCTTGCTTTCTGTCTCTCTGTCTCTGTCTGTCTGGTGAGCGCACGTGCCCTATAGCAAAAAAAATCCTCTCAAAAAAAAATTAAACAAATATGACATGGCATTTAGATCCCACTGAATACTCTAAAAACAATGTAATTATTTTATTTTCAAATGTCATTTTTACAATTTAATGGAGATTATATCTTTCATGATAAAATAAACATGGTAAAGAAGTTTACAAGTCAACTTAGAGTTCTTTGAAGAGTATATAACTTGAAAACTTCAGGGGTGTTCAAACACCAAACCTTGAAGACCACTGTACTAGTTAATGTTATCTGTGCCCACCATGTGGTGTAGGTAGGTACTTGGAACTGTGTTAACCTCCAAGTTACACCTGGAAATAGGTGGCCAGAGGAGTTCAGTGATTTGCTTAAGGTCACAGATCTAGAGAATGACAGTTCTACCTTGAACCAGGTCTGTTGGATTCTAAACTCAAGATCCATCTGCCACTCAACAGCAATTCCTCTCTTCACCTGGAAGAACCCTAAAGCCTTGTTCTTCAAAGTGTGGTCCGTAGACTAGCAGTTTAGACCTCCAAAAGCTTGTTAAGAGTGAAGAATCCCAGATCCCAACCCAGACCTACTGAACCAGAATCTGCATTTAAACAAGATCCTGGATGATTTGCATGCACACAGGGTTTGGGAAGCTCTTTCCTAGAGCACATTATATTCCCCCCCCCCCCGCCGTTGCTTCTGTCCTGCTTTGGCCCAGGACTACCTAATAGCCCACTGGGAGAGTCAGGTCCGTCTTAGACACAATTGCTCAGTGTGTTGATGTAAGTAGCTAACCTGGTGTTCTCTTGTGACCCTTCCAGGCTATTTGGTCTTGACATTAAAGGCAGAGATTGTGGTGATGAGGCAGCTCAGTGGTTCACCAGCTTCTTGAAAACAGAACCATTCAGGTTGGTTCAGTTTGAAACGAATATGAAAGGACGAATATCAAGGAAAATTGAACCTGCAATTGTACAGAACTACCAGGTGAGCTTCAGACTTACCTTCACTTCTACCAGCCACCCTTTGTAGGCTTTCTTCTCAGCCCACAAAGAGCTTCTCTCAGGACGCAGCTAGGAAACCATGGTAATGGCCCAGCGGAGTGCTAATGAGGGCACAGCCTGGTGAGAAATGCAGAGGAAAGTACAGGCAAGAGTGGGATCTCTAGGGTGTGTGGGGAATTTCAGATGGGAGCCAGGGAGACTTCCAGGTAGGTGGAGATTTACAAGAAAACTGGCTGTAGGAGGCAGAGTCAGAAGTTTGTTTGGGACTTCATGAAAGCTTCCTGAAATTACAGAAGCAGGCTGTTTTAGCTTGCTATTGTGTGATAAACAGAAATATCTTACAAAGAATAGAGGTTAATTTTGACTCATAATTCTGGCGACTGAAAAGTTCAAAGGCATGGAACTGGCATCTGGCTGGCTTCCGGTCTACTAAAGCAGGAAGGAAAGCAGAGAGAACCTGTGAGAAGCCATCTTACTTTTATACCAACCCCTTGTTGGAACCACACATTCGAATGAGAGTGAGAATTCCTTCCTTCTTGTGAGGCAGTGTACCTCTATTGATGAGGATGGTGCCGCCTTGATCCTGACATGATTATATTGAGAACTAAGCTTCTAGCATGTGAACCTTTGGGGGACAAACCAGACCCAAACCATAGCAGACTGTCTCCGGGCCTCTGTTCACGGTCTGTGTGGTATGGTCATTTCAGGTGTTAAAAAGGTACCTCCTCCCTTCTCCTCCAGTTTCCTCCTGGGATTTTGGGCATGCATGCACATATGCCCAGCATGATTTTCAAGCCACTGAGTCAGGGACTTGAACTGTGGCCAGTCATGTGGGAGTCCAGTGCTTTAACAACTACACCACCTGCTGGCCCTGGCCTTTTTTGCTTGTTTGTTTTTTTATTAATTCTGTATTTATTTTCTTCATTGGAGAGAGAGAGAGAGAGAGAAGCACCTTTGACAGTATCTTCATGTCATGATCCTTTCATGGCCCTGCAGCTAGTGAGGTTCACAGGCATGGCTGGCATGTTGAGGGAGACCCAGACATGAAGCTGGAGCCTCCAACATCACTTAGTAGTACCTCTACTGTCTGTTCCACCGCTATCATGGTATGGCTGGCCAAAGCCTTTGAGACAGCAGTAAGCTGAGGTGTTTTGTTTTTAATTTTCTTTTTTATTTTCAAATTCACTGTATGTGTTTATTGAAAAGACACAGAGAGAGGGGGGGAGAAAGTGAGAAAGCACTTGATCCCACTGCAAGCCCTTTTCCTTCATGCTCCTTTTGGGATTTTGTGTATGCATGTACTTGTGCCCAGCATGTCTTTCAAACCACTGGGTCCAGGACTTGAACTGAATTCAACCATGTGGGATGCAGCCGCCTTAACCGCTACACTGCCAGCTGACGCTGTGCTGAGGTTTAACATGCAAAGAACTCAGGGACTTTCTCCTCATTGTCCTTGAACTACAAGCTCTTTGAGGACAGGGGTTGGGTTTTATCTGCCTTGTTCACTGATGTTTTCCTTCCTAGAACAGTGTCTGGAGCCTGGTGGGTGCTCAGTAAGTGCTTGTTAAATGAATGGGTGTTGTTGAAGACAGTATGACTATGAATTGCTGATTGGCAGGAGTCCCTTCCCTGTCTGAAAGTGATGTTGGAAGGGGTTTGCTGCTGGGGGCAGGGGTGAGGCACAGGAAGAGCTGGCCTGGCAGGTGACGATGGCCTGGAGCTAGTCCCAGCTGCTGTCCTGACTATCTCTGTGTGTGGACAGAGGATGGGACTGTGCTCCTGGCTGAAACCAGCTCTCCCTCTGAGCACCACTCCCCTCATCTGCACAGAGGAGGACTTTGCTCAGCCCTGCAGTGGCGTAAGCACTTCCATGGGCAGCGAGGCCTGACTGTGCTGTGCTCTTGCTTCAGGTGGCCTACCCAGACTGCAGCCCGATCCTGATCCTCTCCGACGCCTCCTTGACAGATCTGAATACCAGGATGGAGAATAAAGCGAAAATGGAAAATTTCAGGCCAAATATCGTGGTGACAGGCTGTGACGCTTTTGAGGAGGTAAAGGCTGAGGGCTTTTGAGCTGCCCAAGATGCTGAGGGAACTGCTTGCTCCTCTACAGAGTGCCAACTCAGGCCTCCCATGCTGATGCGGGGTGACTTTGGTTCTTCCAAACTCACTCTAACCTTGCGGAGTTGTTCTTAAGCTGTGGCCATCACCTCAGTGGCCTCAGGGGATGCAGCTCACCCTTTAATGTCAGGCCCCAGTGGACACAATGAAGACTCTAAGTTGTAGCAAGTCTGAGACGAAATATATCATAGCTCAGGGATAGCGGACAGGAAGTAAAGATGGTGAGATCAACCTGTCCTGTTCTCTTGTACCACTGCTATCATATCACTCAAGAGTGCTCTCAGAGACTTGAGACTTCTGGAAGCCCCAGACCCTAAAGTGAAGGCCAAGAAGGTATAGGAAATCAACCCATGAATGGCAGTGCTGGAGGCATTCCACCCTATGGCCTGAGTTCTTGTCCAGAGGAGCCACATACCCTCTGATGTGACTGAAATAAGAAATTACAGCCCCTTTTGGCCCCACAGGGACAACCACATGAGAGCCCTGTGATCTGTAAATGAGCTGCATTTAGCTGGATGTTACTTGGTAATAAGAAGCATCAGCCTAGTAAGCATTGGGATGCGGTCCAAACTTTCTGAGCACTACAAGTGACAATGACACATACCATTCGTTGGTGTTTATTGGGTGTCAGGCACCGAGCTAATTAATCACTTCATATAATTACTTTATTTGATCCTCATGACACCCCAGTGAAGTCTGCATTTTTATTTTGTTCTTTTAAATTTTTTGCCAGAGGGTGTGTGCACTTGCCAGAGACAAACAGATTGAGAAGGAAAGCATCCCCCAGAGGGGATTGCTGTGCTGCAATCCTTCTCCTCCATATCTCCTGAGATTTGGGACACGTGCACATGTGCCCTGTGTATTTTTCAGGCTACTGGGTCTGGGACTCAAACTGTGCAATTGGCCATGTGGGATCCAGCCACCTTAACGACCATGGCACTGGCTGGCTGGAAGTCTGTATTATTATGCCCTTTGTATAAGAAAACTGAGGCTCAGAGGTGCTGCACAGCTTTGTCCACATGCGAATGGTCATGCTAGTTTATTAGAACCCAAGACGTGCAACTCTAGCTTGTGTGAGGCTGGGGTGACAATTCCCACCTTTCTCAGAGTTTCTGAGAGGAGAAGCTCTTAAATGCCCTCTCAACTCTTGGATGACCACACCTCCTTTTGTGAGTAAGGCGTACCCTATTTGTTGGTAAACAGTTTCCTTTAGGATAACTCTTTGCACAAAGCCTCATATAAATCATTGTACATATACACACTCCATATTATATAATTTAAAAGATAGCAATGCTGGGACCAGCACATGGCGTAATGGTTACCTCGCCGGACTCCCTCCCACATAGTTGATCACAGATTGAGTTCTGGACCTGGTGGCTTAAAACTTACACCCAGCATGTGTGCATGTGTGCCCAAAATTCCAACAGGAGAATGGAGGAGAAGGGACTGCGGTGTGGTCATCTCCCCCCCGGAAGATGATTTCTTGCTTTCTGTCTCGCTGTCTCTCTCTGTCTCACTAGCGAGCATGTGCCCTATAGCAAAAATCTCTCTCTCAAAAAAAAACTACATATAGCAATGTATACAGAAGTTGTCTACTCATTGATGTTATCTTGTTATTTGTTATCTAGTTTCTTTAAATTCTCTTTATATTCATTATTTTATTTATTTTTTTTGAGAGGTTTTAGCCATAGGGTGCGTGCGCTCGCCAGAAATCCAGAGAGAGATAGAGACCGAAAGCGAGAAATCGCCCCCCAGGGGGGATGACCACGCTGCAGTCTCTTCTCCTCCATTTTCCTCTTGGGATCTTGGGCACGCACGCACGCACATGCACCTGGTGTGCGTTTAAGCCACCGGGTCCGGGACTCGAACCACAGTTGAGTCCAGCAACATTGTCATTACACCAACTGTTGGTCCCTGTATTTATTAATATTTTTTAAAAAATTGACCATCGATGCAACCAGTAGCATGGTGGTTAAGATGACTGGATTGCACATGGCCTACTGCATGGTTCAAGTCCCAAACCCAGTGACTCGAAGGACACACCGGGTATATGTGTTTGTGTGTGCCCAAAATCCCAAGAGGAGTATGGAGGAGAGGGGATTGTGGTGTGACCATCTTTCCTGGGGGATGAGTGACTTCTCATTGTACCCCTTTCTCTCATATTTCTCTGAGCATACATAACCTTACAAAAAAAAAAAAAAAAAAGATTGACCACCTGTAATGGCCCTGGCATTGTGTGTATCTAGGAACCCTGGATTCAGAAATAAAAAAGATATGGATCCAGTCCTTCAGCATTTCTCAGTATGGAAGGCCTAGCCATGAGATAGTGACATGCTAGCATTAGAGGTACTTTATAGTATGGGACCAGCAGATGGCATAATGGTTATGTTGCTGGACTCCCATGTAGTTGACTGCAGTTCAAGTCCTGGACCTGGTGGCTTAATCTCATTCCAGGTGCATGTGTGTGTGTACCCAAAATCCTGAAAGAGGATTGCACCATGGGCATCCCCCTGGGGAGTGATTTCTCACTTTCTGTCTCTGTGTCTCTCCGGCTAATGCATATTCTCTATAACAAAAATCTCTCTCCAAAAATAAGTAAGTAAGTAAGTAAGTAAGTAAATAAATAAATAAATAAAAGTATTTGATAGTATATACTCAGAAGGTGAAGATGGCTGAGTGCTTAAAAGTAGACAGTACCTACATCTGCCCGGAGAAGGGAATCATAGGTCTGGGGGGAGTCAGGTTAAACTCCCAGAAGCCATACTCTATCTATGCCAGGTGTGCAGGCCAGGGTGAGGGGAGGGTCATGTGGGTAAAGGAGGCAGTTAAGTGTTCTTGAAGCATGAATGGCCACAATAAAAGGGTTCCTGGGTGTATTTCAGAATCACAGGAGAAGCTTCAGGTGAGGTTAGATTGGAAGTTGGCTGAAGGCCACTACACTGAGGAGTGGGGTGTGTGTGTGTGTGTGTGTGTGTGTGTGTGTGTGTGTGTATGTTTGTGCTGTTCAAGAGAGTCTTGCTGGATTGTGATCCTTCTGCCCCAACCTCCCAAGGAACTGGGTTGACAGGCGTGTGTGCTCAACCACACCCAGCTTTTTAGGGTGGGCCAGGAATTGGGCCTCGGCCCCCTGGGTAGCCTCAGCTTACAGAGCAGCAGCATCCAGTGTGCCCCACTGTGGCTGGGCCCAGGTTGGAATTTTGGATATATTGGAGAGTGAGGAGGTGGTAATGATTCTGAACAAGAGGGGGTAGAATGCCAGGCACGTGTTACCCTGAACTCTCTGGAATGTGCACTGAAGAGCAGGGAAGCCTGAGGCGGGAATGCCAATGCTGTATATTTAATCATCAGAGGGTCTTTTTCTACAGTGCAGGGGAGCAGGCCATACCTGAAGCCCACATCGGCATTGTGACAAGGCCCGTGACTCTGCACTGGCAGCATCGGGTGCATCTTGTGCCAATGGTTCCCCAGGAAATGCTGGGTTAGGAGGATGTAGGGATTGTGGGAGTAAGAGGTGAGGGGGAACGTGGAAGGTGCCTGAGAGGAAGAGGCCTGAGGCCCCTGTGTGTGCAGGCCATCAGCCCCTTTGGAGAAAGGATTCAGCTCTTCCCAAGAATAAATCCGAATCTGGGGGCCTCTTTAAGAAAAAGAAACAGTCTGAGCTGCAGTGGTGCAAGTGGGAGGGCACCTCTGCAAGGTGACTCAGACCCTGTGGGAGGCCTGGGTTTGGTTCTCAGCGCTACCTATACAGGCTGGGTGAGGTGGTGCACGTGCAGGCCTGGCTAACTGGAATAGGAAGATCGTTTTATGGTCAAAATGCTACCTCTGTGTCTGTCTCTCTTTCTCTCTCGTATAAAGGAAAGAAAAGAAAAAAGAAAAAGAAAAGAAAGGAAAAGGAAAGGAAAGGAAAAAAAAAGAGAGAAGGAAAGGAAAGAAAAGGAAATGAAAGGAAAGAAAAGAGGAACAAAACAAAGATAAAATTGGGTGGAGGGCCATGAAAGAATGGTGCAGATGAGGGCTTGAGGCTGCAGTTTCATTCAGTCTCCATAAGCCTGTCTTCTCCCCATGTAGTTTCCCACATTGTCTGGGGTAAGAATTGGGTGTTTGAAGGCCAGCAGGTAGCATAGTGGTTAAGGCTCTGGATCCGACAGGGCTGACCAAATGGTTCAAGTCCCAGATCTGGTGACCCAAAAAACATGCTAGGCAAGTGTGCATGCGTGCCCCCCAAATCTCTAGAGAATGGAAGAGAAGGGATTTTGGTGTGACCATCCACCCCAGGGGGGTATTTCTCACTTTTTCTCTCTGTCTCTCTCTGGAGAACACACATGCCTTATGGCAAGAAAATCTTTTTAAAAAAAGGAAAAAAGAAAGAAAAGACCTGAGTGGTTAAACACTTGTGAAACACTGAGCAAAGTAAGTATTGCATGTTAGAAATGCAGGTTGGGACCAGCAGGTGGTTACATTGCTGGACTCTCACATGGTCGACTGTGGTTCAAATTCCAGACCCAGCAGCTTCAAACTCACGCCGGGCAAGTGTGTGTGCTTGCCCCAAATCCCAAACGAGAATGGAGAAGGGATTGCGGCATGGCCATCCCCCTGGGGAATGATTTCTTGCTTTCTGTCTCTCTGTCTCTCCAGCAAACACATGCGCCCTAGAGCAAAAATCTCTCTGGAAAATAAATAATGATAAAGGAATGCAGGTTACTAATCACTGTATTAGAATTTAGCCTATAAAGCAAAATTTCTTCCAGAGGAACCTTTGTCCATTATTTTCTGAGAAACTTTCTTTTAGAGAATTAAATTTTTCTTGATTTGCCTCTGCTAAAGGGTAAGTTGTTTTGATATTAATTTTAGTTTAAGATCTTGAGCCAAGGAATTATGACAAAAGATGCTCTCCTCCCTGTAATTTGCTAACCAAGAATTTTGCTCTCCTAAATGTGCCCAATTTA
Organism: Tupaia belangeri chinensis; assembly: GCF_000334495.1. Taxonomy (NCBI): domain Eukaryota; kingdom Metazoa; phylum Chordata; class Mammalia; order Scandentia; family Tupaiidae; genus Tupaia; species Tupaia belangeri. The sequence goes on from NW_006207959.1 coordinate 185,038, forward strand.
ATCTAAGGCTTAGTAAGCTTAACCCTGCTCTCGTAGGCAGTTTGAGAGCGTAGACTCTTTTTGTATTTTTAAATAATGTTAATAGACAACTCCCAAGTCTGTTTTATTCCTGTGTCATGATGGGTTTGCAGGAATAGTAAATCAGAGAGAACACTCTTATTTTTCTTGAAGAGTCCTCAGGCCATGAACAGTAAAAAAAAAAAAAAAAAAAAATCCTTACTATGATATAAGGGTAATGTTTCTGACTTATTAAATTAGGAAGTCCAGTAATAGTGGGCCTAATACAGCATTAACCTGAATACCTGGTGTCCTCACAAAACTATAATCTTTTCAATTAGTGGGACTCTATTAAATATTCATGTAAAACAATAATGGATATAAATATTTAATTATCCAACCACATAATAATAATAAAAAAATAGCAAGCCTATGCAGGGTACAAAAATTCAGGCCATTTTTTGAAAATTGCAAAACTATAGAGCAGTAGAAAAATGCATTGCGCAACATTTGTGGTCACTCTTTATGGCCCAAAGTCCTTTGTACTTTTTCCAAGTAACTCAGAATATTAAGCAAATTGTAAAAGCCTGCTTCTCTTGGGTCAGCATGGTGCATTGAGTTCTGGGAATGCAGAGCAATGAAGTTAAAAATAATAAAATCGACCAAAGCTACTTATCTCTGTAGTTGACCATTAGAGGAGTCAGTGTTCCCTGAACTTTGTCCACTGTCCTGGTGAGTCAGACTTCACTTTTTTTCCTTAAACATTTTTTTTCTCTTGTTAGAGGTCACATATGCTTGCCACAGAGAAACCGAGTGAAAAGAAAAGTGAGAAAGTATCCCCTGTGGGGCATAGCCATGCTGCAATTCCCTCTCCACATCTCCCTTCTGGGATGTCGGTCGTGCACGCACATGTGCCCAGTGTGTGTATCTAGCTGCTGGGTCTGGGATTTGAACTATGCAGTCCACTATCTGGAATCCAACTCACTTAACCACTGGGCCACAGACTGACCTGACATTTTTAAAAAAGTGTTTATTTGCCTATTTCTTCCACAGGAGAGAGAGAAGTAGAGAGACAGAAATATAGGCATCTCCAGTAGAGCTTAACATTGTGAGGTACCTCTTTCTCTTTCTCTTTCTTAGTGGCCCATTTGCTTTACCACTGTACCACCACTTGGCACCTCAGAATTGACATTTTTATGGAATATTTTCTTTGTATCAGTCCTTACTCAGCATTATAAAAAAAAAAAAAAAAAAAACTGGAGAAGCTTACAGAGAACTCTGGTGTGTTATTAGTCACTTCGGAAGTGCTTCGCCAAGACACTTTGGGGGAAGGGATTTTGAAGCCAGACAGCTGTGGTTTGAATCCCAGCCCCACCATTCACTGGTTGTGTAAACTGGGTCCTCCCAGTCTTATCCTTTCCAGCTGCTGAAAACCAATTTTTTGCAGATTATCATTACCAGTCCTCATTACTTAAATGGGGATGAGTTAAGTGTTTGGGTGCTTAGATAACAAATCTCTGTCCTGAGATAAGAACAGCTATCTCTTTCGGGGTTCGGAGATTTCTGAAGTAGCAATAATAATAACAATATGTATATTAAAAAATAGTGATTATGCTCATGATTATTGAGCACTTCCTCCATAGCAGGCAATGTCCCAAACACCTTACGTGTGTGATCTCATTTAATCCTCCTGGTTACCCTTTCCAGACTGAGGAAGGTAACATCACTGGGTTATTATAGAGGCTCTCCTCACATAAGGACAAAGTTCTATTCCTACGATTAAGCGGTTAAGCTAACGGGTCAAGCAATGAGGGGCTTAAAGGCGGATGTCTTGTTGTATATCAGGGCATCATAGGGTATGTATATTTCAGTAGATATTGCATGATGCCATGCTAGAATAATATAATTCGGTTCATACAGAAAGTATACATTAGATAAGTGCCGAAAAGTGACAAGACACACTACAGCACAAAAATATGAATTTGACGTAATCGTTTCTGTTTATTTTAAATACTACTTGGGTGCACAATAAAGTACAAATTGATAAAATATTTAGTTGTGCGTGACTGCAGACACTGTGTGTAGTGAGCACTAACCCACTGCAGGAATAAGATAAAGATGGAGAAGGGCTTCCTGAGCCTCACATAGCCTGAGAAAGGGGATTTCTCTGCTGGAAAAAATTAGCATTATTTAAAAATCACTGAATACACAGCAGAGAGAAAAGCCACATCCCGAGATCCCTGTTTTCCTTTTAGTAGCATGTTACTGGTATTCTCCAAAGTAGCTGGTTTCCAGAGAATGGAAGCCAGTTCTGAAGAAAGCCACAGCTTCTGTCTTTCCTGTCTATCAGGCTTTCCCAAGTCCCAGCGTCCCAAAGAGCCAGTCCCTCTTGGAACATGAATTACTCATCTTACGCAGTTCTGCAGGAGCTCAGACCAGCTGTTGTGTGACACGGGGATACTTATGCTGTGTGGATAAAGAATGCTGCTTCCCTAGATGGTGTACAAGCACAGGATCATGGGAAGGCCTTGGGGAGCTAGAACCAGACCTGTAGAAAGCTTTTATTTATTTATTTTAGATGTTTGCCCTAGGGCGTGTGTGCTTGCCAGAGAGAGACAGAGACAGAGACAAAGAGAAGGAAAATGAGAAATAACCCCCCAGAGGGGTCACCGTTGCTACAATCTCTTCTTCTCTTGGCATTTTAGGCATACACGCACACACACCTGGTGAGTTTTTCAAGCCACCCGGTCTGGGACTTAAACTGCATAGTCAGCCATGTAGGATTGAGCACCTTAACCACCATGCCACCTGCTGCCCCTGAAAAGATTTAAGTTTAAGAAACTAAAAGTTTAAAAGATAATGTTTTCTGATTATGAAATTACTTTTTTTTTTGGAGAGATTTTCACTGGTAGGGCGCGTGCGCTCGCCAGACAGACAGAGAGAGACATAGAGACAGAAAGCGAGAAATCCCCCCCCAGGGGGGATGGTCACGCCGCAATCCCTTCTCCTCCATTCTCCTCTCGGGATCTTGGGCACGCACACACATGCGCCCGGCGTGAGTTTTAAGCCACCGGGTCCTGGACATGAACCACGGTCGACTACGTGGGAGTCCAGCGACATAGCCATTATGCTAACTGCTGGTTCCCATGAAATTACTTTTTATAAGTAACACATCCTCTTTGTACAGTTTAAAAAATGCAGTCAAGTTGAAAGAAAGGAATAAACATTTCTCACCATCTTACTATGAAAAGGTAGCCAGTGAGAACATTTGTTGATGACAGTATTAAATTCCACTATCTTTTATTTATTTATTTTTTTGGAGAAGTTTTTGCTATAGGGTGTGTGCGCTCGCCTGACAGAGAGACAGAAAGCGAGAAATCATCCCCCAGGGGGGATGGCCATGTCGCAATCCCTTCTCCTCTGTTCTCCTCTTGGGAGCTTGGACACGCACGCACACGCACCCAGCATGAGTTTTAAGCCACCGGGTCTGGGATGCGAACCACGGTCGACTACATGGGAATCCAGTGACATAGCCATTACGCTAACTGCTGGTCCCAATTTCACTATCTTCACTTAGAGGTACATATCAGACCGCTCTGTCTTTTTCTTTCTTTTTAAAAATATTTTTTAAGAATTATTTTTACTTAAATTTTTTTATTATTGTTCTTTTTAAAATTTGACCAGAGAGAGAGGAAAAATGAAAAAGCAAGCTTCCAGGTCCAGGACCTGAACCTCAGTTCCCTATGTGAGAGTCCAGCACCTTAACCACTATACCCCCCACTGTCCCCCCTTTGCCTTTTTCACTAGCATCGTTTTATTGTTTCCATATTAATCCATCATATGATTCTGCAATAATTTACTTAACCATTCTCTTAGTTTTGGGCACATAGGTGGTTTTCCGTGTTCTTTTACATACATGATGGTTTGGGGAAACAGTTTTTATCCACGTTTCTAAATTTATTCTTGGGAAACACTGAGTCAGCAATATAAAGGCTCTCTGTATGTTTGTCAAAGTGCTTTTCAGAAACCTTATACCAATTTATGTTCCCACAAGCTGAGTGTACATGTGCACTTTCCACTGTACTCTTGACAGCAGTGTTAATAGTCTTTTAAAGACAATCATCTGTAATATCTGTACTAATTTAATCAGTGAAAAGTAATGTCTCATGTAGATTGACAATTCTTAGCAAAAGGCATCCTGTCTTAGTTTCGAGGGCAGTTTGGCCATGAAATACTTTCACTTCAGCTAAGGAGATTTATTTCTTATAAATTTACACCACTGATCAAGATTCTGAACAATTTATGTTTACAACAAGTGTTTATTATAGGTTTCCTGGGGCTATGTGAGAGTTATGTTAAGATGATAGAGATGAACTCCCTGCATCTGCTGCAAGGTTCTCAGGACCAAGGGCGGGGTCAAGTACACGAAGCATGGCTGAGATAAGTCGTCACACTTAGGGGAGCCCAGGAAGACATGAGCCCAGAGCAGAGGTGGGTGTGTGTGTGGGGAGGTGTTGGGCCGGTGCTGAAGACTTGCTTGGTATGAACAGAATCCAGCCGCAGAAGGAGTACTCTGGGTTTTCTTTATGGGGAGGGCAATTACATTTTGGAATAGGTCATGAACGGATGTTCATATGCTTGTATGTCTATCTTATGAGTAGAAAAATAATTTTTAGTCTGAGATAGGTTAACTATGTGGTATAAAGGAAAATATAGAACTGGCTTTTATACCAGGTTCCTGGCAGCAGGTTGTTAGAGTGCTGGACTCCCACATAGCTGACAGTGGTTCGAGTCCTGGACCTGGAGGCTTGCTCTCTCTCTCTCTCTCTCTCTCTCTCTCTCTCTGTGTCTCTTCCTGATGGCGTGCATGTGTCCTGTAGCAAATTTAAATAATAATGATGATAATAACAATGATAAATAAAATTGAATGGACAATTCTAAAAAAAGTTTAAAAAGAAAAGATCATAAACCTTTGACATTTCCCAAGCGATGGGGTAAGAGGAGCGTCTTTTGTGACACAGAACAAGCCCCTTTCAACCACACTTCAGTTTATGCCAATGAGGCAACTCTTAGGGGGGAGGGATATGCCCAGACAGCTTCAGGATGAGAGCTGGTCTTCAGAAAGACTGAGCCATGATTAGAGAGTTGGGTAATTCCAGCCCATTCCCTGAGATAAGGAAAGGAGGGGCGGCTGGAGATTGAGTCCTTACCCCAATGGCTGTAAGGTAGTTCATCAATCAGGACACGGAGCCTCCATAAAACCTAGGAAATGAAATCTCCGTCGAAATCCCTAAAAGTCAAGGTTTGCAGAGATTCCAAGATGGTGAACACATGGAGGTTTTAGGAGGGTGGTGCACTTGGAGAGGGCACGGAAGCTCTGAGAACCTCTCCACCCCATACCTTGCCCAATGCATCACTTCCACTTGGCTCTTCCTGAGTTGAGTCCCTTATAATAAACCAGTAACAGTGAAGCCCTCTTCTGAGTTCCAGGAGTCATTCTACTCACTTGTGAACTCTGAGGCGGGGGTGTGGAAACCCCTGATTTGTAGCCAATTCATGAGAAGTATGGGGAGCCTAGACTCGCAGTTGGCTTCTGCAGTGAGGGCAATTTTGTGAGCCTGAGCCCCTCTCCTGTGGGATCTTCCCTAACATCTGTAGTGTCAGAATCAGACTGCATTGTTGGACATTGGTTGGTGTAGGGGAACTGCACAATTAGGGTTGTAAAGACACTACATGTTTGGTGTCAGAAAGAATCTGAGAAACTACCCAGACTAAAATAATTCTTAAATGCATTATTGAAATTATAATGCTGCTTATAAAAAATTGAAAGATAAAGATTTTTTTTTTAAATAATGTTTAAAATCTTGAAGAGACCCATATTTCTTTAAATGTATATACATAGCTAGATATATGCATTTTATGTAAATGTAATCATCTCTATGTTCTATATATGTTTCTGTGTGTGGTATTTTCAGCCAGCAATATCTTGAAGAAAAATTACTCATGTTCAGTGTTAATAAATATAGATTCACATTTTCCTTTCTGAAACTAAATAGTAATCATTGTATAAACAAAGGGACTTCAAAAAGTTGATGGAGAAATGAAATAGAAGTATGAGTTTATTTTGGTACAAAAACAATTTTGAAATCGATGCATAGTGTTTTCATAATACGTACCTCCATGAACTTTTATTTTTTCAGTAAGTTTTTGCCGTAGGCACATTCACTCACTGGAGAGGTAGAGAAAGAAATAGAGAGAGGGAAAGTGAGAAATTACTTTCTCCTCCATTCTCCTCTTGGGATGTTGGGCATGCATGCACATGCTCCCGGTGTGATTTTTCAAGCTCTGGTTACAGAGCTTGAACTTCAGTCAGCTGTGTGGGAGTCCAGTGCCTTAACCACCATGCTGCCTGCTATCCCTGTCTGTGAATTTTTTAAAGAATCCCTTGTATGTCCCAGGTGTATTTAGTCAGCCTCTAGGAGAGACTTTTCTGCACTTACTGTAAATCACAACATTTGAATTTTGAAACAAAACAATTTTGTTTATTCAATTATTTATTCCCTCAATTTATCCCCAAAAAGTACAATAACCATATAATAAACTTATGAATAATCATTAGAAAACCAAGAGCAGGGACCGGCAGGTAAAGGGCACTGGACTCCCACATGGCTGATCACGATGGGAGTCCTGGACCTGGTGGCTTGCTTTCTCACTTTTCCTTTCTCTCTCTGTCTCTCTGTGGTGAAATTGAAAAAAGAATAATAAATAAAAAATAAAATAAAGTGTATATTTATTGAAAAAAGAAAGAAAAAGAAAACCAGAAGTAGATGGCCAACAGCCATCATTTAGCTTGTGTTCTAGACCTGACGACTTAGAAAAACGCACTGGGTGAATGAGCGTGTGTGCCCCGAATCCTCAGAGGAGAATGGAGGAGAAGGAATTGTGGTTCTCTCTGGTGAATGCATGTGATTTTTATGTAGCAAATTAAAAAAAAAAAAAAAAAGAAGAAGAAGAAGAAAAGAAAACCAGGAGCAGGAAGGGGACACATCAATCTCTGATTGAGGTCAGGGCCTTGAGGAACAAGCTTCCACAGGCTGGGGAGCTGTCGATCTGATCTGAATTGTTGAACTGATCTGTGCTCTTCAAGATAACCCCTTTCATAGCCCATTGTCAAGCAGGCCACTTGGGCTTTTGCTGTCTGTCTTCCCATCTTACTCTCAGATGTCTTCTTGTCACTCCGTGGTTAAAGGGTATTTAGGAACTCACCTTAGCCTTCATTCTCACTTGATGTGTGCGGCTTCTCTCTATATATATATCTACACACACACACACACACACACACACACACACACACACGAGTGAGAGAGAACGAAAGGGAATAGATATAGCGTTGTATTCTCCATCTATGCCTATTCCCTCTCTCTCTATATGTGTGTGTGCTTGCATGGAGACAGATGCGCAGAGACAGAGATGGAAAGAAAGGGAGACTCTCCCACACTATTTTGATTTTCATGCATTTAATGTTTTTTGTTTTGAAAATGCCTTTATGTCAACACTTTCAGCTGAGCTGTTCTGTGTATTCCTCAAATCTCCACCCCAAATCTTAAATTCACCCCTTTCTCTGAGTGCTGCTTGTGGTAAAGTCACATAATCATAACTTTGTATTTACAATATACATGCAAATTCATAGCAAATTCTCAGGATTATTTTCCCAGAGCCAAGCCCACTGCCTTTCTCTCCTTGCCCCTTTCTCTTCCTTTCTTTACTTTTTCCATCTCAAAAACGCCTTAGTTTTATCCCTTCATTTAAATGGCACAGGATCCTGAGTCTCTTCAGACTGCAGAGAGACTTCTTACCAGTAGATGGCGCACTAAGCTCCTCGGCTGTTCTTCAGTTTAGGGAAGACCCTGGAATCCTGAACAGTGGATTTTCCTGTGTAGTAAAATATAATGGGAATTTAATTTCACTTAGTATTAATATAAGTTCATTTGTTCAATAGTTTAAATTCTATTATTTTCCTATAAAAACTGAATTGATAATTACATTTAAACTTAATTGGTTTAGTTGTTACTGAAAATAATGCTTTATCAGCATGTGCACAATAAGATTAGGATGAATGGTGATGTTATTACATGTAGTGGTCAATATTTTAGGAAGTAATTAGCGCCGGCATTTGGGGTGCTGCTGACAATCCATAGGAATCAGGAGATTTGCTCTAAACTGGGTCCTGCAGTTGTCTGAACGGTGTGCGAGCAGATTACTTCTGTCTTGCTGAGCTTGGAAATCTAACTGAACTCAGATTCTCCTGCTTTCCGACATAGTCACGATTCACAATATCCACGATGGTGGCTTTGAAGTATCATCGATTCTTCTTCACTTGGAAAAGGGAAATTAAACGGAAGGTGCTTGGAGCACCGGATTAGTTCAGCTGCAGGCTGCCGGCTCAGCTCCCATTCCTGGGGCCGCAGCGCCCCCATGCGGTGGAATGCGTCCAGCCTTTTGGCCGCCTTCAGTCCTAGGCGCTCGGGTCACTCTAGAGGAGGTGCATTTCTAGGTCATCCCCGTCAGAGATTGCTTCCACTGGAGGGGCGGGGGGGAAAAAACGGCTTGCGGGGGGGGGCGGGGTGGCGGGGGGTAGTGCCTTGTGCTCCGGAGTTCTTGTGGTTTCGTGGTTTGGATCGTGCTTGTCATTACTCCTGACTAGGACACGGTGGTTCCTTTTGTTGCTCGGTGTGTCCCTGACACCTGTCAGCAGGGGTCTGAAACGTGGAGTCTATTTCCACACAGAGGCCGCTGCTGGAGCCTGGCTGGGAACCAGGGCATCCCAGAACCCTCCTCACCTCAATCTGCAGTCGTGGAAAAGGAGATTCTGAGTGTTGCAGACTGGAGAACCTTTCATGCATGTGCTGAAGCACCCCGTAGACCCTGGGGTGGGGGGCGCCTCGTTTATGCCTGGAAGAAGCCAGTACATAAGCTGGAAATCATAGCTGGACTTGGTGACAGGAGGGGGACATGTCCTGGAGTTATTCCCTACCCCTCTCTGCTCTGCCTCCTGGGAAAGGAGACCTCAGTCCCCTTTTCGGGGGCCCTGAGGGAAATGCCAGAACCAGGTGAGAATGTTCCCCAGCTCCTGTCTCAGACACTGCTTTTTGTTAACCCCTTAGAGCCGCACTCTCTAAAAACCTCATGTGGAGATCAGGAAACAGTTGTTCAAGGGGCAGTCTCTGCATCTGAGGACAGATGCTGTGGTGGTTTATGGAGCTGCAGTGAGGCTCCACCCAGCAATGCCTCCCATCTCTCCCCTGAGAGCTGGACAGAGGATTGCTCTGTGACATTCAGACTTTAACCCAACAGATCTTGGGACCAGCAGATGGCATAATGGTTATGTCATTGGATTCCCATGTATTTGACCACGGTTCAAATCCTGGACCTGGCTTAAAACACACACCAGATGCATATGTGCGTATGTGTCCCAAATCCCAAGTGGAGAATGGAGGAGAAGGGATTGTGGTATAGTCATCCCCCCGTGGGGGGTGATTTCCTGCTTTCTCTGTCTCTGTCTCCCTCTCTGTCTCTCCCTGTCTCTCCCTGTCTCTCCAGCAAGCACATGAACCCTATAGCAAAAATCTCTCTTAAAAAAGATCAACAGATCTCAGCAAAGACAAGCATGAGCGACTAAGATAAAGATACAGATGGCTTCCCAATAAGCAGGAGGGCCTGTAACCTTTCACAGCTTTACACATGCTCCCTCATATGTTGAAGGAGTTAACACGCCACCCAAAATACGCTGCCCTGGCAGAGTGACCATTTTGAGTTAAAGGCACTTGAAAACAGTAGGTGCACAATCACTCGGACCTTTCTCCTTTCTAAAAACAGAAGAAAAGTTTTTCACATGAAAAATGCCTTCCCTATTCTAGAAGGAAAGTGTTACTCTTACCGTCCAGGACAGGAGGTTGACGCTCAGGAAAGTCTGTACAAACAGATCATGTTAAACCAACCCTTATTGTCCTAGTCACTTCTCTAGCCAGTCAGCTGCCCGAGCCCAGGCCTTCTGCTCACATCTTCATAATTTAGTACTCTTTGTCCAACCTAGTAGATACGTGTTCAATTCTAACCAGGTCTTTGGGTCTTCATGTCTTTATGAAGGTTCCCATGCCATAAAACGTGTATTAGATAAATTCATTTAATGCATTTCTCCTATAACAAAAATCTCTCTAAAAAAAAAAACTCCCCTACAATATAATCCATATAACTTCCATATATGTGTAAATACATTTGTATGTATGAATGTATATATACATATATAAATAAGTCATATTTAATATGTACATATAATAGCTATATAACTTTCAGGTATGTGTATGTATGTTTTCAAAAAGTTCATGGAAATACTTTTTTTTTTTTTAAATGAAAAAGCTATGTACAGATTTAAAAAGTTTTTGCACCAAATAAACTCATACTTTAATTCGATTTCCACAGACTTTTTGAAGTATATATATGTGTGTGTGTATGATTATGTGTGTGTGTGTATATATATATATATATAGGTGTTTGTGTGTGCATATTTGTGTGTGTTGTGTGTGTGTTGTTTGTAGTTAAAAGCTGGATGGTTAAAAGTTCTGTCCTCAGAATCAGAAATATTTTCAAACCTGCCCAACATCATTCTGAGATGACCCTGAGGAAATCTGTAATCTCTTTAGGCCTCCATTTCTTCAGGTAAAATGGGGATCATAATAGCACCGCCCTAATGTGTGAGGCTTGACATTGCCCTGGGGCAAATGGTGGTGGTGCCCATGTTCAAGGGCAGGAAAACAAAGCCTTGTCAGCAGCAGTGGGATGCCAGGACCTCTTTGACAGGCTGTTCTCTGGGCAGGTGGAAGTGCTGATGTGTGAATCAGAACTGCCTTGTCTTGGGTGATGGCTCTTTCATGAAAGAACCTTCAGATTTTAAGTGGGTTTTCATTATACCCAGTTATAAGGAAAGACTGGGCTTGTTCAGCAAGCTATGGATTTCCCAGTATGTACCCGTGAATTAGCCTTCCAGTTAATTTACTATCCTCATGACATGCCCAATAGAAGGTCGGTTCTTGCTGTACTACCAGAATCAGGGTTTGGAGACTGTGAGACAAGGGTGATTCACCAACATGCGACCTTCTTTTGAATTTCTTTGGGAGGTATTTTTTTGGTGTCTTCTTGAGATGCTTTCTTCTGCTAGTTTCATAATTATTGAGTTGTTGGAAAGGTCATGACATATTTTCTTTTCTGTTTTTCTATGCAAAAATACATCATGATTTTTCTGACAACCTAATGGTACCAGCCTACAAATAACTGACTTCATGACTAATGAAGACTTAATTTAAAAGATAACTTTCCCTTTTCTTATAGGATACCTGGGATGAACTTCTAATTGGTGATGTAGAAATGAAAAAGGCAATGTCTTGCCCCAGGTAAGGATTCTTACTAGACTTGGCCTCTGAATGTGGCTGGCCCATTAGTACTTTTAAATTTTATTTCTTTATTTTATAATTTCTTATTTACATTTAATTGTACATATGTGTGGGGTTCAATGTGGTTTTTCAAAGTATGCATGCAGTGTGGAATGATCAAATCAAGGTTATTACCATATTGATCATCTTGAACAAAGAATATTACATTACGTTGCGCTACTTCAATTTTCATTCTACTAATATATATACTATACATACAGACACATAGACATGACTGACAACACCCCTGTTTTAGCTATGTTCTGTTACTCTATTATATAACCTATCTGTCTTCACTATTTACCTAAATTCTTTTTCTAAATAATTATTTTATGTAACTTTACTTATTTATTTATTTATTTTTAATTTGACCTCAGAGAGAGAGGAAAAGGAGAAAGAAAGCTGCTAGGTCTGGGACTCAAACCACGGTTGGCCATGTGGGAGTCTGGCGCCTTTAAACACCATGCCACCTGCTGGCTCCAACCTGAATTCTCATGTCCTTTAAATATTTGTTTCTTAAGTCCCTCCCCTCAACCCATCATCCTCCCTGGTACCTACATCTGTCACTTCTACTTGTATGTCTTTGAATCTTTCTATTTCTGTCATAGAGTGTAACATTTGGTGTCTGGTTTTTGTTTGTTTGTTTGTTTGCTTTTTTGAGAGGTGTTTGCTATAGGGCTTGTGCACTCTCCAGAAAGACAGAGACAGAAAGTGAGAAATCACCCCCCAGGGGAGATGGCCATGCCGCAATCCCTTTTCCTACATTCTCCTCCCGTTGTGAGTTTAAGCCACCGGGTCTGGGACTCAAACTGCAGTTGACTACATGGGAGTCCAGTGACATAACCATTATGCTAGCTGCTGGTCTCACATTTGGTGTATGTTAAACAGTGCATATCATGTTTGTCTTTCATAGTCTGGCTTATTTCACTTAACATTAAATCTTTTAGATTTATCCACTTTTTTTTTTTTTTGGAGAGGTTTTTCGCTATAGGGTGCGTGCGCTCGCCAGACAGACAGAGAGAGACAGAGAGACAGAAAGCAAGAAATCACCCCCGAGGGGGGATGGCCACGCCGCAATCCCTTCTCCTCCATTCTCCTCTCGGGATCTTGGGCACACTCACACGCACCCGGCGTGAGTTTAAGCCACCGGGTCCGGAATTTGAACTGCTGTCGACTACGTGGGAGTGCAGCAACATAGCCATTATGCTAACTGCTGGTCCTTCTTTTTGTAAATTTTTGAGGAACCTCAATGTTGTTTTCTACAGTTGTTATGCTAGTTTGCATTCCCACCAGCAGTGTATAAGGGTTCCTTTTTCTTTACAAGCTCGCTAGTTCTCGTTCTTGTTTTTTCCTAACCATTCTGACTTCACTGTGTTTTTGATTTTCGTAGCCATTCTAACTTCACTGTGTTTTTGATTTTCATTTCCTTTATGATAAGAGATGTTGGACTTCTTTAAAAAATTTTATTTCTTCTTCTTCTTCTCCTTATTATATTTTTGCTATAAGACATGAGTGCTCACCAGAGAGAGAGACAGAGAAAGAAAAAGATGGAAAGTGAGAAAGCAAGCTGCCAGATCCAGGACTGGAACTGTGGTTGGCCATGTAGAAGTCCAGTGCTTTAAACCACCACACCACCCGCTGATCCCAAACATCTTTTTCATATGCTTTTTGGTCATTTGTATATCTTCTTTGAAAGTTGTCTATTCAGACAGATTGCCCATTTTTAAGTTGAATTATTAGATTTTTGCCGGTGAGTTGCTTAAGTGGTCTCTATAATCTGGTTATCAATCCCTTATCTGAAGTATTGCCTTGCTAATAGTTTCTCCCATTCTGTGGGTTGTCTTTTTACTCGATTTATTGTTTCCTTTACTGTTCCGAAGCTTTTTATCTTGATGTAATTCCACTTGTCTATTTTTGGATTTGTTGCCTGTGCTTCAGGGATTTTATTTAAGAAATCTTTGCTACTCCAATGTCTACAAGTATTTTCCACAAGTAGTGTAATAGCTTGGAACTTTACTTTTAAATCTTTAACCTATTTTGAGTTGATTTTTGTTAATGATGAGAGATAGGGGTCTAGTTTATTTTTGCTGTAGGTGGATATACAGTTTCCCGAGCACCATTTGTTGAAAAGCACCATTTCTTTTCTCCATTGGATTGTCTTGTGCCCTTTGTCACAAATCAGTTGGCTGTATGTTCTTGAGTTTATTTTTGGATTCTCTATTCTTTTGGTCCATATTTGTGTTGGTACCATTCTATTTTGATTATTATAGCTTTGTGATTTGTTTTGAGATTGGATGGTAAGAATTCTCCAACTTTATTCTTTTTGTAGTATGGCCTTGGTCTTACAGGGTCTTTTAGATTCCAGACAAATTCTATGATTTTTTTTTCTATTTCTGTATAAAATGTCACTGGTATTTTGGAAAGAATTGCACTGAATTTGTAAATTACTTTGGATGACAGTGACATTTTAATTATATTGAATCTTCTAATGTAAGAACAAGGGATATGTTTCCATTTTTTGGTATTGTTTTCAATTTTTCATATTTTTATTGTATTATTGTAAATGATTTTACTGGAGGGTTTCAGAATATTCTCTGAGGTGATATATCTGTGTTCTTCCCTAATCTCATGTTAGCTCCATGCTCATTTCACTGTTCTTCTGTAAGTGAGGAGTTTTGAGATCTGAGGTGAGAGTTTAGAATTCAGAGTTCTGAAGAAGAGTTCCTCTCTCCTTCCCTCCATGACGGGGAGGGCTCCTGAGCCTAAATTCAGATGACTGAACCATTTTTACTTTTCCAAGTTGAGTCTTAGTGCTCCCCAAACTACTGCAATCTTGTTCTTACACTTCATCAGTCTCGCCTCAACTCTTCTGGTGGAAGTATAGGCATTTACTCAACTTTTTTAGCCTTTCTTCCCAGAGAGATGCTGCGGTGGGTATTTCTAGTTAGCCATCTTTCTGACTCTCCTATTCTTCAACTTTAAATTAGGGGTAGTTGTAGAGAGCAGTCAGTCTGAAAACATGTGATTAAAACATGTGGCCTGTAGACACATGCAAAAATGTGCTTCTGTAAGGTACTATAGCAAGGCTATTAAAAAGCATCTACATATAAAAGCAGTATCTACCTGTTGTCAATGGTTGTGTTCCTGTTATTATTAATACCCAATACTCCGATACTATCGGGCTAAAAAAAGTCACATACGTTTATCAAATTGTCCCCCCAAAAAGATCAGGGAAATTATATACCGCCAGTCATTTTCACATCTTCAAACAATTTACATACAAAACCAACTAGCTTTGCATTCCAGTTTCTCCTCCCTTATTCTCTTTGCATTCTACTTCCTTCTTCCCCATGCCTCTTATATCCCATTTTCTCATTCCCCCATTTTCTGCCCTTTAAAAAAATAAACCTAAAGCTAATTCTAGTCGCAACTTCTCCATCAGAGAAGCTATGCCCACCGAATCCTCTCTTTTCTATACTTGTGTGTCTTTGTGTGTTTGTTATTGCATCTATTTCCAATTCACAGCCTTCCCCACTCAGAGAAACGAGTTCATGCCGAGCTGGTCCCGGCCGATAGTTAGACTAGTGTGTATTCCACCAAGAGTGTCTTTTTTATATAGCAATGCCTGTTAAAAAAGACTTGATCAATGTTGATGGTTGATGTCACTGCAGCCTCAGGCATCTAGTCAGCTCAGGCAACCAGCCTATTAATTTAGCAGTATCAGCCATATTTTATTTTTTAATCGACAGAGGGCACATGTACTTGCCAGAGAGAAACAGAGAGATAGGAGTAAGCTGGAAGAAGCACTCACTAATGGGGTCATGTTTCAATCCTTTCTTCCTCCATCTCTCCATCCTGTCAAGATTTTGTGCACTTACAGACATGTGCTGGCGTATTTTTCAAGGTGATGGGGCTGAATTTGAGCCGTGGCTGGTCCCTTAACCACTAGGCTATGGGGCCAGCCCTCCTTTGTTCTTAACCATTTTCTAACCCTTGGTTATTATGGGACAGGTGCATTATGACCACGGTGGACCCAGATACTGGTGTGTTAGACAGGAAGGAGCCACTGGAAACCCTGAAGAGGTAGGACACGAGAATATCTGGTGTATTAATATTGACCCTGTCCCCGAGCTACCTGTGGTTTTAGGTTGCTGTGTCTGCTCTAATGTGGTTATGACTTTTCTATCTGGAGCACCTTCACTCTGCTGGCTGGTTGATTTGTATCTACCAGTGAATACTTGTTGCTTTCTTTTCTTTTCTGGATTGACCCTCTAGTGCTTTTGATAAACTTTTAACCACATAATACTCTATTTTGAAATTTTTTATCCATCTTATCAGTTTTTTATAATATAGCATGTATATTTCCAAGTTGAAGCCTCAAAGACTAATTATGCTTATTCGAACTCAGATTCCTTTCTTAGAATCAATGCCAAGGTAATTGAGAATAATTGAAAATGCATAATGATGTAGTAGAAAAATTGTAATGAGCTGTCAGAGTTTATCCAGGGGATTCTTTTATGTCAGCTTTTTTTTTCTTTTGTTTTCTAAAGACGTTTTAATTGATTTTAGTTCTCAGTGTAGATTGTTTTAAACCTAAAAAGAGTGGTATCTGTTTTGTTTCCCTTTCTTCTATTTTGTTGTTTCCAAAAAGTTTAGATTAGAGAAGAGGTTATTTCATGAAACCTTCAGATTTACAATTCTGTTTTGTATTTTGTCTTTAATTTATTTATGTTTTTTAATTTTTAAGTTTTTAGAATTTTTGCTATAGGACACATGCTCTTGCCAGGGAGAGAGACACAGAGAAAGTTGGAAATCACCCCTTCTCCAGTCTCTTCTCAGGATTTTGGGCACATGCACACACGTGCCCTGTGTGATTCTCAGGCTGCTGGTATGAAACAAACTGCGCAGTCAGCCATGAGGGTTATAGCTTTAACCTCCATGTCACCTGCTGGCCCTGGTTTTTTATTTTTTTATTAAAGAATTATTTATTCTATTTATTTATTCATTCATTTTATTTTAATTTGACCAGGGAAAGACACAGAGAGAGGGAAAGTGAAAGAGCAAGCCACCAGGTCTGGGACTCAACCCATGGTCAGCCATGTGGGAGTGTCCAGCGCCTTAACCACCACCCCACCTGCTGGTCCCCTGATTTTTTTTTTTTTTTTGGAGAGATTTTCACTGTAGGGCGCGTGCGCTCGCCAGACAGACAGAGAGAGACATAGAGACAGAAAGCGAGAAATCACCCCCCAGGGGGGATGGTCACGCCGCAATCCCTTCTCCTCCATTCTCCTCTCGGGATCTTGGGCACGCACGTACACGCGCCCGGCGTGAGTTTTAAGCCACCAGGTCTGGGACACGAACCGCGGTCGACTACGTGGGAGTCCAGCGACATAGCCATTACGCTAACTGCTGGTTCCCGGTCCCCTGATTTTTGATTTTTAAGATGCAGTGTGGTTAATGTTCTTTTCACACAGAGCTTTAAAAAAATTAACTTCAGTAATGGTCTAGACCCACTTGACAACCGTTCTCTCTGTATTAATTTCTATTCACTAATGAATGACACTTTGGACTTAATAAACTTCAAACAGGTTGAAAGAATAATACTAACATACATGAATCAGAAGAAATGGGGTGGATTAGGGCAGCTCTAGTTTGCAATTTCATAACCATTTGTTTCAGTGCATTGTGAAGTTGAAGACACGTCAACTAAGTATTTATTTTATACTTTGACTGTCAGGATTATCTGGGAAACCAGCGTGTTGGCCAGTTATCTCCAGACTTTTCTGTCAGCATATTAGAAAAGGCTGGATGTGCACTCACAAATAACCTGGGAATGAAAACTTGAATTCTGAGAGCACTTAGATTGACATTTTCTTTTTTTTTTTTTGGCCTGATGAGGGATTTTTGCTTCTTTTAGCTACCGCCTGTGTGATCCTTCTGAGAAGAAAATATACAAGTCATCCCCACTTTTTGGGGTGTATTATTCTGTGGAAAAAACTGGAAGCCTGAAAGTTGGTGACCCTGTGTATCGGATGGTGTAGTGATGCATCTACTAAGGGGCGATGGTAAGGAAGGGGTGAATTTACCTCCGGAATACAATGCCTTGGGAGCCACTGCCCCATGTCTGTGTTAAGATGTCTTTTACATTGCGTTGCTTGCTTTTCTTTTTTCTCTTAAAATATTATAGGACACATGTGCACACATAGACAGAAAAAGCCCTCCAGCAGGCACTGATCATGCTGCAATCCCTTTTTCTCCCATTCTCCATCTCCTTAGATTCTAGGCACTCCTGTGTGTGTCCAGCATGTCTGCCACTTAGGTTGGGACAGAAGCCCTGCTAAACCATGTGACACCTGGCTTTCTCTGTGTGGTGCTTAGACACTTGGCTAAAGGCATTATGATGCTTTGATGCTTGGGAAAATGAACAGTTTTCCATTTTGACCTTTGGAGTTGGAAAATGTTCTTTATTTCTATTCCCTTTAATAATTTATATTCATCTACACAGATTTCTTTTTTTTTAAGTTTCCTTCTTTATTTTATAAGCGAGAGAGACAGAGATAGAGATAGAGATAGAGACCTTCCCTCAGCAGGGTCCTGACTGCAATCCACCCCAGCTTCATCTGGCCCTGATTGTATGCACATGCATGACCTATGTACTCAGGAAGGTCTCTGGACATGAACCTGGAACCTTCCCACGTGGGTCAGCTTTGCAGAGAGTAGAGTTTTACTGCTGTCTGGCACCTTCCAGACTTCCTTATTCCACTTTCCCATGCAATGATAAATTGCTGATAGAGAAGCCTTAGCAGAAAGACAGATACATGTGCCCAGTTCACTAAGGAATAAGGCAGTGAAGGTGAGTGATGGTTAAGAGTTACATAATTTTATTTTGTCTCAGAAAAACTGCAGGAGAAAATTTTTTAATTACTCCAAATCAACTTGGGAAAAAATGCTTAAATCAGATCTGTTTTTAAAATATAATTTAAGTGTCATCAAAATCAATGTATCAAGGTGACTGGGTCCTGAATCATGAGGTATAAAGTAACATTCTCATTTATTTGATTGGACTAAAAATACAACCCTGATTCCTGAAGGCATACACCTAACCCCCAAGCTAGAAGAAATTATGGGAATGAGAGACTCAGTCAGAAGATTGCATGTTGAATTTTTAAGTAACTTGTCTTATAAAGCCTAGAACCCAGTTCTTTTATTTTTAAAAGTTTATTTCTTCTGAGAGAGAAAAAAAACAGGCAGACCCCTAACAGGGTTCTCATGCTGTGATCCACCCCCAGCCTCATCCAGCCCAGGTCACAGGGACATAAATGCACTCCTAATATGTACAGGGAGACCTCAGGACATGAACATGGGACCTTCCTGTATGGCTTCAGAATAATGGAGCATTGAGTGACTACTGCATCACCAAGGCTTGTCCAGAAGCTGACATGTGTTATAAAACTGACACATGTGATTCTCATATCAAAATGATACATGTGACAAAACTGGCATGTGTCACTCACATGTCAAAAGTGATACGTGTGTATCACTGACACACGAATCACTTTTGACATACATGTGATTAGTCGGAACTGGTCTCAACTGGTCTGAACTATCCTGAGCCAGTTGTGACTGGTTTCTACTGATCTGAGTTATTCTTGACCCAGATTCTCAGCACTGCATAAAAGCCATTGACAAACAAACAAAAAATTCATGAAAACTGGGTATTATGAAAAAAAAAAAAACTATGCATAGTGAATTCATTCCATGATTCTACTCCTTTAATTGAACTTTTTTATTTTTTTTAGGGTGCATGCACTGGGTGCACAGAGAGACAGAGACAGTGAGAGGGAGAGTGAGAAATCACCTCCCAGGGGCGATGGCCACACCACAATTCCTTTATCTCCATTCTCTTCCCAGGAGCTTGTGCACACATGCATATGTGCCTAATCATGAGTTTCAAATCACCAGGTCTGGGATTTGAACCACAGTTGGCCATGTGGGAGTCCAGCAACATAACCACTGTGCCATCTGCTGGCACCTAATTGAACATTTTTAAGTTCACCTCATGTAACTTTGCATGCATAGAATTTTTAAATTAAGCATTTCTGTAAATTAGTTTCCTCAAAGTGAAGTTTTTGACTCATGGGATATGGCATATTTTTTGTACTTTCTCCAACTGGTTTCCAAAGAATTATTGCACTCCTGCACACCATACAGGAAAAAACGTTCACTCTGGGCTGTTGCGAGAACTTAATCTTGTTTTTTTTTTTT
The DNA here is from genome assembly GCF_000334495.1 of Tupaia belangeri chinensis. NCBI lineage: Eukaryota > Metazoa > Chordata > Mammalia > Scandentia > Tupaiidae > Tupaia > Tupaia belangeri. Next base: position 204,786 of record NW_006207959.1, read on the forward strand.
AAGAGAGATTTTTGCTATAGGGCATGTGTGTTTGCTGGAGAGACAGAGAGATAGAAAGCAAGAAATCACCTTCCAGGGGGATAGTCATGCCACAATCCCTTCTCCATTCTCCTCTTGGGATTTTGGGCACACATGCACACACACTCAGCATGAGTTTTAAGCCTCTCGGTCCAGGATTTGAACCACTGTCGACCACGTGGGAGTCCAGCAACATAGCCATTACACCGTCTGCTAGTCCCACCAGAACTTAATCTTAACAAGATGCACTTTTCCATTAAGGTAGTTGAGACAGTTTGTGTTATCTGCATTTTGAATTCAATGTATGACTGTTTTCTGGAGGATTAAATTATTTATGATGAGTAGACTAAATAACCAAATAACCAGAGATTCTTGTTATTTATTCAGGTCTCAGCAGCTGCGAGGCATTGATCAAGATTTTAGCAAAGGAGGCAGCAATACCTCAGTGAATTCTTAATTACTCGACCTTTTGACCATCCTACCTTGAAAACAAATCTCAATTTTCGATTTTTCAGACTTATAGATTCCCCTGAGTTAATGCAAGGACAGTATCAGAGATGATTTGGGAATATAAAGAAAGGCATATGCATTTTTAAGTAATGGAGGCTTTTAAAATAAATACAATTGCCCATGAAATTATTATGAATGTTACTGTAGCTATTACACTCTTCCAATCCCGTACTTCGGTAGTAACGAGAAAAGAAACTGAAAGAGCTGTGAAAAAAATTTTCAATCTGTATATTACAGCGATTCATTGTGTGTTTTATGATAAATGGGAAACAAAGTAATTTCTTCTTGATATCCCTTTACATGTTAACACACGCTCAGATGCCTGTTAGCTGGTTTTTGCATGGTTATTGAGTTTTATTGACTTTTCGTGCCTGTGTTTTTATCTTGACATTATGGAATCAGGGTTGCATTTGGGTATGGCAGTTATTCCTTAGACTTGACATCTCTATTTAGTCAGATAAAAGAAATTTGGGTATATCTGCTGAACATACCACCTGCAATTTCAAGTAAGAGAATGGAATTTTAAAGATAATGGATTTTATTTTTTAATGAAAGAATGGGAAGACTAGGAGGGGAGGGAGAGAGAAAGGCATTTTGAGTGTGTGTGTGTGTGTGTGTGTGTGTGTGTGTGTGTGTGTTTTAAAGGCTATTCTCTCTCTCTCTCTCTCATTTGTTTTCCAGAGAGAGAGAGATTGAGGAAAAAAGTAACAAAGTACACCCCAGGGAGGATGGCTCTGTAATTCTATCTCCATTTCTTCTTTTGGGATTTTGGGCACACGCACAAATATGCCTGGCATGTTTACCAAGCTGCCAGGTCTAGGACTCAAACTACGTAGTTGGCCATGTGGGCTCCATCTGCTTTGACCACCACGCTATTGGCTGACCCCTGAGGCCAACATCCTTGGTAGGCTCTCCCCCCTGTGATCCTCTGCCTCAGCCTCCCAGCTATTCAGGACCTTAGGCAGGCAGCCACTGCCCCTGGCCTGTTCCCGTCTGGTCCAGATTTGAACCTGGACCTCCCATGTGGTCCCAGCCTCATCCATAAGTGGCACCCCACTGCTCGTGTGGGTGAGCTTAGAGTGAATTTTAAGAGGAATAAGAGGGGGAAAAGGCATGAACATACTTTTTAGGTGCAAATAATTTTTTGTAACAATGAAAAATGAATTATTTTGGTATGACTAAGCAAAAATACTCACTGAATTAATATATGAATGAGTTAACTCACTTTCAATTTTGTGGTTTCCTTATGATTAATAAATATGACTCTCAGTCCTACTTTTTCTTTTGTATTTCTGAGTAATTTTTCAAGGATTTTCTCATTTTGTGTTTGAACTCTGTCGCTGTTATTCATTTCCTTTCTGATTGCCTCCAGAGACACAATCTAACTCGACAAACAGGACCTCCTGTCACTGGCGGGAGGAGGGGTATCGTGACATGCAGGTGCACAGGTGGCCCACTGAGGCACAGTGGCTGGTGACTGCCAGAGGACCTCCTGGCAGTCAGTGAGGACCAATTGTTCCTTTTCTGGGTTCTAGGTAGGTGAGCTGTATCCCTCTGTAAATTTTGGAAGTGATGAAATTGAAAAATCAGGCTGACTTTAAAGCCAACTAGTAAAGTAGGGAAACTATTTTAAATTTCCAAAAAGAAGTTAGAGGAGGTAGAGAGAAATACAAAGTGTGTAGTGGCTCTAAGTTATCTGTGGGGAATATGAAGCTGACATCCTGTGTCATGCTGAGAGGTATCTTCCACCCCATTCCCCAATGGTGCGTTTCACCATCAAGTAACGCTTCTTCCCACGAGGCTAGATTTACCCGAATCTCTTCTCGCTTCATCTCATTCCCAGAGGAGGTAAGATCATTGATACACTCCACCAGTGGGAGAAACCGTGACCTCTGTACTCTGAACACAGTTTCTGAGTTTCATAGCAGTGGGAGAAGGTGAGGATAACCTGAGGTTGGAAGAAAGAAGAACGGGACAGACAGAATCTGTTCAGGCCTAAACATGATGAGGATCAACCTCCCAGAAGATGGATCCTCCCTGAAGGTATTGAAGGGCTCTGATGAGAGTTGCCAACTAGGGA
>NW_006207959.1:207614-209251 GCF_000334495.1 Tupaia belangeri chinensis
GAAATGAAGCTTACTTTCAGGAGAGAAGCATATTGTGCTTAAGCCCACCCTCCACATGACTGGACAGTCCTGGCTGAGTTTTGAAATGTCCACGCAGGGCATGTGTGACCCACGGCTGAGGTGGGCCTGACAAACTATTCCTGACCAAACTTTAGTCAGATTCCCCTGAGCCTTCTTCCTCACTAGGTCTCCAGTTGGCCCCACTGCCCACTTCTCCCGCTTCGAACCCAGTATTAGCCAGAATCCTGCTGTCAGTTCGAGACAAGCCCTGGACTGTAATCTCTGATCACTGTGATAGCTGCTTAGATGCCTCATCTCTCACCTTCACCTGAGTCCTTGCCCCGCCTTCAGGAGGAGCTCCTTACCCTGGCAGACCCCTCACTCTGTTCCTGCTAGTCTCCAGCTGGCTTTGCAGTATTCAAAGTCTGTGTCTCCCCTATGCCTTTTTTTTTTTAAGAGGTTTTTGCTTTAGGATACGTGTGCTCAGAGAGCTAGGAGCTAGACAGAGACAGTGAGAGGCAAATTGAGAAATCATTCCCAGGGGGGATGGCCACACTGCACACCACAATCCCTTTTCCTCCATTCTCCTCCCCGGATCTTGGACAAGCTGGCACAAACGTTCGGAGGGATTTTCTAAGCTACCAGTTTTGAGACTCGAACTGGTCGACCATGTGGGAGTGTAAGTCTAGCAACATAACTCTTAGGCCATCTGCTGGTCCCCACCTCCTTGCCATTTTAACAGAGTAAGAATAATTCTTAAATAGTTTGCTGCATCAAAGAGGAATCTGAGGCCCCTAAACCATCCTAACCATGTGGCTGACCTTGTTAGAAATAGGACTTGGTTTAGAATGACAAGTGACAGAGGTCTGCGACGTCCCCTCATCCCAGGAAACAGCCAGAGGACCTAGTCCTGGCAACAACCTCCCTATCCTCGGCCTCTGAGAAAGCAGCTCCACCTGAGGTTTCTTTCCGAGCGGAGCGACCAGACCCACCCGGTAGAGGTCGCTCTCCAACCTCGAGGGCCGATGGCCGCTCCAAGACACCACAGGGAATACCCACGTGACCTCCTGCTCCTCACCCGCCTGCCTGGGCTTGCTGGTCTTGAGCCTAGTCAAACCCCGCAGGCCTCTGTTCCCTTGCCCTCTTGCAGTTACGGAGAGGGCAGAGGGCGTCTGAGGACAGCTGGACACTCAGCGCAGGCCTGGCAGTGTCGACCCATTCTTCACTATTCCTAAGAGAGATTTGCCCGCCGCCTTATTTCTAATTTCGAAATCACTCTCCGGCCTGAAGATTTCGTATTTCTACTTATTTCAGATCAAATTAAAACAAAACAAAACAAACTCACAAGTGTATAAATAAAAACTGGCAGCTTGCAGAGACTTGGGGGAGGGCATATGGCCAGTAGCCGCAGGCGGCGGAAGATACCGGAGGCTGAGCGAGGCGAAGACCACGTGGAAACTGAGCCACCACCTTCCAGCCAAGCCCCAGGGCCACCCGGGAGGAGAAGGCCGCGCTGCTCTGAGCCGCCCACCGGGAAGGGACCCCGGAGCTGCTCGCCCTTCGTGTTAGGAGCCAAGGGCCCCACCTCCCCTAGCGGTCGGAGGCTACCTCAGCGTCGGTTCCCGTGGCCGCCTTAC
>NW_006207959.1:227663-273031 GCF_000334495.1 Tupaia belangeri chinensis
GGTCAAATCCTGCAAGGGGGTGCCGGTGACCGAGGCGGAGTGCACGGCCATGGGGCTGCGCAGCGGCCACCTGCGGGACAGGTACGCGCCAGCGGGGGCGCAGAGCCAGCGCTAACCCGGCTGGGGATGCGCGGGGAGGGGGACAGAAAAGGTCTACGGGGTAGGCGAACGGGTCCTTCTTACAAGAAACGGGTGGCTTGGGCGCTGAAAAAGAGAAAAAGCGAAAAAGCCCCTCGAGGGCAGGCTACCCGGGCCCAGGCTCTGAGCTTCTGCGTCCTGACCGGTTTTCCGAGTCCCGCATATTTTTACCTCTCACTGGCTCTCTACTTGCCCTTCCGACGGAGGGCGGCCTCAGTCCCCAGGTGTCTATCAGCAAACTTTTTCATCTCCACCAGCGGAGGTGATGACCTGCAGGAGACTGGACTCCGTCGCTTTGTTTTTAGTGACCATTTCTGAGCTTTGGGGGAAAAGTTTGGAGAGGTAGAGTCCAACTCACAAAGAGCGCACCAAGGCGGAGCACGTAATAACGACAGCAGTTGACCCCCTTCCAGTTTAAGAAGCGCGATTGAACAGGTTCTGTCCCTAATTCTCCCGAGCACTTTTCTGTAGACAAATACATTGACTGAGGCTCCTGCGGAGCCACACACTGGGACTTTGTAAATAGTGACTTCCTTCACGTCCTGTCTGGGTAGCGAGCGCTGTGTGGATTCCCGGGATCAGTGAGGGTTGCAAAACCGCAGGGCTAGCGCCTCTCTGAGCCTGGCCTCAGGCAGCTCTTGGCCTTACTGTGAGGCCGCACTTAAAGTTCCCAGAGCAGCCCTGGGCTTCAGCGAACCACGTAGGACTGGTGGGAGCCTTTCACCACCAGCTCCCAAGACAGAGTGCAATCGACTACAAAATTGGAAGCGAGCTATGTCACTTTGTTTCAGGAAAGAAGCCAAGACTCCTAAATATCCCATAGTTTGTGCTGTGGACTCTGAAAGGTGGTAGAACTTATTGAATTTGTTTTTGTAGGGTCCAGAGGCAAAAGGCATTGTAATTTTCCTGTAAGATCGATTTTAAAAATTACTGAGGTCTGGAACCAGCGGGTGGCATGGTGGTTAAGGTGCTGGACACTCCCACATGGCCCACCACGGTTTGAATCTCAGACCTGGTGGCTTGCTTTCTCACTTTCCCTCTCTCTCTCTGTCTCTCTCTGTGTCTCTGTCTGGTCAAATTAAAATAAATAAATAAATAATTCTTTTTAAAAAATTACTGAGTTCATGTTATAACAGATGACAGCAGGAGCTGGCATTTCTGTGAGACACTATGGTAAATTTTTAATTTTTGTCATTACACCCTCCCAGAAGGTGCAATTAAGAGTAATGAACAAAGGCTTACAATTCTAGGTGACCACTGACTCAGTGGAGGTTGTGACAAGGGCCAGGGGTACAGAGAGGAAGGGACACTGGAAGCTGTCTGGGTGATCAGGGAGACTTCACAGAGTAACTAACAGCTTGAGCTGAAAAGTAGAAAATGATCATGAACTTCCCAGGCAAGTGAGTTTGGAGAAGAACTTTCTAGAGAGGGGGAGTAAATTGGGCAAAGACACTGGACTTGAGAACATGGTCTGCTGGTGGGAAGTCTAACATACTCAGAGGGATTTACCCAAAGAAACAGAAAGCAGAATTGAATGTGATGAATGTTCTTTGCGGCATTCTTAACAATAGCCAGAAGATGGAAAAAAAAAAAAAAACCAAACCCGAAGTATCCATTGATAAAAGAATGGATAAACAAAATGTGGTATATCCATGCAATGGAATGTTATTCATCCATAAAAAGGAATGAAGTACTATACATGCTACAGATGAACCCACCTTGCAAACATAGCACTAATCAAAATACGCCAGAAACAAAAGGAGCCAGAGTGCCCTGTTCCAAACATATGCAATATCTAGAATAGACAAATTCAAAGGGGCAGAAAGTGAATTAGAGATGACCAGGGCCTGGGGCTGCGGCTGTGAGAAAACAAGGGGTTATTGCTTAATGAGTACAGAGTTTCTGTTTGGGATGATGCCAAGGTTTTGAAACAAGGCAGTGGTGAGGGTGCCAAACATTGGGGATGGCCTTAGTGTCACTGAATCCTGTATTTCAAATAGTTAAAGTGGTTAAAATCCATTTTTAAAATCCCGTGTTATAACTTGGGTTGTTTCTGCCTGTTGGCCTTGTGACTTTTGCTACAATAGACATGGATGAACAAGTATCTGATTGATTTTCTATTTTTAATCTTTTAAAAATAAATCCATCCTTTTTCATTTAAGTTTTATTTATTTATTTAATGAGTGACAGAGACAGAGAGACAGTACTCCCAGCAGAGGTTTTTGTATAGGGCGTGTGCGCTCCCCAGAGAGACAGAGAGATCTTGGGCACGCATGCACACGTGTCCGGTGTGAATTTAAGCCACTGAGTCCAGAACTCAAACCGTGGTTGACTACATGGGAGTCCAGCGACATGGCCATTACGCTAACTGCTGGTCCCCCCAGCAGGATCTTAACACTAAGATCCCCTCAGTCTGAGCCAGCCCTGGATCATGGGCACACGTGGGCTTGATGTACACAGGGAACATAGAGAAGAACCTCCTTGCCAAGTGTGCGTTTTACCGCTGTACCATCAGTCCGACTCCTGTTTCCAATTCTTTAGAGTCTACACCTTTGAGTATGCCAGGTGTTTTATACTATGTACATTTACCACGATTTAAAAATATATACATAGGGGTAGCAGGTCGTGTAGAGTTAAGGTGCTGGGTCCCACATGGCCGACTATGAAGTTTGAGTTCTGGACCCAGTGGCTTGAAAATCATGCCAGGCATGTGTGCATGTATGGCCAAAATCCTAAGAGGAGAAAGGATTGCATTGTGGCCATCACCCCGAGGGGGTGATTTCTCACTTTCCCCCTCTCTCCTTATCTGTCTCTGGTGAGCACACACGCCGTATAGGAAAACTAGTGTGTGTGTGTGTGTGTGTGTGTGTGTGTATTTTTTCACTGAGGTGAAGGCATGGAGAGGTAAGACTGTTGGGGAAAGCAGACTAGATTATGAGAGGCCTGACATCCTTTGCTTAAGGGTTAGAGTTTTATCCCCAAAGCAGGAGTCATGGAGGGATCCTGAATGTGGGGGCTACAAGATCGGATTTGCATTTTAGAAAGATCAGGCTGACTTTATTACCAGGAAGAGTTACTAGAAAGAATACTCACATGCTGGTACCGCGGGTTTGGAGGAAGGCAGGGCTCTATCTCTGTGCCAGATGAAGAGCTGGTGAGAGGGTAGTTAGGGAAACAGCTCTCACTAACCATACTTTTCTAGTGTAGCTGAACAACTCAACCATGATGACTTTCTGGAAGTGCTGCAAGAAAGACCTTTAATGGGGACCAGCAGTTAGCGTAATGGCTCTGTCGATCGACTCCCATGTAGCCGACCACCGTTCACGTCCTGGCCCCGGTGGCTTAAAACTCACGATGGGTGTGTGTGCGTGCGTGCCCAAGATCCTGAGAGGAGACTGGAGGAGAAGGGATTGCAGTGTGGCCATCCCCCCTGGGTGGTGATTTCTCGCTTTCTATCTCTCTGTCTCTCTCTGTCTTTATGGTGAGCGCATGCACCCTGTAGCTAAAACCTCTCCAATAAATAAATAAATAAGTAAATAAATAAATAAATAAATAAATAAAACATTTTTTCTCATTACCAGAGAACATGTGTCCTCACAAGAGAGAGACAGAGAACTCTCCATGGGGCATGGTTACACTGCAATTCCCTTTCCTCCACTGCTCCACCCTGTCAGGATTTGGGGCATGCACATACTCCCTGTGTGGTTTTCAAGCCACCAGTGTCAGGATTCAAACTTCATTTGGCCAGGTGGGGTCCAGCTCCCAATGCACAGGGCTGAACCACTGTGCAAAAAGGAAAGCCCAAAACATAAGCATTGTTTAAAAGGTGGAGAGGGAGTGATATTGGCAAGGTGTAAGTGGCACTAAATGATGCTCAGCAGAGTTGCATGCTCTGTGAGCTGTACTAGAAATAGTCTTGCGAGGGGACCAGCAGGTGGCATGGTGGTTAAGGTGCTGGACACTCCCACATGGCCGACCATGGTTCGAGTCCTGGACCTGGTGGCTTCCTTTCTCCCTTTCCCTCTCTCTCTCTCTCTCTGTGTGTGTTTCTCTCTGGTCAAACTAAAATAAATGAATGAATAAATAAAATAAAATAAAATAAAAAAAGAAATAGTCTTGCGATTTCTGTCAACCAGAGCCTGTCGCCTACTGGGTGCCCATGGCTGTGCTTCCTTGTGCCCCTAAATCTGCCTCTGAAATAGTTTCCTGTCAATTCCTTGGGGCCCGTTTAATTACTGTGAGCAGGTTTTCTGGCCATTGAGATGAGAATATAATTAACATCTTTGATTTCTCTGCCGTCAAGGAGCTCAAAATGTTCTTCAGATTTTATGTGTCAGATGCTTGAGTGGTTATGAAGTGTTTGAAACAAGCTGAGATTCAGGTTTGCGTACTGCTGTGTTGATGTTTAGGACAGACAGACACACAAACCAGGCTTACAGGGAAGAAACTGAGGGTGCCTGTGTATCACCGAAGGCCTTAAAATACTGGGGCTGCTGGTCATGGTGGTCCACACCTGTCCTGTGTTTTGAAAATGGCAGGTTTTGGCTTGTGATCGACGCGAAGGGGACTATGGTTACTGCTCGACAGGAACCTCGCCTGGTCCTGATTTCGCTGACCTGTGACGGCGATTTCCTGATGCTCAGTGCGGCCTACACGAAGGACCTACTGCTGCCCATCAAGACGCCCACTACAAACCCAGTGCTCAAGTGCAGGTAAGGAAAGCGCAGCTCACTTATTCACACGATTTTTAAAGGCCATGTGTTTCTCTCTTCCTTGAGTGAGAAAGAGAGAGAGAGAAAGAGAGAGAGAGAGAGAAATAGGTGCTCCCCACAGGGTCCTCATGCCAAGATCCACTACCAAGTCACAGCCAGCCCTCGGCATATGGTCAGGGGGTTCTTTGGCCAGGAGCCCAGAACCTTCCCGCAGGATCAGCCTCCCATGCATGGTGTGAGGTAGTACTGCTGCATGGCTGTCTCCAATTTATGGAAGTTGGAGAAAGTATGATGGAGGGAATCTGGAGAAGCATTGTCAATAATGAACCAATGACTGCAAATGTGCCATATGTTGTACCACGTCTTTAGCATCAGGAGGATCTAAAAGTAGGAGAAATGGGAGCCTGTAGGTAGCATAGTGGTTAAGGCACTGGACTCCCACGTAGTCGACTGCAGTTTGAGTCCTGGACCTGGTGGCTTGAAACTAATGCTGGATATGTGTGCATACTTGCCCAAAATCCTGAGAGAAGACTGGAGGAGAGGGGATTGCATTGTGGCTATCCCCTCCCCACCACCAGGAATGATTTCTCACTTTCTGTGTCTCTGTGTCTCTGTGTCTCTCTGGTGAGTGCACATGCCCTATAGCAAAAATCTTTCAAAATAAATTAATAAAATAAAAAAAAGAAGAAACAAGGAAGCAGCTTCAGAAACTTGTGCAGGAGGAATGACATGAAAGTTCTAACTAGAAACGCATGGGAGCAAAAGCATATTGACTCATCAACAAGAGAAAAATATGATCAAGGAAGGGTCAAGGACAAAAAGGGCAGGGGAGTGCTGGGGACAGAGATTTGCAAGAGGTGAGATCAGGTCTAATTGTATGCGTGACCACAGGTCTTTCCTCACTTTGCTTGGAAAACTGGCTGCCTTGCACATGAGAGCCAGGAAAGGAGTTGCAAGTGGCTATGTCACCCAGGAAATTTAGTTGAAATGAAAGGAAGTTCTAAAATAGGAAAGAACAGCTGCAACCAGAAGAGTGATGTGGCCTGTAGCTGTCCTGTGCTTGGTGTCAGAGGGAGGGCAGAGATTCAGCCCAGGGGGTGTTCTGAACAGAAGCCCTTCCTCACCAACAGCAGGCCTGCAAGGAGGTGGGTATTCTAGGAAGACAAGCTGTGCCTGTTAGAAATCATCTTGGGTTGTTTTCTCATCCCACTATGGAAAAGTCGAACTGTGTTCCAATTAGACTCTTGTTAGGTGTCTGCATTTTGAACTAAAATGCAATGTGCATGCTAAATGAAGTTTGTAGGTTGGCATAGAAAATAGCACATCAGAAAAAAAAAAAAAGTAGTTTGTTGGGCCAGCAGGTGGCATGGTAGTTAAGGCGCTGGATCCCACACAGCTGATGGTTTGGTTCGAGTTCTGGACTCAGCAGCTTGAAAAACACACCAGGTACGTTTGCAGGCATGACCAAAAGTCGTGAGAGGAGAAGAAATTGCGGCATGGCCGTGCCCTGCTCCCTCCTCGGCAGGTGATTTATCACTTTCCCTTCTCTCTTTCTGTTTGGCAACTTCATATGCCTTAGAGCCCAAAACTAATTGTGTGTGTGTGTGTGTGTACACATATACAGCTTGCTGAAAAATGTCTTTTAAGACTCTGAAAAGTCCACAAACGACTCCTTCCACTAATGGCAGAGAATTAAGGCATTTATATGGATTGTTCAGGCAAACTTCAAATCATTTCTATATTATCTTGGTCAAAGGGTTTAATAGCATTTACTTTGTGTGTGTGTGTGTGTGTGTGTGTGTGTGTGTGTGTGTGTGTGTTAGACTTTCTAGCTAGAAACTGCCTATGCATTCTCTGGTCCTGGGATCTGTTTGTTCTGTGTTAAAAGAGGTGATTATCAAGTGTGGGTAAAAGTCAGACTGATATCCCTAAACTGAAGCGTTACTTCCACTCTGTGCCGCTATTGGTATTTAATGTTGTACCGAGGTGCCGCCTGCAGTTGCCTCGAAGCCCCACAATGGCCCTACACCTGGACAGACACTAGCGTATATGGTAGCCCGTATTCCCTCTGTACAACTGTGAAATTCCTGTAACTCAGACAGTCCTGCACACAACTGTGTATCAGGTAGGGAAGATTTCATAGCCTACAGAGTACTAGCAACTACATCCAAGTAGATTATTATTGTTATCTATAACATTTTAGATTTCATAGACCATTTTCACATACTTTACTGTACCTAGTTTTATCATGATGCTGACAAAATATAGCTGGGCAAAGTGTAGCCGTTGAAATAAAGATTTCTGGTTGTTATCTGGCTGAGTGATCCAGATTTTGCAGGAATCGTAAACTGACTTTACACTGATACATTAGTTTTCTTCTAGAGAACTCAGTACTTTTTTTCTTTTTTGAGAGGTTTTCACTATAGGGCACGTGCGCTCGCCAAACAGACAGAGAGAGACATAGAGACAGAAAGCGAGAAATCACCCCCCCAGGGGGGATGGTCACGCCGCAATCCTTTCTCCTCCATTCTCCTCTCGGGATCTTGGGCACGTACACACACGCGCCCGGCGTGAGTTCTAAGCCAGCGGGTCCAGCATGCGAACCGCAGTCGACTACGTGGAAGTCTAGCGACATAGCCATTATGCCAACTGCTGGTTCCTGTCTTCTAGAGAACTCAGTACATTTTCAAACGTATTATCTCTTTTTATCTTTCCCTGCATTCCTTCTAGGTAGGGAGACACTGCTATGTAGCACTTGATTTTAAAAATGGGAAAGTCGGGGCCAGCAGGTAGCATGGTGGTTAGGGTGCCGGACTAGCACATGACTGTGGTTAGAGTCCTAGACCTAGATGCTTGCTTTCTCACTTCCCCTCTTTCTAACTCTCTCTGGTAAAAATAAATAAATAAGGGACCAGCAGTTAGCGTAATGGCTATGTCACTGGACTCCCACATAGTTGACCGTGGTTTGTGTCCCAGACCTGGTGGCTTAAAACCCACGCCGGGTGCGTGTGCGTGCATGCCCAAGATCCCGATAGGAGAATGGAGGAGAAGGGATTGCAGCGTGACCATCCCCCCTGGGGGGGGTGATTTCTTGCTTTCTGTCTCTCTGTCTCTCTCTGTCTGTCTGGTGAGCACACGTGCCCTATAGCAAACAAACAAACAAACAAAAACCTCTAATAAAAACAAATAAATAAATAAATAAAAATGAAAAACAAAGTAAATAAGTCTTTTTTAAAAATAGGGAAAACAAGGCTTAAAAGGAGGCTTTCACATTCATAGGGGCTTATGTGGTGGTTCAGAGGCAGAGCCAGGGCTACAGTGGCATCTTCTGTTAAAGAATGACAGCGGCGTCAGATTGGTGCAGTGTTTCTGAGTCGTCTCAGACGTCTGCGGTGTGCTGATCTGCCTCCCCTCCTCAGCCCTTTGCTCATGCCACCCTTACAGAGTACGCGGGCTGGAGATCATGGGCAGGGACTGTGGTGAGGCCGCCGCCCAATGGATAACCAGCTTCCTGAACACGCAGCCCTACCGCCTGGTACACTTCGAGCCTCACATGCCCCCGAGAAATTCTCACCAAATAATGGAAGTGTTCGGGCCCACGGACCAGGTGAGAGGCACAGCTTCTTCCACAGGAGAATGGCAGTCAGCCCAGCCCACCAGGTGAGGGGGCATCTCTGAGGAGCCCAGTTCCATCATTTTCCAAGGCAGCACCCAGGAAGTTCGGATCATAAGCAGTAGGCGAAAATCAAGCCTTTTCCTTGGAAGCATTACTTGTATTTCTCAGGTTAGGGCAGGCTTGCATTTTGCTGGTGGGCCTCTGCTTTCCTTCTTATACAAGCTCTGGAGCCAACGGGTTTCAAATCTATTCTGTGTTACTTTGATTTTCACTCCTACACTTGCACACAGTCTGAACTTTTTAGTTTGTTTGTAATTATGAGTCAGATTACAGTTGTGCAAGTTGGTGTGGGTATGGAAATCCACAGACTTAAAATGATCAGAGTGGTCCTTAAAGGAATATGACTGGGGGGCCTGCGGGTGGCATGGTGGTTAAGGCGCTGGACACTTCCAATGACTGACCATGGTTCAAGTCCTGGACCTGGTGGCTTGCTTCCTCACTCTCTCTTTGTCTCTCTCTGGTCAAATTAAAATAAATAAAACTAAATAAGTAATTCTTTTTTTTTTTAAAAAAAAGGAATATGACTGTAGGGATTCATCATGAGAATAGAGTTGGTGGCACACCACTTTTACCATTAATAATAATAATAATAATAATAAAAACTGTGGTCAACAAAAGTACCTAACATTCATTTGTAGGTTGCCTAAAAAATAAGTATTTGGGACCAGCAGATGGCATAATGGTTATGTTGCTGGACTCCCACTTAGTTGACCATGGGCTGAGTCCTGGACCCAGCAGCTTCAAACTCACGCTAGGCTTGTGTGCATGCATGCCCAAAGTCTTGAGAGGAGAATGGAGAAGAAGGGATTGCAGTGTGGCCATACCTCCTGGGGGTTAATTTCTTGCTTTCTGTCTCTCTTTGTCTCTCCAGTGAGCACACATGCACTATAGCAAAACTCTCTCTAAAAAAAACAAAAACAAAAACAAGCAAATAAACAAAATGTATTCATGGAATTAGTGAACATTATAATCAAACATAATGAGGTCATCAAACCAAACCATTTTATTCAATATTTGAGAAATTGGAGGTTTAGAAGGTGAAGCGATGGCCCCAAGGGAATGAACCCAGTGTAGGTCTCGGATTCCAACACTGAGTTCTCCTCACTCCACCCTGCAGGTCCTGCTATCTGCTAGGTTAGTTAAGGCTCAGAATTGCTAACTTTTCTATAAAATGAACTAGAGAAATAGAAAGATCATGTGTATGCACGTGTGTGCATGTGTGTGTGTGGGTGTGTAGTGGGGTGTGGGTTCCACGAACTAGACACACGACTTCTGAGAGGCTTGTGTGCCTCGTACTATAACACTTTCTCTTTCCTTCTCAGGTTGCTTATGCAGACACCAGCCCATTCTTGGTTCTTTCTGAGGCATCGTTGGCGGATCTCAACTCCAGGCTGGAGAAGAAAGTTAAAGCAAATAACTTCCGGCCCAATATTTTAATTTCAGGATGTGGTGTCTATGCAGAGGTAAGGCTATGCCTTCTTTGCTTCTTTTCTTGGCGATAACATTTTTTAAAAGTATGAATATGTCTTTAATATGGATTAGATGATCCTGGAGTCCATTATTAATTGACTCTGCACTACACACCACAATTCAGTGTTTCGCTGTAACGAGCACCCGGTAAGTGCAGACTTCTGTGTGGAGGATACAAACACGGATGAGGCAGCGATGCTGTCATCCAGGAGGGAGTTCAGAGTCTGAGGCCTCTCGGGTCTCCACACTGTGATCCCTCCCCAACTCCAGCCAGCCCCAGACCATGGCACTCACACACCTGATGTGTTCAGGGAGGTCTCTGGGTGCAAACCCCAAACCGTCCTATGTTGGTCACCCTCAAAGGGCACTGCATTAGCTGCTGCGCCACCCTCCAGCCCCTTGAACTAGATTCACTTAGCACAGAACACATGATCGGCGTGAGCCACAGGGCGAAGAGAATCAGTGTTTGGTTGCCTTTGGCCATCTCGCTGATACTCATCTTGTACCGGGTGTGCCAGGAAAGCCATGTCTCCTGAGCTTCGCCTTCTCAGGAAAAGAGAAATGAGAGGGGAGGAGTTTTCTCTCACGCTTGGTTTGTGCTTTATATCGTTTCCTTGATTCCTCACAGCAGCCCAGCGAAGTATGAGTTATTCCCACTTCACAGGTGAGAAGGGAGAGACTGGGGAGGTGAGATGCTTTGTCCAAGGCTAGACCGAGAAGGGTCGGAGTTTGCTTTAGAACCCAGAGCGTACCACAAGGTCAGAGGGACCCCGAAAATTCTAGGGATCATGTATGAGTCTGGACACCTGGATTCTAATCCACCTGCTCCTATAAGGGGCTGTTCAGCCCAGGGCAGGTCACTGAACTTCTTGAGTCCTCTGCTTCTTGAAGACAGAAAATGTGGCTAATTTCTTGTGAAAATCCAGACCAACAACGATTTGTGGAAAAGCCCTACAACATGAAGTACCACAGCGAGGGGGGAATCATTTCATTCCTGTCAATGGTGTGGAGGGGCTCGACTCACATCATAGTGAAGACATGTCCTTCATGTGGGACGTAGATATAGAAGGGCAGATGTCAGATGAGTCGAACTTCAGATCTAGATCTCTTTGGATTGAACTGTATTCTAGACAAGGTCCTCTCCCTCCTCTCTCCCTCTAGGTGCTTCCTAATTGGGCACAGTCTGTATTTTAAGTGGGTGTTATAATCCAGTGTTGTGGCTGAGCTGGCCTTGTTTCTAATAATTCACTCATCACATAGTGGGTGGAGCCTCTGTGTTCCTACATGTGAATAGACATGGACTGGAATACAAGGACTGAAGAAGCACCGTTGCTTCCCCTTAGGGGCACAAAGTCCAGGATGACCAGACAGTGGACAAACAGTGACAGCCCAGGGAGATGAGGCCAGGAGGGTGCTGAGCATTCCTTCACAGGAAAACTCATTTCTCTCTGTACTTTTTAAATATGTTTTTATGACCACAGTGCCCCCTGGTGGATAGATGCTTACAGGACCGCTGTGGCTGCTTTAATCTGCTGGGTGCAGATTTCTGGACAGTTGAGAAATCGCAGTGAAGAGACTCATTTTATGATTTATAAATGAAACGAAATAACCCTGTGAAACATATATTAATAATAGGACATGGGCCAGCCCATAGCGCAGTCGTTAAGGTTGCTAGGTCCCACACGACTAACTGCGCGGTCGGAGTCCTGGATGGGTGGAAAATATTGAAAAGCACACCTGGAGCATGTGTGTGCATGTGTGCCCAAAATCCCCAAAGGAGGGAGAGACTAAGAGAAGAGGTTACTGCATGGCCCTTCCCAGGCTTTCTTGCCTTTTCTCTCTCTCTCTCAGTCTTTCTTTCTAATGAGCACATGTGCCCTCTGGCCAAAAAGTAAAAATAGTACACACTAGCAGAATTAACAAGCACAACTTGGAACTCCTCTCTTGGCTCATGACCAACAAAAGGCAAAGGGGAGGGCAGGTTCGTCTCAGCCGGCAGGCCTTTGTTTCCAGCCCTCAGGTGACCTGCAGTTCTCCCTGAGGGTGACCACGAACCATGGCTTTGTCTCCTCTGTGCCCTCTCTTCTAGCTACTGGCCCCTCTGTCTGGAGTTCCTCCTCCTTCTTTGGTGTCTTTCAAAATCTCTGCCACTTCCCATTCAGTTCCCACTGTACAGTTCCATAAACCGTCCCCGCTTAGGCCAACCTGGAGATTTATTCCTCTAAACTCCTGGAATGATTAATGATTATCATCTACACACACACACACACACACACACACACACACACACACACACACAGGAGAATTTTAAACTTTTTGTATATGCATGCCGTTTCTCCCCTACTGGATTTGAGAGGTTCAGGCCACTGATTTGGTTTGTTCTAGAAAGCAGGCACAGTGGGAGGGGACACCTCTGTGGACTGCTGTTTAAGTGCCCCGAGAAAGAGCAAAAAGGAATAAGGCTGGTTGTGGCCTGGTTGATAAGGAAGCCGGATCCACATGGCCAACTGTGCCGTTTGAATCCTGGCCCTAAAGGCTTGTAAAACATGCTGGGTGTGTGAATCCTGACAGGATGGAGCAATGGAGGAGAAAGGGTTGTGGTGTGACCACACCCCTTTGGGGAGTGCTTTCTCTCCCTCACTCTCACTCTGTCTCTCTCCAGTGAGCACATGTGCCCGCTGACAATTTAAGAACAAAAGGAAAAGACTGCTATTGGTTTTGCTCTTGATTTATTCATGTCTGGCTAAGAGAGCGAGAAGATACACATACACAATGGTTTAAAGATCTCGAGCCAGGAGCCGCGGAGCTGTGGAGCTGCGGGTCTTGGTGAGACGTGGCCCTGTTCATCTTAGACCCTTCCAGTGGTCTTTGGAAGTGGATCACTCGGCCAAGCGGCAGGAAGAACAAAGGAATCAGAAAAGAGATGCTGGCTCCTTGCTGCACTGCTCTGAGCGGCTTCTACTTCCATTCGTTTGGTCCCAGAGAAACTGAATTTATAATCGTCACCAGGTTTAGCTGAAA
Organism: Tupaia belangeri chinensis; assembly: GCF_000334495.1. Classification (NCBI taxonomy): domain Eukaryota; kingdom Metazoa; phylum Chordata; class Mammalia; order Scandentia; family Tupaiidae; genus Tupaia; species Tupaia belangeri. Next base: position 240,681 of record NW_006207959.1, read on the forward strand.
CGTTTTAGTGCAACAAGTTTGATTAGAAGAGAAGCAAGTCACAAGTCACAAAGAAAGAAAGATGAGTAAGAGCAAAGACGATGCACCTTGTGAACTGGAGAGCCAGTTTATGTCAACCTGAAGGACAGAATGGCAATTGAGTTACTCCCTGATGGGTGTCATGGAATCGTCAGAGTTGAGTGGGTCCCTTTGGCCTCAAAGTTGGTAGATCTGCCTTGTGTTATGGAAAGCTTAAAGACCATTGATGAGAAAACCTCTTAGAAGACAGCTGCTCTCTGTCAGATGTGTGAGGCCACAATTGTCGGTGATCTCTGTCCTCCTGTAGAGGAGCTGGCTGTTTCTGCTGACCCCAAAGCAAGCAAGAAGAAGGACAAGGACAAAGAGAAAAAGTTTATCTGGAACCATGGAATGTACTCTGCCTCTAAAAAATGTCAGAAAGAGAAGGTTCTGGAAGACAACCAAAAAAAAGTAAATTGAATTTCCAGATGTGGAAAAAGAAGTGAAATGGATGGTAGGTACAGATGTGGAGGCAGTACTCATTGGGAAATCATTGCTGACGATGAAACAAAAGAAACAGAAAATGGAGGCCTTGATATCTGTTCTCCTCTAATTCTGATCACAGGCAGGGCCATGACTCCCTACAACATGACGAGCTTCGAGAGATACTCGATGACCTCAGTAGCAGCAGGGAAGACGAAGATGAGACACAGCATCCAGATGAAGAAGAGATAAACATCCTTGACACTGGGGCCGATCTGGAGAGACAGCTAGAGGGGAAGCTAAAGGAATCAATGAACGGCACCAAGAAAATGGAAGAAACAGCCAGCTGGTTATGGGAATTCAGAAACAGACCGACAACATGAAAGGCCAACTCCAAGAGACCCAACATTGGGCAAAACAACAGGAGGATCTCATCATGAAAGGGGAAACCTGGCTCTTAAGAATAGACTCCAGGCTGTGTTAGCAGAACTCAAACCAAAGGAAGACCAAGAACAGGAGCAGCTCAGCTCTTTGCAAGAAGAGCTAGAAGCACTCCTAGAGAAGTAAGACCTTCGATACTTGAATATTTCAGTCCTCAGAGTGGTCAGCAAACCTTGGCTTCATCAGTTGGACTGGATGTTAAGACCCTCCAGTAGGGACCAGCAGTTGGTGTAATGGCTATGTTGCTGGACTCTCATGTAGTCAACTGCAGTTCGAGTCTCGGACCCAGTGGCTTAAACTCATGCCGGACGAGTGTGCATGCGTGTCCAAGATCCTGAGAAGAGAATGGAGGGCAAAGGATTGCAGTGTGGCCATCCCCCCTGGAGGGGTGGGGTTATTTCTCACTTTCTGTCTCTGTCGGCGAACGCAAAGCCGCCCAAAGCAAAAACCTCTAAAAAAAAAAAAAAAAAAAGGGCCTGTTCACTTTAATGCTGAAAGTTCTGTTGAATTATCTTACTTGTTTTTCAGAACACTTTGCTAGGTATTCATCCTAAGAGAAACAAGGATTGTATAGCCAGCAAATGATTGTAAGAAAGTTGTAGGATTAGTGGAATGAACAGTTCAACCTTAATAATTAGAGCATCACTTTGCTATTTTTCTCCACTTGCCAGAAGCTTCTGTGCTGCTCTGGGTTGTCATCTGAGATGAACAAGAACTTAGTCTAAAAGTACTGAGGTTGGTTAGCATATGTTTTTCCATGTAGTAGTGTTTTTCCACCTGTCCAAAGAATTTCCTACATGTAGAGATGAAAATAATTTCATAAAGTTGTTTCTAATACAGTAAATAAAAGCAATTAATTTTCAAAAAAATAAAAAAAAGATCTTACACCACATAACTTTATGGGTGTACTAAGGAATCTGATACAGGGGTCTTCAAAAGGTTTGTGGCAAGTGTGTGTTATGAAAAAACTATACATTAATTTCAGTCTTTTTTTGTACCCATATGAACTCATACATTTATTTTTCTTTGCTAGAGGGTGCTTGCATTCACCGGAGAGACAGAGAGGCAGGGAGAGAGAAAGGGAAAGTGAGAAAGCATCCCCCATGGTGAATGGTCATGTTGCAATGCCTTCTCCTCCCTTCCTCTATCATGTTGGAATTTGGGACACACATGCACATGCACCTGGCATGTTTTTCAAGCTACCAGGACTGGAGTTCAAACCATAAAGTCAGCCATGTGGGATCCAGCCACCTTAACCACCACGCCACACTTTAATTTCATTTTGTCCATGAAATTTTAGAAGTTCTTCCACAGGGAACCAGCAGTTAGCGTAATGGCTATGTCGCTGGACTCCCACGTAGTCGACTGCGGTTCGCATCCCGGACCCGGTGGCTTAAAACTCACGCTGGGCGCGTGTGCGTGCGTGCCCAAGATCCCGAGAGGAGAATGGAGGAGAAGGAATTGTGGCGTGACCATCCCCCCTGGGGGTGATTTCTCCCTTTCTGTCTCTCTGTCTCTGTCTGTCGGGCAAGCGCACGCGAAAACCTCTCCAAAAAAAAAAAAAAAAAGTTCTTCCACAAAACCTAAAGTAATGAGTAATTCCCCCTCTTTATAGTCCCTCTTCCTTTGCCTACCCTCTTACGCACCCATAGGAGTCAAGTGAGTTCAGTCAGGGAGGCTTTCTGAAGGAGGTGTTTCCATGACCGTTTTAACAAGTGAGGGCAGAGAGAACATTTCATTTCAGGTGAACGCACTGGCATATCGAAGGCAGAGGGCGAGAGCACACAAAAGTCTGGGATAGGGAACCAGCAGTTAGCGTAATGGCTATGTCGCTGGACTCCCACGTAGTCGACCGCGGTTCGTGTCCCGGACCCGGTGGCTTAAAACTCACGCTGGGCGCGTGTGCGTGCGTGCCCAAGATCCTGAGAGGGGAATGGAGGAGAAGGGATTGCGGCGTGACCATCCCCCTTGGGGGGTGATTTCTCGCTTTCTGTCTCTATGTCTCTCTCTCTCTGTCTGTCTGGCGAGCGCACGTGCCCTACAGTGAAAATCTCTCAAAAAAAAAAAAAAAACAACAAAAAAGTCTGGGATAAAAGTCTGCCATCTTTGATGTACATGACATCGTCAGGTGTTGACTCATGGGAAATCCCTACTCAAGTGTCAGGGCAAAGGCCCAGAGTGCCCACAGGGGTTCTGCTTTGTCCCCTAGGATTCTTGGGATGAGATTCTTATTGGTGACGTGGAACTGAAGAGGGTGGTGGCTTGTTCCAGGTAAGGTTCTTTCCTGTCCCTGCAGGGGGAGGCTAGAAGGGGGGATGGAGTCACTCTGCTTTGTCCCCAAGTGATGCTCAGCATGTGTGTTCTAAACAGGTGCATTCTAACCACGGTGGACCCCGACACCGGGATCATGAGCAGGAAGGAGCCGCTGGAAACGCTGAAGAGGTAGGATGGGGTCTCACCCTTGGGCGTAGGTGCTGGGGATGGAGCGATGCTTATTGCTTAACACTGAGGAGGCAGTAAAATTACCACTCGGTCTTGGAGCTAAGGGGAGTCCTAATGACTAGGGCATTTGGGAAATGTTTCTGGATGCTTTGGTCACCAGAATGTTTGCTTGCACAAATGATTTTATTTTCATTTATAGAATTCATGATTCAAACACTTTCTTTCTTCTTCCTCTTTTTTTTTTTTTGAGAGCTTTTGCTGTAGGGTGCATGTGCTCACCAGAGATACAGAGAGGAAGTGAGAAATCCCCCCCCCAGCAGGGATGGCCACACCACAATCCCTTCTCCTCCATTCTCTTCTTGCAATTTTGGGCATGCATGCACATGCACCTGGCATGTTTCAAGCTGCCACGTCTAGGACTTGAACCATGGTTGGACATGTGTGAATCCAGTGCCTTAACTACTACACCACCTGCTGGTACCCATGATTCAAATCAACTATTTTTTTTTAAAAAATTGCTTTGATGTTTTGGCAAATCTTACAATAGACTGAGTGTGAGATGATACAAAAAAGAATTTGGTGTTAGAATGGTATTGCGGCTTGATAAGAAATGCCAACATATTATAGAGAAGCTTGTTGAATTGTCTATGAGGAGTGAAGTGACATGACTTCTAGTATCAGCTACATGTTATTTTAATGCATGAATACATGAGAAAATGTGTCAAAAATCTCAATAAATAGAATCTGGGTGATAATTATGGGGGAGGGATTCATGCACTATTCTTCCTGCCTTTTTTCTTTCTTTCTTTTTTTTTTTTTTGAGAGAGTTTTGCTATAGGGCATGCATGGTCCCTGGAGAGATACAGACAGAGAGACAGAAAGTGAGAAATCACCTCTCAGAGGGAATGGCCGTGCCACAACCCCTTCTCCGTTCTCCTCTTGGGATTTTGGGCATGCATGCACACACACGCCCTGATGTGAATTTCAAGCTTCCAGATCTGGGACTTGAACTGTGGAGGACCATGTGGGAGTCCAGTGATATAACCATTACAACCTCTGCTTATTTTATTTTACTTTTTAAAAATGTAAAATTGCATGAGTAGATTAAAGGCTAAAAGGATCTAAATAAAATTTTTAATGGAGTTCCCTTCTGATAACAGAATTATAGAAAAAATTATTCTTACATGTAGTTGCTAAACTTTCTAGAAATAACTGCCATTGCATTTGCTAAAATAACAGTAAGGAGACCAGCAGTTAGCGTAATGGCTATGTCACAGGGCTCCCATGTAGTCGATCATGGTTAGAGTCCCAGACCCAGTGGCTTTAAACTCATGCCGGGTGCGTGTGCGTGTGTGCCCAAGATCCTGAGAGAAGAATGGTGGAGAAGGGAATGCAGCATGGCCATCCCCTCAGGATTGATTTCTCATTTTCTATCTCTCTGTCACTCTCTGTGTTTTTGGCCAGCACACACGCCCTATAGCAAAAAAAAAAAAAAAAAAATCCTCTCCAAATAAATAAATAAATAAATAAATAACAGTAACAATAACAATTCAGAATCTACCCATTTTAGTGCTTTTATGGCCAAATCTGGGACCCAGGAAGTTACTGAGACTCTAAAATGAACCAGTGATGATTGTCTTAACTGGTCCCTTTGGCTTTGAGTGCAGGTCCCAGGTAGGGCACCAGGTCTCATCCCTGCATCCCTTTAGACCCTTGGTATTGGTCCTGACCTGGTCTGTAGGTGTCACTGGTAGAGGAGAGGGTGGGAGAAGGCCGGTCTACTTTAAGCAAAACCCTGGAGGATTTGGGAGAAGGCATGCAGTTGAGTTGGGGGCCATCTCGCTTCAAGATCATCAAGACTAAGCACATTAGGAGAGGTTACATTTGGGGTTATGTGTGTCTCCCCTTTTTTCCACCTCTCACTAAGCGCTTGGCTTGGCTTTTCTTTTCTCTTTCTTTCTTTCTTTCTTTCTTTCTTTCTTTCTTTCTTTCTTTCTTTCTTTCTTTCTTTCTTTCCTTTTCTCTGTAAGCAGGAATCACTCCCTGAAATTCTACTGTCCTCGAAGCTGTAATCTAGCGCCCTCTGTTGGTGAATGGCAGCTGTGGGCTGGGATGCCTTTGTTCCAGCCAGCATGTTACCCCCCAGTACCAGGCTCTGGGCAGCCCTCTCTGGCTAGCACCTCTGCTCTGTGGAGATATGTCCCTGTGTGAGGGCCACTGGCAGAGAGAGCTATCAGAAATGAAGTGTAACAAAGCGTGTTAAGGGAGTTAAAAAGAAAGGGGGTTGGTGGGATTAGAGGAGTTCTTGAGATGAACAGAAAACAGCTACTTTTTACTTGGGTCCTCTAGCCATTGGGTGAGTTTTCAGGAGCATTCAAAGAGGTAGCTCCAGGCCAACCAAAGGCAAATTCCATCATTTCCAGGGATGTTAATTACTTCTTAACCCTCAAAACGACATCCATTCACGCGCCAATAAAAAACCAGTGCTATGTGTTCTATGGTTTGAATGTGTCCCCTAGAAATTCGTTTGTTAAAATTTGATGAGCCAGGGTGAAGGCGTTAAGGGGTGAGAACTTAGTCTAACTCTGGAATTAAGAGGCAGAGCCTTTGGGAGGTGATCAAGACTGGGTAAGGATATCAGGGTGGTGCCCCCACCTGAATACTAGTGGGTCTAAGAAAGAGGTCAGAGAGAGAGACATGGACATAGAACAGAACATCTGACATGGGCACGTTGGCGCATTTCACACCATGCCAATTTTACCTCCAACTCGCCCCAAGAAAAACCAATAAAGTTTTACTCTAGGTAATGAAGTGCAAGCCGAACTGTTCAGGGGTGAAGTGTACTATGGCTGCGATTTATTTGGAAATGACGAAGAAGATGACGGTGGGTCTATAGAGGGATGAATATGTACTGAAGGCACTACAGTAAACTATGCAGTGTAGAGTTCAATTAGTTAGTTTGTGAATGGCGTTGGGTGTAAGCTCCTCTCACTTGTTGCTGGGCGATGTTTTGTGTAAACACGGGCGAAGTACCACTGTGTGACAGAACACTCATGAGAGGACAGGGATTTGAGGGGCTCACTGTCAGACCTAGCCCGGATGCAGCCTACCTGTTTTATGGGGTCACTGAGGAGCTACAGGAGGAGACAGGCTGGGGAGCCAGTGGAGAGAGCCCAGGGTCAGGAGATCTAGTGGTACTGACAACAGCTGCTGTAATCAGTAGTGAAGTCCTCCTCGCTCAGCTCTGGGTGTTCCCCCTGTAGGGAGAGGGCAGATCCACCGGGGGGGCTTTGGGAACTGGCATCGCTCTCTTTAGGCATCTTGCTCTCTGTTCTCTCCTGACATGGCTGACACTGGACATCCTTCCCCCGTGGATTTAGAACACTTCTGTGCTTGCAGCAATGCCTCCTCAAAGCACTCAATGGATCTGGGCTGGTTCTCTGAAATTTCAGCACACACACACACACACACACACACACACACACACACACCCCTCGCCTGCCCCGGGAGCCTGTGTTTATAGAAGGAGGGTAATTGACCCCAAACACAGAGTGAGGGCAGGAAGGCGTGGGTCACAAGGAGCCAGCACAGCCCGCTGATCTTCTGCAGGCTTTACGCAGTCCGACAATTCCGCCCTAATTGCTTCTAATTCCCTGGGAGACAGTGCAGCCAGCCTAGGTGTCTTCTCCTATCTCTGCTGAGATTTAAATTGCCGTGGGTGTAGTAATTTATGTTCTTCTCGGGACAGGTGATCATAAATCGGGAAGAGAAAGGCCCAGCCGTGGCTGGTAAATCATGGGAAAGGAAGCAAACGGGGGTGTCCACGAAGCCCCTCCGCTCTGGGGCAGGTTGCTGGATCTGCACTGCTTTCTATCTCTGTGCGGTGGTGTGGCCTGAGGCTTGGTGTTGGTTCTGGAATGTGAGCCCTCGGCAGAGAGGCCTTGAGGCCTCTTGGTCCTACCTACTGCTGTTAGTTCCCCACAGGCAAAGGAGAAAAAGAAATATGTGCACAGGGCTAGGTGGCGTGGATGTTAAGGCGGCTAGATCCCACATGGCCAATTGAGCAGTTCAAGTCCCGGACCCAGCAGCTTAAAAGACACTCTGGGCATATGTGTGTGTGTGTGTGTGTGTGTGTGTGTGTGTGTATGTGCCCCAAATTCTGGGAGGCGATGTGGCCATCCCTCTGAAGGGTGATTTTTCTCAGTTTCCCTCTCTCTCTCTCTCTCTGTCTCTGGTGACTGCATGTGCCCTATAGCAAAGAAGAAAAAAGAAGTATGCTTGCATTGCTGACTCTCATGGGGTAGAAACACAGTGGATCCTTTGAAATACTCACGGGGAGAAGCCCAGTGAGGCCCTTCTGCTCACTGGAGAAGTGAAGATGGAAAAACTCTTTTCTTTCTTAAGAGAGAGTGAGGGACACACCAAGCCCCATGGTTAAAGAGTGGCCAGAGTCTGTGGCTGTTGCTCCCACAACATCTTGGTCCTGATAGAAAGCTTATAGCAGGGGCCAGCAGGTGGCATGGTGCTTAGGGTGCTGGTCTCCCACATGGTCGACCGCAGTTTGAGTCCCAGACCTGGCGGCTTTCTCTCTCTCTCTCTCTCTCTCTCTTTCTTCTCTTCCCTTCTCTTCTCTCAGGTCAAATTAAAATAAATAAAGTTAAATGAAACAATTCTTTAAAAAAATAAAAGAAAGCATATAGCACAGTTGCTGTATAGACACTCAAAAAAACTGCAGAATACATGAGCACTTTGACATTAGTGATTTCTGCCACTAGCCACTGGTGTTAGGCTGTGCTGTGTGGAGCTAAGGGCCGAAGGATATAGACGTGGGTGGCAGCTCCGTGGGAGGGGAGGAGACAGACCGGCCCCCAAATCTGGCTCTCTCACCTACTGTGTGGTGATGGCTGGTGCTTAGGTTCTTAAAGTTTCAGTTTCTTTATTTGTAAGAATTGGACTTATAATAGCTCTTCTGGTAGACTGGAATAGACAGTAAATATGACTTTTTTTTTTAAGAGGGATTTTTGCTATAGGGTGCGTATGCTTGCCAGAGAGACAGAGACAGAAAGTGAGAAATCACCCCCTGGGGGGATGGCCACATTGCTATCCCTTCTCCTCTCTGGATTTTGGGCATGCACACACACGCCCAGTGTGAGTTCTAAGCTGCCGGAGTCCAGGACTCGAACCACAGTCAACTATGTGGGAGTCCAGTGACACAACCATTATGCCATCTGCTAGCCCCATAAATATGATTTTTTTAATAGATGATAAAATACAGTATACAATGACCATATAAACTAAGTTCACTGATACTCTCAGTTTATAAACTCCACACCTTCTGAGAGGGGTAGAAAGCCAGAGACATTGTTTTTTTTTTTGATTCTGTGAGGCTGTGTTAAATGTAACCTAACCTAAACCTGCTTGGCCTCTCTCTGGGGAGTTTTACAATGCTGTCGTTTGTAAATTTATTTGTAACCGACACCCAATAATTGTGCTTACAGGTGCAGTGTAATTTTTCAGTATACATGAATACAATGTATAGTGGCCCAATCAGGGTAACCAATGTCTCTATCATCTCAAATATTTACTATTTTGTGTTGGGATGTTCAAAATCTTTTCTTTTAGATACAAAAATTATAGTTAGGTAAGAGGAGTAAGTAACTACAATTTGTTCTGTTTCAAAATGGGGATTAATTCTTTACCTGGCCATAGAGACAGCGGGTCTCTGGAGTGACCCGTGCCCATGTGACTTAGGCCTCATGGCTTAAGCTTCTGGCTCTCCAGAAATGGGGACTGAATAGTGACCGGAGACCCTACCTGCATCATGGCCTGGACATGGACCAGTAACTGAGCAACCCAGACAGTGGAAATAATGAGCAGGTCTTCTTGGTGCACAGCGCCTTATAGGTCACCAAGTGGCCCCACGCATACCACACCTGTGAGCATGGAGACCTCTGTGTAAATAACTTGTCTGGGGCCTCCTGCTCAAGGAGCCATTCATTTATTAATCCCCAATGAAATATACATATATTTGAAACAACGTCATAGAAGATCCGTGTCTGAAACAATGCTGTCTGTCTATGTCTGTTGAACAATGCTTGGTGCTCACATGAATGCATAGACCACTTGCAATACCTCCTCTGGCCCACAAGGGGTCACTAATGACCTGGCTTAGTCTTTCTGATCCTGGAAGGGCCATGTTCACAGCAGCTGCAGGTGGTCAGGGCAGGCAGGGCGATGCAGCAGCCATGCTGCTATGGCAAGAAGGAGGCCCTGGCCAGCAGGGCCAGCTGAGAACCAATTCTCCATTTCCATAGTTCTTCCTGTTTCTATTCCTAGACAGTTGAATGAACTGCCACCTGCAAACCAGGTTACCGACCAGATCTGTGCTGTTACAAACCAATCCCCATCAACCCGCCCTGTGCAGTTTAAGGGCCTGAGCTGGATGGGGCAGTGGCTCGCATGCATGCATGTGGTTGATGGGAAGGCCAGATGAAACCATGAGTGGCTAAGCCTCTCTGCAGAGGAATACATTAGACCCCTTAATTCTTCTCAGGCCTGTGTGTGTTCTCAGGAGGTATAGAGATGACTGTGGATCTCAGGAGCCTTCGCTATCGAGTCAGCTTGACCACTTTGATCTGTGATACTGGCCAGTCAGTTACTCCCGAGACTTACCCGTAAAGGGGTAGTGATACATTTTCTCACCTAGGCTTGTTGTAAGGATGGAAAGAGATAATGTATGTGCAGTTCTTTATTAATTGTCAACACGCGATGCACAGAACTTCGACCCTCTCAATTTTCTCCGTGAGATAACCAGAACCTGGGAATCCAATCTACAGAGCCTGGCTGCACAAGAAATCCCAAGCAATAGAAATGACTGATCTGCCTCTGACCTCGAAGAGACCACCCTCTGAAAACACAGACTCAGGGCCAGCAGGTGGTGTAGTGGTTAAGGTGCTGGACTCCCACATGGTTGACTGCAGTTCAAACCCCAGACCCAGCGGCTTGGAAGTCACATCAGGCGTGTGTGTGTGCATGCTTAAAAATCCTAAAAGAATGGAACAGAAGGGATTAGAGTGTGGCCATCCCCCCTGGGGGGTGATTTCTCAGTTTCTCTCTCTCTCTGGCTCTCTCTGTGTCTCCAGTCAGCATACATGCCCTTTAACAAAACTATCTCTAAAAAAGAAAGAAAAGAAAACAAGACCCCAGAATGTTTTCTTAGTTTCTCTCTCTGTGTCTCCAGTGAGCATACGTGCCGTTTAACAAAACTATCTCAAAAGAAAAGAAAAGAAAAGAAAAGAAAAGAAAAGAAAAGAAAAGAAAATGAGTCCAGAATGTCCCAGGTATTACATGCTGACCGAGGGGAGACAGGCTAGGAGAAACACTTGGGCTTAAAGGGGCCACAGCCATTCAGAAACCTAATTACCAAGGAATGAGGGAGTGTGTACTCTTGGCAAGACAGGGCAGCCTGGATCACTTTCCATCCACTTGTTTATTTATTCATTCATTTGTTCAACCAGCATTTGTTTTGAGTAGCTACAGGGTACGAGGCACTGTGCCAGGTTATAGGGATCCGGCGGCATGGAAGAACAGCATGGTGCCCGCAGAGGTGTTTGCAGTCTGTGGAGGAGCTCTGGACTCCAAAGGAGGTTCCGGATGTGTCTCTCTGTGCTCCTCAATAGTGGCTTCCTGATACGTAGAACAAAACAGAGCAAAATTAGAACCAAGTTGTTATAATAGATTTTTTTTAAAGAAGGCAGAATGAAATGAAAGTGTAATATTTTTTCCCCCCAGCGGGTATGTGTGCTCACAGGAGAGAGACACACAGAGAGAGCAAAAGTGAGAAAGCATCCTTCCCATGGGGAATGATCACATTGCAATCCCTTTTCCATTTCTCCTTTCTTTTGGGATTTTGGGCACATAAGCATTCAAGCCTGGCATGTCTTTTGAGTAACCATGTCCAGGACTTGAACTGCATTGTCAGTCATATCGGATCAAGGTGCTTTAACCACTGTGCTTCTAGCTGGCCTCACATCAATGCTTTCTATAAACATGATGTAAAGTTGAAGTTAGCGTAAGTAAGAAACAAGGAAAACTATCTTCTGGTGGAGGGAGATGGGGGGATCTTGCCATGTTCCCACACATCTGCCCACATCCTCTTTTCCTGGGGCTGCTTTTCTGCCTAACAGAGATTTTTCATACTGTCTTTATTGGAGAGTTCCACTCAGCGATACATTCATCTGTTCAACACATCATTGTGGTCAGGGTGACATGTGAGCCCAGTTCTAGGTGTAAGCAGCCAGCACACAGTTCTTGTTTTACAGGATTCCCTGCCTTATAGAACAGACAAACATGTGCCCCAATATTACAGGACATGATATTTGAGAGGCAGAGAAAACAGAGGAGGGGAATTATTTCTGGCTGGGAGACCCTGGTTTCCTTCCTGGGAGACCCTGGTTTCCTTCCTGGGAGATGTGGCCTGTGAGTTGGGCCTGAGGACAAACTAGCAGGTTATAATGTAAGTAGACCTACTGGGCACTGAATCTCCAAATGCTGAAAAAGGGAACATGAACATAGAGAAATATGTGGGGACAGAGCCGTTGGTTGGGTTCCTTTAGTTGTGCATTGAGCAGGCTGTTCACTGCCCAGCTTCAGGAGGCGCCATGCTGTTGGACTTGGATGTGAATGGCGCTTTCTTGAGCTGCGCAACATGGTGGTCCTGTGTGGGGTGGATACTTCCCTCAGTTGAGAAAAGCCCACAAGTTTGATTCAGCTCTTGCTTCTGTTTGACTGTTTCATTCTGCTCTTTTTGCTATTACAGTTACCGCCTGTGTGATCCTTCCCAACAAAAGTTGTATGGAAAGTCGCCTCTCTTTGGACAGTATTTTGTCCTGGAAAATCCAGGGACAATCAAAGTGGGAGACCCTGTGTACCTGCTGGGCCGGTAATGGCAATCATATGTTCTGAAATGTTAGATGCCTTTTTAAGATCTCCTCAAAAACAACAGCACATGAGGCACAGTGTTTTGGGTGTGACTCCCTCAGGATTTTCTTTAGATCCATGATTTCCAAGTGCTTCCTCATTTGGACTTCTCAATGTTTCAGTGCACAAAGCAAAGTAATAGAGTTTTGGTAACTTAGTAGGACTTCAGCAAGTCTCTTAAATGACAAGACAGGGTGCTATAAACTCCCTGTTCAACTATGACTATGAAATCATTCCTTCTCCTGCTCTTCCATTCCCCTATCCAAGTGCTAACCTTCGTAGTCTTACTAGCACTCATTTATTTATTTATTTTTTTTGGAGAGGTTTTTGCTATAGGGCACATGCGCTCGCCAGAAAGACAGAGAGAGATGGAGAGATAGAAAATGAGAAATCACCCCCAGTGGGGGATGGCCATGCTGTAATCCCTTCTCCTCCATCCTCCTCTCGGAATCTTGGGTACACACACACATGCGCCCGGCGTGAGTCTAAGCCACCGGGTCCAGGACTCGAACCGCAGTCGACTACATGGGAGCTCAGCAACATAGCCATTATGCTAACTGCTGGTCCCACTAGCACTCTTTAGGAGAAAAGCAATAGAAGAAGAGTGGGTGAGCCAAGACAATTTTGAAATGCATGAAATGCAATGAAAATGAAATGACTCCCTGGATAGGTTGGAATGTCATTTCCTTTTTCTCCACGAGCCCCAGGCTAGGTTTTGAAAAGGAATAAAGAGCCTGACCTTCGGGAAGCACTGAGCCTGACTCTGTGTTGCATAGATATTGGATCAGGCACTCACTTCTCAGACAGTGTCCATGAAGATTCAACAGGTCCCTTCTGACAGGCAGCACCCCTGGCTGCAGGACCTCAAAATATCAGGGTGGAGTATCGAGTCACAAGAACAGTACTGCTCCAGACCGATCCGGACGGACAAGACAAACAAAATCTTCTTTGCCATGAATCAAAATCTCACAAATGCCATCCATGATGCCAGAGCTTTCCCAACATATGGGAGTGGACAGTGGCTCTAGCGAGGGGAGCATCTCGGGCTTGATGTTCTCAGGGTGCTGTGTGATGTTTCTGGAGAAACGATGGCACCCTTCTTAGGAGCAAAAGGAAGTGATCTTGAAAAGACCCAGTGCCACCTAGTGGCTTTGAGTGGCCGCTCAGCCCATGCTGGAGACTGAATACATCTGTGGATGGGTTTAGTTTTCTCTCCTAGAAAATTGTTTTTCAAAAGTAGGTTGTTTGATATCTTCGTTATTGTGAATAACACCACAATAAGTATCAGAGGGCAGATATCAGCCTGGAGCCCCTGATCCTCCTGTCTCCGCCTCCTGAGTTGCTGGAATCACAATGCACACCACCATACCTGTTTTTTAGGTTGGACCAGGAATTGAACCCAGGCCTATGTAGTCCAAGCCTGCGGAACACAACATCTTAGCAGCATGTGCCACCTGGTGAGGCAACACGGGTATTTTACAAGGTGGTGATTTCATCTCCTTTGGATCTATATCCAGAGGATGGATTTCTGGGCGGGATAATGAGTTCTATTCTGCACTGTTTTCCATGACAGGAGTGCCGACCTGCATTCCCACCAACAGCATGCTAGGGTTCCCTTTCCTCCATACCATCCCCAATGTTTGTTATCTCTTGTCTTTTTGGTAATAATCATAAAATTGTATTGTTTTAGAAATTTTTTAAATAAGTAGATTTTAGCTGCTCCTATCATGCAGAAAAAGCAACTATGTGAAATGAGATGTTAATCTGCCTTCCTCACTGTAACTGTAACATCATGTCACAAACCTCGACTGTACACAGTAGTTTATTTTTTAAGAGGAAGTAGGGTAGGGGCCGGCAGGTGACGTGGTGGTTAGGGTGCTGGACTCCCACATGGCCAACTGTGGTATGAGCCCTGGCTTACTTTTTCACTCTCTGCCCCTCTCTGTTTCTCTTTGGTGAGCACATGTGCCCTATAGCAAATTAAACAACAACATCAATAATAATAAATAAAATTAAGTAATTCTTTAAAAAGAAAAAAAAGAAGTAGGGTGCATCCTCTGGGTGTTCTTTGTGACCTACTGTAGGTGTTTGATTTTCTAAAAGTGCTCAGGACAGTGATTCTGCTGCCACAGTGGATTCTGGATCCTTATGGTCCCCATAACTCATGACGGGGGCTCCCTCAAATTCAGGGTGAAAAAGTACTGAAGAGGAGAACAAATGTATGAAATAAGCTTCTGAAAATCTTTAAAAGTACAAGAGGAAAACACATGCTAGTTCATTTGAAACCCTATATTGAGGGCCAGCAGGTGGCATGGTGGTCAAGGCACTGAGTTCCCACATGGCTGACCATGGTTCGAGTCCCAGACCCAGTGGCTTGAAAATCATGCCTGTCACATGTGCATGCATGCCCAAAACCCCAAGAGGAGAATGGAGAAGAAGAGCAGAGGAGGGATTGTGGTGCAGCCATTCCCTCCAGGAGATGAATTTCTCACTTTCCCTCTTACTTCTGTCTCTGCCTCTCTTAGGCAAGTGTATGCACCCTATGGAAAAAAAAAAAAAAACAACCTAAAAAACAAACAAACAAAAAATATTGAATTTTTCTACTGATGACATTATGTAACTCTAAGATCTGATAAAACATATCTTTCATGGCCATTTTGTTCTTTGTATTAGGAGGTTGACCAATGCATGAAAAGTGTTTCCAAAACTATAAATAAATGGAAGCCACTTTAACTAGTTTCAGATCCTAGCAACTTCCTGGCACACAGTCAGCCTTTGAAAGGCTGATGTGAACTGAGAAAGTCAGTAATGTCGCCACCTCACCAGACCTGGGCCTACTACAAACGGATCTGCTCATACACGGGGTCCCATGCAAACATCCATCTTTGGAAGGCTGTCAAATAAACATGCATTTCACCAAAAGCTGTGCGTGTTTCAGCAGTCACTGAAATCTAACTGAACTTTGAGGTAAGGTTGCAAGTGAAGAGATATCCAGTTTGTGTTTTCTGGTTGGTGAATTATTGCAATTTTTTTTTGCACGCTTGGCATGAAGTGAAAAATGAAACAATTATCCCATCAACCTGGGCTATTACCTTTCCCAATAAATTATCTTTATGCTGAAACTACAAATAGATTGAGATGAAAAGTTTGAGAAGCAGCATTACTTATGGGACCTAGAAAAGCCATGGTAGAATGCACACAGGACTTTCAAAACCACGTGCGTATTAGCTATCTGAGAACAGCCAATGATTAGGGGCCAATCGGAAATGTAAAACTGGGATTGGTAGTTATTCCTAGGTATTTGTAATCGATGGAAACCCAAAAAGCTTAGACCTGAATTTCTGATCTTTTGTAAGAAATAACATTCACGGGCCAGCAGGTGGCATGGTGGTTAAGGCACTGGATTCCTACATGGCCAACTGTAGTTCGATTCCTGGACCTGGCGGCTTGCTTTTTCACTCTCTCTCATTGAAATAATAATAATAAAATTAAAGAATTCTTTTTTTTTTTTTAAAGAAATAACATTCACTTCTTCAGACCAAATCTGGTTAAGGGCCACACATCAAGCAGACCCTACAATTCTCTACAGATAGGGCCTCAGGGCAACATGCATTGCAGGGGACCCTTGAATGGAAGGGGATATCCTGATACCCTTCTCACTTGAGGGGACTCTCCTTCAGTCCTGAGAGTGAGGCTGTTCAAACAGAGGCTCCAATGACCTCTAGAATCTTAAAAGTCATTGCCAAGCCTCATGTCAGTGAGATTTAAAGGCTATTTGCTTATGTTTATTTTACATTTAATGAGTTAGTTAAGGCCAAATTCACAGCTGATGTTTCATTGATTTTGGTCTCTGAACATGTGCTCACAATTCCACTTGCAATATAGGACCAGGGATGTAGGCCATCATGGACCCTCAGAAAGATCTTACCACAGCAGGCAATGGGCGATTCAAGGTGGGCATTGTGTTCTGCATGGAACTGTTATTCTGTAGTCATGGTGGTGAGTAACCAACCCAGAGCTGGAGTTCTGGACAAGGACCATGTGGAAAAGGCACTGGGTGAGTTGCCTGATACTCCACAGAAAAAGTTAGAAACTTGAAACCAGAAGATCAAAGCTGCAACTCTTACACACAAAGAAATCAGGTGGGCCTGACAGAAATCAGGCAGTTTGCGGCAATGGGAAATATTGCTCTGCTCCCTCTATCCTATGAAAACTGGAGCAGTGAGGACATGAGCTCACTGGGAGGACTGCAACTTGGTAAAATGTGTGCGGAGGTCAGGTGAGCTAGACTAGCCAACTGTGACTTTGGGGAACCATTTATAAAGGCTATCACCAAAGTGGAGCTCCTGGTAAAAGCCCCCAGAAAACAGTGTGACAAATTCAAGCAATCCATGATGATGGAGAGCAGATATTTTGGAGTCCCTAGAAAGTGGTAGAGAAGCTCTCAGGGCAGACTGATTTTAGGTCTAATCAGGTGTTGTACCACACCCTCACATACATGTTCCAAAGTTTTGCTGGTCCACGGAGTTCTGAAGATTTGCCTGGAGGCATGCTCCTAAACCAAAAAGTTTAGGAGGTCCTGCATGACTCACTCTTCTTCAAAGGCAGAACAGCTTCTTGAAGGTTCCAGAAAGACCTGTATGAAGACATCTGCCCTTCCCAAGGGACTGTTTTTGACTGCATTTTGAGAAATGCTGTTGTGATCTTGAAAGGGAACTCCTGCCAGGAGCAGGAATACCAGTTAGCAGGAGTGGGGCAGTCGTGTGAAGCTGAAGAAGTTAAGAGTGCTCCCTGCTACATGGAGGAGGCCCTCTCTTGGGCTACTTTTGTCTTCTCCCTTGTCCCTTTGGGCCAGAGGATGGGACTGGGGTGTGAAACATTAAAGGAGGTGTGGGGAAGTGTCTCCAGCCAGCTCTCCTATTGTGGGCCTTTGGGAGACACATTCTCTCTCTTTGGGCTCACTTTCACACCTGCAGTCATGGATGGATAGGGTGGATCAAGCTGAGGGAGGGGAACCCAGACTCTGCCTAGTCCTGGCCTTAAACAATGCCGTTTGATGAAAATGTTCCAGGATACTTCATCACCCTGAAGGGGCACCCTATTTCTGTCTGCTAGTGTTTTTCTTTTTTTATTTCTTCTGTGAGAAAGGAAGAGAAAGAGAAAGACATGCCCAACAGGATCTTCGTGCAGCAATCCACCCTCAGTCTCAGACAACCCAGATGATGTGCACTCACGTGTACCCTCTGTGCACAGAGAGACCTTGGGCTGTCAGCCTGGGACCTTTCATCTGGCTTCAGCACTGCAGAGCATTGTGGTACCATGGTGCTGTGATGGGCCCTCTTCTGGCTTTGCCTTTCTGTGACAACACTTCTCTCAACTAAAGTTACCTCCTGATGAAGCAGAATTACCCCAGGGGGTCTTCTTGTCCGACCAAACATATGATGTACTTTACACTATGCTCTCATATCAGCAAGAATGGACATTGTTTCTACCACATTCTTAGAAATGCATGAGTAAGTTATGAAAGCATCTACTGCTACCCATTTCAAACAAGGGGAAGCATCTGGCTCAGTACCACAAATATTATTCTTAGGCCTGGGATAATAAAAATATACCTAGGTGTCCCTTTGTTTGCTCTGACTGGACTCCCTTTAGAGGAAGAGGCCAAGGCCACAGCTTTGACGATACCGCTTTCCTCCTTCCAGACACAGCTGATTCGAGGGGCAGGTGCCACTGGGCCACCTGCTCCCATGGTGTGGCCTAGCTCATAGACAAGTTGCCTTAGTCTTGTTTTACGGCTGTCCTGTAGGCGGTGCTGGGTAGGCAAAATGGCTGAAAAGTGAATTCCCATCCAGTTTCTTCCAAGGCCATTTTTGACTAGTGGTTCAGTTCACTCATTTTTGGCTATTGATCAGTGTAATGCACTCACCCTTGGCGGTCCTCAGCAATGCCCTCTTCCTCTCACCTCCCAGGTCTTCACAGCCCCAGATTGTTTCCCCTTTATTCTCTTCTCCTGTGGTTTCTACCGAGCCCAGATCTGTGTCCTTAAGTCTTCAGTCTTGGTGGAGCCCTGTGGGACCTGAGTCAAGTCTACCTTCTATCTCCTCCCTCTTTAGGATTTGCTAAGAATTCTGTAAATAAAGTATTGTTGCCATAATTATTTCTAATTCATATTTTTGCACCTAATAAAATCTCAGAGAGGTTGAGTTTACTCCATCTAGGGGAGGGGCACCTTCCAGATGACTTGCCCAGCAATTAAAGCAGCTTGTTAGTCGGAGGCCCAGGACGGCCGAGGACAGCTGGAGAGCTCTTCTTTGCAAGCAGCTCTGGTTAACATCAACCGAGAAAGCTCTCTGTAAACACATGAATAATGGATCGTCCAGCGCTCACATAGCTACCGCGGATCTGAGCCCGCATGACTCATTTGCGAGCCTTTCCTGTCGTCTGGATGCCATAACATTGGGGGAATGATGATCGTTTCTTGGAGGCTCTTCTGTGGCCAGAGTTGCCAAGACCAAGGCTGTAATGGTTTGTTATGATGACCTTTGTTATTCCATTAGGCTCAATTGCTTTAAAAAATGATGTGTGCATACTTTTGGAACGTTTTTACCCTTTACATTGACCTGACATCATAGTTTATATTACAAAATGTATTAATGACAGTGGAGTGTTTTCATGTCCCAAGGACAAATTTTAACAACCATAATCTGCCCTTAGTCATCATAAATATAAATGTATTGGTCAAACAGATCTCGTTAATGTGGCCAAGATAAATGCAAGTCTATATTTTAAGGCAGTTGAAGTCCTAGAGAATATATTTGGAGCTTTTTGTGAGGCCAAGAGATCTTGTATACGTGCTATCAAAAGGCTGAGAAAATTAACATGTTCCCCTCGCTAGTCTTGCACTGGACAGATATAAACGTCTTGGGGATGTCGAGTAAGATGGTTTGCATAGTTTCTAGACACCGTTAATGCCTGATGGGGTGGGACACCGTTAATGCCTGATGGGGTGAATCTCAGTTCTTAAAGCCATATTCTTCTCATTATGCTCCTGGGGCTTTTGAAAAGAAAGCAAAATAAAGATCTCAAGTCTTACCAATGTGCTATACAACCAACATGTTTCTGAATTATATTGGGTCTTACATTTTTAATTACGTTATCCTCCCCACTTCCCAATATCTTGCTTCCTATGGAATGAGGCCCTTTTCTGCAGATGCATGTTTGTCATTTTGCCTCATTCCAGTTGGCAGCCCGCATATCAGCAGGCAATGTTCTGGGCATGATCTGTAGAATGGAACGAACACTTTCTTTTCCTCTATGTTAGGTACACTCCGAAGTGTTAATCTTTATTGGTAGTGTCCACATTTTGGGCTTCTTAGGCAGGAAATAAATCCTTTTTTAAGGAACACTTTGAACAGTGCTTTTATTTTGAACCATGGAAATATCTTAAGACAGAAATGTCTCAAATGCTACTCTATGAGAGAGCAGACTGTTTACAGGGGTGAGTTCATCTCTCCCAGATGCGGTAAACATGGCACCCTAATTAACTTCCCCATGGATTATGGTCACCTGGCAATGAATGCTGAACACTTCAATTAAACCATTTACCTTTTCTCCCTTAGAAGACTCTTCTAAGAGAAATCTTGCCTTGTGAATCTGCAATGTTTTTTGGGACCACCCTGTGTTGGGCTTTAAGAATGTGATTTTGCCTGGATCACTTCTCTAGGATTGAGGATTAGGTTATTTTCTAAATCTATGTTGCGATAATCTCCACCGGACAATTAAGAAATCATCTTGATGAGACTAAAGAGAACAAGCAGTTGGAGCCAGTAGGTGGCATGGTGACTGAGATGCTGGACTCCCATATGGCTGACCACAGGGTGCTGGACCTGGTGGCATGCTTTCCCACTTTCCCTTTCTCTCTGGTGAGCACGCATACCCTACAGCAAACTTTAATAATCATAATAAATAAAATAATAATTTAAAGTTAAAAAAGGCAAGAACAAGCAATTTAAATGTAGTGTCTGAATTATACCTTGATTGAGGGTAAGATAGTTTAAGTCCAGGTTTTAATTTCTTATTTATCTTCGTTGTACCTTACTTGTAAGGGGACTTACTTTGGGCCTTCAGACTTCCTGGCAACTTGACATTTAGAGGGGTTTACTTTCAAATCTAGAACATTTTATACATGGCACTTTTATCATTGGGGTACCTTTATGATATCATTTGATTTTACTGCATAACTTCTGATAAGTTTTGTTGATCAATGTTAACTAGAAATAATTTGAGATGGGTCTACATTTTCTGTCTTGAATACAGAAAGGTCTTGAAAAACATAATGCATTGTGATGACCCATCTTAGAAATTTATAGGACAAAACCTCGCACTGTCAGCCCAGGAAGACCGCCAGTGGAGAATGACCAGTACTGGTGGGTGTGAGCCGATTCTCTCTTGGAAGAATTTTGGCTCCACTTTTGGTTGACTTTAGGCATAAAATGTTCAAACATAATGGGTTCAAAGGCAAAAAAAAAAAAAAAAAAGAACTTTTAGGTAGAGATGGTAACATCCTTTTAAGTTGTTTCAGTATTATAATCATTGTTATCCCTAATGTATCTGAGTGAAGGGACCTTATTTACTATAGGCCTTTCTATGCCTCCTTGCATTCTCCTATTCAGTGGACAAGTGATTGGTATATGCGGAAGCAGCCAATCTGCATTCTGCTCTTTTGACTCCACCTTCCTGCTTGGACTCTGCCTGATTCTGAGATGCTAGGCCTATGGTCCCTTAAGTCCAGTGGTGAGCTTGGCATAAAAGACCCTGCCTTAACTGGGAAAGGCAGTTGTCCAGTGCTGCTCAAGGCTGAGCAGGTATTAACTAATTTAGTGCAGTGTTCAGTATTAGAAATTTCATTACTTCTGTATTTCTAAGCCATGTCCTCCAGCCTAGCTTTTTATCAGTAATTAAACGGATACTTTGGTCTCAAAAAATAAAAACAGGGGCAAGCGCGTGGCATGGTGGTTAAGGGGCTGGATTCTCACATGGCTGTGTGTGTTTTGGCTTGCTTTCTTATTCTTTCTCTCTCTCTCTCTCTGTCTCTCTCTGGTCAAATTTAAAAAATAATGATAATAAATACAATTAAGTAAATAATTATTTTTTTAAATTTATTTTTATTTTTTCCAAGCCAAACTGTATACAACTTTATTAAAGATACTTTTTATAAACAATCATGGTATTTCAGGCAGGAGATGGGCAGACAATTGTTTAAAGTATAAAGCTTTCAAACTCCCTCCTTCAATGGACTACCAAAATCAGAAAGCCACTAAAACCCAATGAAGTCTTCATTTGATGTTCTGAACAGGGAAAGTTTAGAGTGAGGGTTGCCATTTCGCATTTAGCGTGTTGTTTAACAATTTCTCATCAGCCAACCCTGACTTTCGGGAAACAAAAATGGCAGAATTATCAACCTGAAGATCCAACAATATAGAAAAGGAGCTGCTGCTCTTTTGAAAGATGCTACTTTAAGGTCATTGGAAAGTCCGGATTGCCTGACACGCTGGTAACCAATTTTTTGTGGCCAAGTCCCAACAGGTTTCTGGTTTAAGGGAGTTAAGTCTATGCTGAAGGCAGAGAGGGAGAGGACGTAAACACAAATCTTAAGTTTGCCATACCACAAGGCATCTCTGCCAAGGTGGCTATGTGTGTCAACATCAGGGAATCCCTCCTCTTGGGAGCCAAGAGGAATTCTCTCAAAACTAGAAGGAAAAGTTGTTGTCTAAATCAATCTAGCTTCAGAGATATTCTATTGATTAAATAAATAATTAAATAAATAATTAAAAGAAAAAGAAAACCCAATAGAACTACATTCTAATTGTACCTTGCATCTGTAAAGTGTTCCAAGTACGCAGAGCACTTTCATCCACTTCATGCTATTTGATCATCCTGAGAATCCAGTAAAGTAGGATGGATATGAAAGAATTTCATAAGCTGCTTTAGTATTATAATCACACTTATCCCTAACACATAACTCATGTCAGTGAGGTTTGGGAAGGTTAAGTTGTTTGTCCACATTATAGGTGACGAGATCTAACTAGCACTCCAGGCTTTGACTTCTGACAACGTGCTGCTAAAAAATAAATTGACAAGGGAACCAGCAATTAGCGTAATGGCTATGTCGCTGGACTCCCACGTAGTCGACCGCGGTTCGCGTCCCGGACCCGGGGGCTTGAAACTCACGCCGGGCGTGTGTGCGTACATGCCCAAGATCCCGAGAGGAGAATGGAGGAGAAGGGATTGCGGCGTGACCATCCCCCCTGGGGGGTGATTTCCTGCTTTCTGTCTCTCTGTCTCTCTGTCTGTCTGGCGAGCGTACGCGCCCTATAGTGAAAAACCTCTTCAAAAAAAAAAAAATTGACAAGAATTCATTCAAAGAGTGATAGTATCTTCAACTGGAAACAGGTTTGATGCTACAATCTTATTGAAACCTTTGCTTATGTCTTATAGGAATTTTAAGACTGATATATTAAAATGTTAGTGTGCTTTTGAATCACCTGAGGGCCTTGTTCGAAGTGGCTGTTTCTGTATCTGTTACCAGCGATCTCCATATAGTAGATCTGGGTTAGGACTTATGAATTCTCTCTCTCTCTTTTTTAAGGTTTTTGCCATAGGGCATGTGTGCTCACTGGAGAGAGCCAGAGAGGGACAGTAAGAGGGAATAGGAGAAATCACCCCTCAGGGAGGATGGCCACACCATAAACCTTTCTCCTCCTGCAATTTTGGACATGCAAGCACACATGCCCAGCATGTTTCAAGCTGTTAGGTCCGAGACTCAAACACGGTCAGCGATGTGTCCAGCGCCCTAACCACAACCCTACCTGCTGAGCCCACAAATTCTCATTTTTATAAGGACCCCAAACTATTCTAAATGCTTACCTTATTTTCTGTAGACCAAGCTCCCACTCGCCCCTATGTACCTCTACACTAATGTTGATATTCTCCTTAGTGGTGTGTAAAGAAATATTGGAGGGGTCAGATGTTTGTGCAGTGGGAATGCAACTGGACCCACACAGAAAAGGTCTGGGGTTCACATCTCAGTACGTCCTTGAGAATGCAAAGGGAAGGCATGATGGCTGAGACTTATGTAGATGGTACATGAAAACCCTGTTGGCGATGCTGTCTATCTCTGTCTCTCTTGCTCATGAAAGAAGTAAATCAACTTTAAGAAAATTGGAGTGACAAATTCTGGCTTTCTGAGAAAAATGGAACCCACCAAAACACACCATGGTTAAGCACACATGTGCCCATTTGGGATGATCCAAACATACTTCTCCCAGCCTTCAGGGGACCATAGATCCTGCTCTTAGATGCAGCAGAGGACCACCTGTGCCCTGAAAAAGAGCAACACTCTGGAAGCACTGAACTTACCACCTGGTCCTCCATGCAAAGGTGTTAACCATTGACTAATCTTGATTGGCCAAGCAGGGCCAGTGCTTGGGCTTAACAATTGTGTACAAACTGTGCAACAAAATTTACGTGTGTATGTATCTGTGGGGGAGATAAACTAGAAAGTACGCTTTGTCGGAATATTTGTTCCTTTTTAAAATTAATTAATGCGTTATCACTAAGCAATAAATAAGAAAGGAGCCCAACATGCAACATTACTAATTTTAAAAGCCTGGACACCAATGGTACGGTCTTACTCCTTCTTCTTTCTAAGTCAAGGTAAGACTTAAGAAGGCTGAGGAGTGATTGCCACTTTTTCTGAGATCTCAGAGAGGTCTGTGTGCCAACTGGTTTTCATCTCCGCCTATCTTCTAGCCAAGCTTCAGAGGAAACCCTTCTCATGTGAACTGGAAAAGATAAATTTTGAGCTTCATTGAGAGCTTTAAAACCTTAACTCCTCCTTGAAAATAACCTGACGCTCGGGAATCTTAGGTCCCAAAGAAGTGTAAAGCTTTTCCCTGGGCTTTGGAATGGCTGCATTATTAACTATGATTACTTAAGTCTCTGAGTAGAAGGGGTAATAAATCGAAAAGTATTTGTTCTGGTTTGTGACTAAGCAAAGTTGTATAATATTAAATCAGATGTTGTTATAAACATATGAAATGGTACATTTTTATTCCAACTTGGGGCATTGTGGCATGAAGCAACTAGAAAAAAAAAATATTTTTACATTCTTGGGTACCCAGTCTGGTTTCTGCTAGATTTTCTTCTTGCTGAGCATAAACACTAAATAAAAGTGCTTCTGTTTAGCTCGCTGTGTTTTCCCAGAGATTTACCAAGGCAGTAGAGGTGAGGTGTTCTTACAAGGGGACTTCAAACATTTTGTGGGAAAATTGGATTAAAATATGAGTTTATTTTAGTGGAAAAAATTGAAATCCAGGCATAGCTTTTCAAAATATTCATTTTGCTTGAATTTTTTTGAACACACTTTGTATTCTGTTGCATGCTTTCCTATGTGAAACTAGAGACTGGGCGATGAGTGTATGTGAGTACACGCAGGCATGAGTGTGTGTCTGTGGGGTGGAGAGATGAATGGCACTCTGGTATCCTGGGATGTATGGTTGGGCAAGATCTTAGATACGAGCTAGTTAACTAACTTTCTCATTACACAGGTCATGTTTCAAACTTAGATTTAAATGTGAGTGAAAGAAAACACCATAAAGATCTGGAGGTTGTAAGGAAACATTTGAAAGGGCTGTGAATTCATTCTTGACCCATCACTCCTATTCCTACCTGAGTCCTTAAGAAGGACTTTCCCCATTGTTTTGGGGGATTTTTTTAGTTTAATTATTTCTTCCATGAGTGAGAGAAACAGAGACAGAGAAGTAGCTCCCCCAATAAGATCCTGACACTGATCCATTCCATGCTCGACTCTAGCCAGCCCCAGATCATGGGCATGTGGGTGCCTGGCCTACTCAGGAAGGTCTCCAGATAAGCTAGAGTCTTCCCACGTGAATCAGTCTTGCAGAGTGCTGCATTACTGATGATACTGTTCAGTCCTATCACCCCTTCTTTTAAGGGCTCCATGAGAATGGGCACCTCTGATAAGCACTAAGCTGTCTTGGGAAGCTGTGCTGGCCATGTCGGAGGAGTGATGATGCAAATGCATGGGCACAAAACAGCTGATGTTTGACTATTCTGGATTTACCTCCCATAAGGCCCTGATTCCACTGGCCACAAATAAGGACTGACTGTGATCCTTAAAGCTACCAGAGCAGCTTCTCATGATGTCAGTCCGTGAGTCCAAGTTTCTAAGTTAATCCTCTCCCACTTCCTGCATTGCTGGAGAAATGCTGATGGGACAGGAGGGTGGTCAGGCTACAGGACGAACCTGCAACTGTCCTCGGGGCCCCAACTGGCCCTGTGAACTGACAGACAATCACAACCACTAGAAAATCACGTTTGCCTCTGGGTGAGTGGCCATGTTGGACTTTAATTCTCTACCTCAAAGGGGGATAATATAATAGGATGCACATGAGAAAAGAACTATGAGGAAATATAAACATACCAAGTGCTAAAATATAATCATAGTTTTTCTTGTGTTGAGGCTTATGTCTAATTTTCTTTTTGAGTTTTCCAAATATTTTGTTAATAATTAAAATAAATTTGGATTAAAAATAAAACTGTAACCCTGGTACTTTTGTGTACTAAATAATAACCTTTTAAAATGATGAGTTAGAATATTAATGGCATCCTACAAAGTATTCAGAGCTGTACTGCCTAGCACTGTAGCCATGGACCATGTGTAGCCGTTGAGCATTGGAAACATAGCTAGTTCATCCTGAGGTGATTAATGTGCATAAAATACAAGCTTTGAAGATGTGGTGCAAATGAGAGAGTATGATTTTTGTGTGATTAGATGTTGAAATGATACTAGGTTTGAATAGATTGGCTCAAATAAGTTATTAAAATTAATTCCATCTGTTTCTTTTTACCTTTTAAAAAATATTTATTTATTTATTTTTGTAGAGAGATTTTTGCTATAGGGTGTGTGCACTCACCAGAGTGAGACAGAGAGACAGAAAGTGAGAAATCACCCTCCAAGGGGGATGACCACACAACAATCTCTTGTCCATTCTCCTCTCAGGATTTTGGGCATGCACACACACGTGCCCAACCTGAGTTTAAGCTGCTGGGTCTGGGGCTCGAACCACAGTTGACCACATGAGAGTCCAGCAATGTAACCACTATGCCATCTGCTAGTATCTCTTTTTACCTGTTAATGTGGTTACTAGAATGTGTTAAATTATGAGAAGATTTTGAAAGCTTATGGAAAATGGAATTAAGGTATGAGTTTATTTTGTTACAACCTTTTTGAAATCCACACATCATTTTTTCATAATGCACATTTCCCATGAACTCTTTGAAGACCCCTCCCTTGTGTGTATGTAGGTGTTATGTAAAGTAAAGATGGTTAGTACTCCCCTTGACAGGATGGAAGTGGCCCTCAAGTCTCTACAACATACATATCATTAGGCATTGCCACCTGCTTCACAGCATCTAGCCTTCATTTTGATCATTGAAAGTGTCTGTGCCATGGGTGCCACATTTCCCTTTACAGTGATGAAAATATTCTGGAACTAGATAAGTGTTATTTATTGCACAATATTGTGACTGTGCTAAATGTCGCTAGTGGTAAATTTTGTATTAGGTGTATTTTACCACAAGAAAAAAATTACTTGTGTGTCCCATCATGCTTGTATGGTGCAATTTTTGTTTAAAGTAAGTAGGTAGAGAGTGTGGCTGTGCTTAGTATCTCTAGGAATGGAGGGAAGTGGGAAGGGACAGAGATGGCCGAAGACTGCTAGAAGAGGTTGGAGCTCCCTCTGTCCCTCTGGCAAAAACATTAACATGTGTTTAAGTTTCCTGCTGTTGGAGGCCTTGTCCTCACAGCTCCTGTCTCTTTACAATGCCCTTACATTGCTTATCAGAGTCCACTCTTCCTCCACACTTGGCATTCTGCCCACTGCTATGTATCCCACTGAGATAATTCTATTACTAAAATTCCTCACCGGTTATGTATTAGTAAGGAGTTAAGGATCTTAACTGTCATAGTATTAGTATTCAGACCACCTGGATGAGGTTCAACAAGTGTGCCCTGAAGCAGATATTGCTGATGAAGAAAAATTGAAGTCTTTTCTGTGCGTCCCTGGAGTCTAGAATCTTAGAAGTAAACCCCATGAGGCAAAATTGATCTATATGGAGTTAGAAGTCAGGACAGTGGTTTCCCTGGGGGGGCGGGGGGGGAGTGACTGAGTTAGGGAATAGGAAAGGGGCTCTGGATGTGGGGAAAATTCTGTTACTGATCCAGGTGTTGATTACTGAGTGTCCATTCTGTGAAAACTTGTTGAGCTTGTGACTTGTGTACTTTTCTGAATGTGTGTTAGACATTAACAAGAAGTTCAGGGAACCAGCAGTTAGCGTAATGGCTATGTTGCTGGACTCCCATGTAGCTGACCACGGTTCGCGTCCCGGACCCGGTGGCTTAAAACTCACACCAGGCGCATGTGCGTGCGTGCCCAAGATCCCGAGAGGAGAATGGAGGAGAAGGGATTGCAGCATGACCATCCCCCCTGGGGGTGATTTCTCGCTTTCTGTCTCTATGTCTCTCTCTGTCTGGCGAGCACACGTGCCCTATAGCGAAAAAAAACCTCTCTAAAAAAAAAAAAAAAGAAGTTCAAAAGCATGGGCCAGGTGGTGGCACAGTGGCAACACAACAGGGCCCAGATGGAAAAGGTAGTGGTTCCTATCCTGGGACCTCCCTGGGTACACTGGTGCACACGCATGTGTGCCTGTGATCTGGGCTGGCTATGACAAGTGGATTGCATACGCGGACCCTGTTGGGGGGGCCTGTCTCTCTCTCACATAATCCCTCTCTCTGTCACCCTCTCTCATGGAAGAGTTAAATACCAAAACTTTTTTAAAAAAAGAAATGGGACACATCACCACATCACCCTCTGAGGTACATAGTTTTTATTTTATTTTATTTTTTATTTTTTTGCCATGGGGCACATGCGCTCGCCAGAAAGACAGAGAGAGACAGAGGGACAGAAAGCGAGAAATCACCCCCCCAGGGGGGATGGCCATGCCGCAATCCCTTCTCCTCCGTTCTCCTCTCGGGATCTTGGGCACGCATGCACACGCGAGTTTAAGCCACCGGGTCTGGGACTTGAACTGTGGTCGACTACATGGGAGTCCAGCAACATAGCCATTATGCTAACTGCTGGTCTCAGGTACGTAGCTTTTGAGTGAAACACTAACATTCTTAAAGTGACTAAATGCAGTGGTGTGGGGATGTGTTCTGTGAGAGTGGCTGCCACAGGGCTCTCTCTATCTCTCTCCTTCCTGTGGAGATCTAGACTGACAAGGTCTGCCAAAGAAACCTGAGGAGGTGACGGTGAGGTTCTTCCCCACCGTCCTCAGGCTAGAGCTTGGCAATGAGTGACCTGCTCAGAACCTCACCTCAGTGCTTCTTGTATCTCTTGGCTCTCCATCTAGGACACCCACACCTGGAGACCAGAGCAGAGCACATCTGATTTTTCATACTTTTAATTTAAGTCTTAAACCATACAGTGTTCAGGGAGGGAGGGATATGAGACTGAGGTGCTACTTACTGAGAGAAGCTGGTATTGGGTAAAGGTAAAACACTTGTGTGTGTGGGGAGTCACATTCTTGGGAGAAATTAGCAACCTTGCCTTGCTGTCAATGACACTCTATTACAAGGAGAGGAGGGACAGCTCGAGCGAACAGGCCCTGCCATTATCACCTGCGGAAATCCTGTGTGGTGGTAAATACAGTCATCAGCAAGGCCTGGAGGAGAGATTACTGGGAGCAGCGAAGGGCCGAAGGGCCGAGAGTGCTAATGGGGGAGGTTATGAGGCAGATAGTGGCCGGGAAACCAGAGACCTGGGGGAGTTGGCTTGGAGGAGCATAAGCGGAAACAGGCGAAGAAAAATAAATAAATGAGATAAGCAACTTCATTTGCTTCCTTACTTATTATCCTTTTGTTTTGTGTCCAGGACGCTGGTCTCCTCTGAGACCTGCTCTTCTGGGGACAATGACCTGGAGGCTGATTTTGAAAACCAGGCCCAGCTTCTACTCTTTCTCCTATATCCACACACCTGGTATATTCCCCAACTCAGAGAACTTCCATGACTTCTGGACTCACTTCCCAAAGATGAACCTCGGCAAGGTTTCCACCAGCACAGACCCCTGCCTCCACCTCTCCAAGTGTACAGGGCATAAGACAACACGTCCAGCTGCAACCCCCATCCCCAGCCACCCATGCCGTTGGGGTCACAGTGGGCTAGCTGTGTCCACAAACTTAGTCGCAATGTGGTTGGCAGGTGGAGAGCTTTCCCTTTCCTTAGATCACAACTGGAAATGACCAGGGTGACGCCATGCTAATGTGCTTATGCCTGACAGAGGTGATATTCCAGGCTCCAACACTGACATCAACTGATGACTTCAAACCCCATGGTTTGGGTGAGAGGGGGCAGAGAAAGCAGCCTGCCCACACCCAGCTCTGGCTGCCCGTGTGATTGTGGGCAAGTTTCCCATCTTTGTGTAGTTCATTCGACCATCCATAAAGTAGGTATGATAATAATGCCTACCTTTAATGTTATAAGGCTCTTCTAGAAAATGGCAAAGTGCTTAAATATTAGTTATTCGACATGGCTTGTTGGTCATTGTACGATGTCAATTGTCCCAGTAAGTCAAAGAACTCCAGTTTGAGAATGGTTTACTTTTATTTCCGAGCATCTTCAAGGGTGATTTAATTATTACCATGATGGAATCAATTAACCCTGCCATTTGCCTAGAGCTTATGCAATAGAGTTATCTAAGAGACAGATAAAAATCACATTATGCAATTCTGAACACCTGTCCTTGGGATGGTCCTTTGGGTCTCCCATTTGAAATCACTTTCTTCTGCCTGTGGGGCATTTCTATCTTGCTCAGCCATTCATCCATGCCAGAGAGGGGAATGGTGCACTGGACTTATGTCTTCCAAGTTGTCAACACCTTCAGTGGTTATATCTGCATTGCTTGTTTAAGCCCAGACCAATGAGTCCTCTCTCTACTAGACCTGCCTATTCAAGCACATGCCTCAGTGCAAAGATGTGATGTTTCAGGCTAGTGGAGCAAAGGAGAAGAGACTTGGTGAAAGCCTCTTTACTGCTTAGTTGCCTTCTGAATGGTCTCTCTAAAGATGGTGAGATTTTAGAGGTAGGGATGATAGTAACACCTTGAAGCCACTCACTACATTTTTATTGAGCGCTTTCTGTGTATCACTATGTTAGCCATGAGCAAAACAGACACAGGCATTGCTGTCATTGGTGCAGCTTACCATTCAGTGAGGAGACCTGGCATTAGACAACAAATGACATAAATAATTAATTACAAGCATAGTGAGTGGTATAAAGGAGATTAATTACAAGCAAAGTGAATGGTACATAGTGAGTGGTGCAGGGTGCCAAGGGAACATTTTAGCTGAGCCCTGAAGAGTGTGGTGGTAGTTGGGATCAGAAGTAAGAAAAGGCATTCCAAGCAAAGAAAACAGCATATATAGATACCCTACATGGGAAAGCGCATAGTGTCAAGCATAGTCCACCTACCCTTGATCCAGGCCTACCTTCTCATCCCCAATCCCATCCTCTGGAACTCTGAAGATAGAATTGCTTGACTGACTTAATATGTTAGGCTGTGCCTAATTATGAAACCAGCCCAGCACATTTTCTTATACTTATCAAACATGACTATTCTTTTTTGCTTCCCTCTCCCTATCCTAAAAGTGAAACTCTAAGAAAACACACACCCTCCCAGAGTTTATTATAGTTATTATGACTCAGACAGACTTGAAGACTAGAATTTAATGGAGGTTTCTTAACATTCCTTGGGGACTTGAAGTAGTTTTTTCCCACCAGCCATAGAAGTAGAATTATAAAAATACATTATTGGGGCTGGCAGGTGGTATGGTGGTTAAGGGCACTAGACTCCCACATGACTGACCATGGTTCAAGTTCTGGACCTGGTGACTTGCTTTCTCACTCTCTCTCACTCACTCTGTCCCTCTCTAGTCAAATTAAAAATTATTAAATAAATTAATTAAATTAAATAATTCTTTAAAAATTTAAATTAAAACATGTTCTTTCTTAAAATAAAGAAGAAACTCCCTGAATCCGAAGTTCTGTTTTTTTTTTTTTTTTTTTGGAGAGGTTTTTGCTATAGGGCGCGTGCGCTTGCCAGACAGACACAGAGACAGAAAGCGAGAAATCACCCCCCAGGGGGGATGTTCACACCTCAATCCCTTTTCCTCCATTCTCCTCTCGGGATCTTGGGCACACACGCACACACGCCCGGCGTGAGTTTTAAGCCACCGGGCCCAGGACGCAAACCACGGTCGACTACGTGGGAGTCCAGTGACATAGCCATTACGCTAACTGCTGGTTCCCAGTTCTGATTATTCTAAAAGCAGAGCATTCGCTCCACATTTTCATATTGTCTCCCCACACCTGCTTTTTCTCCTCCCTCTTTCTCCTTTCCTTTATTATTCTGGTACAGTAATAGGTGAAATAGAGAAAAGGAGTTGGTTTTAGTTTTTGCTCTGGATCTTGGTGGGTGACTTTAGCCAAGGCACTTCCCCTCTACTGGCCTCAGTTTCTTCAAAAGTAGAAGGAGATGTTGGATCAGGGAACTTGGGTTTTCTAGTAGCTCAAACACGCTCTAGTTCTTCTGGGCAAAATCTCAACACATAACACTATTCAGCTCCTTTAAGTCCCATATAAAAAGCCAAGGTTGATTAGAAATCTCTTTTCTTAGGAAAGAAACTAGAGAAAAGGCCTTCTTCATTCTTCGAGATCTTGGTAGGAGCAAATCTGGGTTATCAGTAAAGGATCTCTTCTCTACACCAGCCTCCCTCACCCCAGCTTGACTCAATCCTGCATTCACCCACACTACACATCAATAGGCTCTTCAAACTCCAGAAATCTGTCCTTAGTTTTCCCAGGAAT